>NW_026930315.1:0-414720 GCF_032062105.1 Saccostrea cuccullata
TGTGGAAAATACGTCATTGAAATTGAAATGAAACTTAAAAATGATATGAATATGCATCAAGTTTAAAACCCTCAATAGTGTAATGTGAAATATGGAGCTCAGAAAGGATCATGATTGTAATTTAAAATGTATTTGAGTGTGTTTTAGCTCAATGTTAACTGAGCTACTATTGGACTTTTGCAAGGAGCGCTGACTTTTTAACTTGACGGCTTATTTTAACACTGGGATAATGTACGGGAGCTCTTCAAGAAAAGAAATATTTAGCATAACATTTAATTAAACAAAAGTAAGGGATCATTTCAAAGCACAGATGATTTTTTCTTAAAGAAAACGATATTTGCCCTACCCTGTTCTTCCTTCCTTCATATGTTAATGCCCCTAACACCATCTATGACCAATATACCATCTATTGTAAATTTTGTACCTCCATACATAATACATGTTTAAATGTCAAAGTAAGCCGACAACTGTAAAACTCGGTGCTTCTCACAAAAGTCCCATATTCCTTTTAAAATAACTCTTGTGATTTTTAATTTTACTGCTTTTTTACACTACATGTATGCCCATATGTTCTTGTGTGAACATTTCTGTTATTTAGTGCGGCAGTTACTATAAGAGACTGTAAATGGACTGAAATTCAATTAATAATGTCTTTACATTGCCTTGAATGTCCGCTTGAAAATTGAATGATATTCTTAATATCAGGCGAGGAGTGTGCCGTTTTGTTAGCCGGGATTTTTTTTTCCGGTATGCCTTGGTTTACTTTTTTGTTTACACTTGCTATTTCCGTGCGTGTTGAACATGTTGAACCAGATACAAGTACTGAGTACTTTCTTGTCACTTGTTGCCTTACTAAGTACATGAACAGTCACACGTTTGTTACAATTGTTTACTTTGCCCAAAATGTGTTGTAAGGCATGATTTTCTTTATTACTTTATTCTAAACGTATCTGAATTTGATAGTTAGAAATTTGACAGATTATTATTTTGTCTATTGTAGCTTTTCACCGTACTTATCATTGCATTAATTATCAATTTTTTTTTGCAATAAAAGACAAAACGCTTTAACTGGCTGTATTTTCTGGAGGTAGGATAGTCATTAACATTGGATACTACTGTCATAGTAGCCCGGGGCTGGAGAGTCCCGGGTTCAAACATCGGATTTCATTGCCCTAAGTCAATAAAAATAGGAAGCAATTGTTCTTGTATCAATCAATCAACATTGGCCTCTTAAAAAATAAATTAAAATGACCTTTTTGGACTATAATTAGGTTCAGCATTTAATTTTTTTTCAACTTTCTCTCTTTAATATTAAAACATTACAAAAAATGAAATTATTGTTCTGATTTTCATTATAAACATTTTACAAAAATACACACAGAAAAGAGTAAAAGGGTGGAAATAAAACAAGATTTAAACTCACTAAGTGACATTTTATTCACTAATATGTGACCGAACAAAACGTAAATTAAAGAAGATGTACAATGAAACTTTGTAACAAAGATTCTGCAATTGAAAGTCTCAATGAATTTCATTCAGCGGTATATGAGAAGTTGTGGATAAGAGAGGAGTAATTCAAAGCTTAACAGACAGACCGACATTCCCATCACTATATTACCACCCACTTTAGTAATATATTATATTGCTACATTTAGTCTGACAGTACGATGATTCTCCATAATCAGAAGAGCTTAATTCAGATAGTCCTTTGTACTCGATTAATCTATTACTCCTCTAGATTCTGAATCATCGCATTAATCTTAAAATATCTATAATTGTGTAATTTAAAGAGACCAAAATATTATTCCTATTTAGCTCGGGTGAATATTTTGGACAAAAGGTTCTTTTTTATTTTTTTGAGACTTTTTTTGAACAGTTAATAATAACCCACAAGGAAGTCATTATTCTACGGGGGTCGTTTTCTTCAGGAAGGTTATGCAAATATGGGAGCATGTTCAGGTAGTGTAGATACAAAATTGTTCAAATCATGACTCCCGGGGGTAGGGCGGAGCCAAGTTGAACGACCAAAGTTTTACATGGAAATATACATAGGAAAATTCTTTAAAAATCTTCTTCTCAAGAATGACAAAGCCATAATTCATCATATTTACATTTGTATTTGGAAGCATGTTCAGGTAGTGTAGATCCAAGTTTGTTCAACTCATGAACCCTTGGGATAGGATGGGGCAAAAATGGCCAACCAAAGTTTTACAGAGACATTTATAGGAAAATTCTTTCAAAATATTCCTCCCAAGAATAGCAAAGCCATAATTCATCATATTTATATGGGAGCGTGTTCAGGTAGTATAGATTCAAGACTGTTCAAATCATGACCCTCGGGGGTAGGGCGGGGCCAAAATGGCTGACCAAAATTTTACATAGAAATAAATAGGAAAATTCTTTAAAAATCTTCTCCCCAAGAATGACAAAGCTACATGTATAATTCATCATATATATATGAAAGCATACTCAGGTAGTGTTGATTCAAGTTTGTTCAAATCATGACTCCCGGGGGTAAGGCGGGGCAAAAATGGCCGACCAAAGTTTTACATAGAAATATATAGGAAAACCTTTTTAAAATCTTCTTCTCAAGAATGATGACAAAGCCATAATTCATCATATTTATTTGGAAGCATGCTCAGGTAGTGTAGATCTAAGTTTGTTCAAATCATGAACCCCAGGGATAGGGTGGGGCAAAAATGGCCGACAAAAGTTTTACATCGAAATTTATAGGAAAATTCTTTAAAAATCTTCTTCCAAAGACTGACAAAGCCATAATTCATCATATTTATATGGAAGCATGTTCAGGTAGTGTAGATTCAAGTTTATGCAAATCATGATCCCCCGGGATAGGGCGGGTCACAAATGACCGACCAAAATTTTACATATAAATTTATAGGAAAACTCTTTAACAATCTTTTTCTCAAGAATGAGAATGCCATAATTCATCATAATTATATGGAAGCATGCTCAAGTAGTGTAGATTCAATTTGTTCTAATCATGACTCCCAGGGGTAGAATGGACCCAAAATGACCGAACAAAGTTTTACATAGAAATACGAGGGTTGTCCCAAAATTCCGTAGACTGAACGCACCAGTTTAATAATATTCTGCATAATTTTATTAAACTTTTACATTTTCTTTTTAATGTTTTTATTGATCGATTTCCAAAATTTTAGAGTCGCAATGCAATTTTTCTTTGAGAAATTTAAAATTTAGCACCATAATATGAGGCAAGGCGGAGCAATGTCAGCGACGTCGAAATTAGAATATGCGACGTCAAAAGACTTTCAAGCTACTATGCGTAATTATAAATTCTTCATGTCTTGTAAGATAATCCTTAAAGTCTTGTGGAATATGATTTTTTTTTTATTTCAAATGCATTTGCATTAAGTTTTTATTGATTTACATACAAAGCTGTTACTTTATATTTAAAAAAAAACGAGACAAAAGGAATAAAAAAGCATTGTTTTCTGGAGCTCTTCAGCTAGAAGATATTAAATTAGCACACTGTCGATTTCTTATTCTTTCTCGAAATATTCGCCTTTATGTTCAATGCACTTCCTATGCCTGTCAATCCACTTGTCGAACACATTGTTGAACCATGTCTGGTCCAGTCCAGCGAGGATCCTTAAAGTTTCCGTCATCAGCTCGTCCAGGTCCGAGAATCGTTGGCCTCTCAGCTCAGCTTTTAGGTAAGGGAACAGCGCAAAATCCATCGGTGCCAAGTCTGGGCTGTATGGTGGGTGACTGATTCTGTCAAATCCAAGCAAGTCGAATTCCAGTTTTGTATGATCAGTTGTGTGGCTTGGCGCATTATCCTGGTGATAAATAATATTTTCCTTGTTTTGGGCTAAACCAGGCCTCTTTTTCCTCAATGCATGCACAAAATCCCGTCGCACAACCTTGGAATAGTAGGCTGTATTTACCGTCTGACCTGTAGGGACCGCATGTGTAAGAATCATGCCGTGTCTGTCCATAAACATAATGAACATGTGTTTACCAGCAGATTTCGAAACATTTGCCTTCTTTGGTGGTGGTGTTCCAGATGTTTTCCATACACTAGAATCTCTCTTTCCCTCGGGATCATAGTAATGAAGCCATGTTTCTTCAGTTGTCATTATTCTATCCAAAAAATTCTGTAGACCGGATCGGTGTCGCCGTAGGAACTCCCGGGAACACGAAATTCTCTTTTGTTTTTCTTCATATTTCAGGATCCGTGGTACCCAGCGTGCACATACCCTCTGCATCCCTATTTTTTCCGACAGTATTCGATGAACGGACGATTTACTGATTCCAAGCATGTCCTCAATCTCTCTAACGGTCCGCCGTCTGTCCTGACGAATTATGTCGTCCAGATTTTCAACAATTTTTTCACTAATTTCTTTCGGGCGGCCTCTCTTTTCAGTCTTGGTATCCTCATATCCGCCTGCGTATCTCTTGTGCCATTTGAACACCAAAGCACGGGACACATTTCTGTGTGTTTCTGTTAACTTAAGCTTTTTATGCGTCTCCGTAGGCGTTAATCCCAGCTCTAAGCAGAATTTTATAACTAACCGGTGCGCCGCCCCTGACGTGGACGTCGCCATTTCTTGTCAAATCGAACACACCAAACCGTCGCAGAAAACGTCATAAAACCTCCAAAAATTACGTCATAATCAAGAAATTTTGAGGGAAAATAGAGAAACATTATTTAAGCATTGTTATATATTTTTTTCCCCGAAAATTTATTTTGAAACGTAAATACTTTACAATTATAAATTCATTATAATTATTCTATTTTGTTGTTTTTGACATTGAGCCGCCTACCGATTTTTTTATACAAAATATCTCCACTAAATCAATTTAACTCGGATAATATTTTATATTTTAATATATTTTTATCAAAAATTATGTGTTCTTTGATTTAGGAAAATTTCATTTCTCAGTGACGTCAAATAACTGAAAAACGCCGCTTGTCTACGGAATTTTGGGACAACCCTCGTATATAGGAAAATTCTTTAAAAATCATTTTCCAAAAAATAGCAAATCTATGATTGGTCATGGGATTACTTTTGGATTTAAACTTTACAAGAAAAAGCTATTTTCTAGTTTTCCTACTTTTGTGCTCAGGTGAGCGATGTGGCCCATGGGCCTCTTGTTGTCTGACGTCACGGCGTCAGACATTACTAGATTTAACTAGGGTTTATTTATGCAGTCGTTCCATGAATTTGTTTAGATAGTTCGATGGTGGAAATTTCGATGCATGCATTATCTCCAAAGACTTTTGTAGTTCGCCCCAAGAGGAAATGAGCTTTTAATCTTTGTTTACATTACTGGGTAATTTTGTCTTTAGTATAATCCCTGCTCTCTTCGAACATGTCCGCTACAGTTCTCAGTTGTCCAAATATAATAGATCTCACTGTTATTTTTTAGTTGTTTATCAAAGAATAAGACATTTTTCATGTTATCGTTAATTATTTTATTGCTTATTTTCAGTAAAATTATACCTTTGACATTGATTTACCTATAAACATCAGGCACGTAGTCAAATATTTTCTCTTAATTGCCCTGTCCCCATATTGTAAAATCTGTTAATACAGTGCCTGAGAAAAATGCAATGAAAACAGAAAAAATGTCTTTGTTACGTTTAATTCTTTATTGTATAAATAGATTTGCAGGTTGGCTGAAATGTATTTCCTCTTATCCAATGATTATATTTCGGACGATTATATTTGAAAAAAAAAAAGTTTGCATTTTCTTGTCTCCATTCCTATAGATACTTCAAAATTTCATCCATCATTTATGTAACTGTGTTTAGTAGAGAATCATTGTACATTAGATGGTTTGAGAAGCAATGAAAGCTTTCAAGAACAGCAGGGGACTGGTCAGCATGTGTAACGCTCTGTCAAGATTGTTATCGCTCTTTATACGCGTCCATTAAGTGATCAAAGATCTTCCCATTGACTTAATTTACAACCTTCATTTTAAACTGTATGGTGAATAAAAAATCAGTTAGGTCATTTAACATAAAAATGCAGTCCTTGGTATCTTGAAAAATTTTAAGCTAAAAGTCAAAATCTTTATTTTATAATAAATTGAGGTGGAAGAAATAAGACGTAGAGGCGAAGTCACAAACTTAGAAGTGGGGGGTGGGGGGGGGGGGCTCAACTCCAGTAATTCTTTGACAAGCAGAAAAAAAACAAACAAACAAAACAAAGATTGAAAGTTCCCAAAACTCGAAAATCCTATTTCGTGGTTGGGTGGGGGGTGTTACATGTAGTGGCGAACTTTTTCAAATGCTTGTTACTTTCAATTCCAATTTTCCCCCCACAATTCTTCTATATCACTATGCTATGGTCAAAAAGTGGGGGGGGACTATCCCTTCAATGAACATTTCCTATAGTAAAGGTAATGTTGGGGGGAAAAGCGGGGGGGGGGGGCAGGGTCTTGACGATTCAAGAGCATTTCTCTGTAATGACTTGAACTTTTATATAGGAGCTGTGGCACGCATAGTCTCAGAATTTTTCCAAACTCTCTATGATAAAAGGCATTGATACCCTGAACTGAAATCAGGCGAAAATTGGTTGCTATGTTTTATAGTTACCATGGCAACATGTCTTAAAGTTCGAAAAAGGACATTTTAACATGTTTAAAGCCCCATAGTAAACATTTGCGGCAAAGCAAACAATTGTTAATGACTGTTTCCAAAAGTTGAAGGTAATATGTCTCAAATGCATGATAAAATGTTTGGTAAATCAACTATTACATACGTTACTATGGTAACAAAGTATTCAAAAGTGAAAAAAAATATTCATTGAATTTTATGAAGTCATACTCGTAAAAATGAAAAGCAATTATAGGATGAAATGTTACCAAATAATAAAAAAAAGAGCCTTGAAACACATACCAAGAAAAAATATGATATTTCATTTCGGTTGGCAATGGTTGCCAAGGTTTTTATGCCCCAGAGAGCCTTCAAAGTAACCCGATGTATGTTTAAATATGATCCTATCTTTAAAAAAAAAGCACATTTCCTCGTAACTAATGATCAATTTTATAAGATGTTGGTGTGCTCCAAATTTTCCTATTTCAAAAAATTCAGATTAGATTCTTTAAATAGAGCGTTGCTATGGAAATAAGCAGAAAATATATGCTTAAAAACCTGAAAAATATCTTGTTTCCTTGGATACGTACCCTTAAATGTAGATTCCCAAAACTTTTATGATTGATATTTATTAACAGCTAACTTGACTTTTAATTTTGACTATCATCCAATCTCTAAGTGGGTGCAAGAAGTTGGCATACAGGATTTAATATTGATATAAAGTTAAAAAAATCGAACATTTTCCCTTCTTGGTAAGCATAGCAACAGTATTGTTCTATTCATCAAACTTTATCAATATATGATATTTAACTTCAGTTCTAATAGATAAGACTATTCCAGTTGAGCTCTTTAATGTGTTTCTTGATTAAATGGCAATTTAATTCTTAATGCAGCGGGAAAAAAAATTCACTTTTAAGCAATAGTTCTTTGTTTCCATGGTAACACTACAAAGTAGCAATTATACCCAATTTTTCTTATGGTTTTGGTGTTGCAAGGTCCTAAGGATGCATATTTGCCAGTCTTGAATGTTCATGTTTTTCCTCAAAACAGTAGCATTAACCCAATCTTAGTTACTGGTAACCATAAAAGTTATTTATAGAATAATATTGCTTATACTTATATACTTAAGGTCAAACACTTCATTGTTTTTCTTAAGTCAATGATTGAGTTTTAGCATGTAACACCTACCATTAGTGAATATGGAGTGTTTTCAGCATATATTTCAGCATTTTAAATGTATTCCAAATATACCCTTGGTTACCACTTACTTAGAGATATATTCTAAATAGTTTCTTCACAGTATAAGTGACATTAAGGTGTCATGTTTTTGTTAGAATGGTTTGTTTGCTTTTTCTAGTTTTTATTAAGCCACAGTCAGGATTTAAAGGGGTTGAAAATCTCGATTTTTCAAACTTTTCTGGCTGTTGCCATAGCAACCATGACACTTGGCAACGAAATTTTGTTTGATATTTGTTTCTGGTGTCAAGTACTAAGCATGGGTGGAGTTTCATCAAAATCGGTGACCATGCGTGGCAACGAAGTTTAAGTGGTTACAGAGAATGGCAATTAATTACTATATTACATTACTATATTATATTACTATTACTTAAATAGAAATGCTTACTCATTTGTTGAACATAAATAAATGCCATAATATGAGGTTTTATATTATTTCAAAGTAGCTGTGATTTTGTTCTTCATTAAAAGTGGTGATCTAAAAGTGATCTAAAAGGGGGGGGGTAGTCCCCCCCCCCCCCCCCCATGACTACGCCTATGAGACGTCAAGCAGACCAAAATTAAAATATTTTTGATATTATTTCACAGAGGTGTTACGTGCAAATTTAAAGATATAAATTCCATAATTATTTTTTTTTTGTAAAATGTACTTTAAGTTTTATATAATGTTAATATACGTTGGAAGAATATTTCAAAACGAAACTTCAAGTAAAACAGAAGAATATATTAAATTCAGAAATAACATCGTATTAATGTAACTTCCTTACTAAAAAAAATATTGTTAGAAATATCAATTTTTTTTCTTTTTTAGAAAAAAAGTTTGCTTTCAGCGGTGATCAAGCATTGTCAAAATATTTCTTGGCCATTGTTTACATTTGAACAGAGTTATCGTTCCTGACTGTGGTCTGAAATTTACAATCGTCTAATTAACACATTAAAAACATTTTATCAATTTTTTTTTGATATATGATCATATAGATATAATTTTCTTTCAAAATAACCCTTTATTATATGTATTTATTGGCTCTTTTGCCGTGGGACTCACGTAGGACTCATGTGGGACTTATTTTCTCTGTGGGACTTGTTTTAGTATCAGCGGGGATTAAAAAAAAGTCTTCCTGGAGCCATTAGCTTAGATTAAATGTTCTTTGTAAACAATATTGTTTACGCATGGTTTTTGAAAGATATATTAAGAAATTATATAACATACATATTATTTCTTTCCTCTTTAAGAATTTTAGCAAACCACGTCAGACAAGCTTTTTAGGAAAGCTAATACTTGTTGTCATCTCCCTCGGGAGATGACACATTAAGATTGTTTGCCGGAAGCGAAGTCCTAGTGTAAGCCTCCATTAATCTTTCGGGAATCCTCGAGTTTTACAATATCTCAAGGGAGAATCTACACAAGGAGTTCCAAGTAGCATGTAAACTGGTTTCCTTTTAGAAGAACTAGCTAAGAAGTGTGTGATCTACTTTCGGTTTACTATAATAGGCCTATTTGAAGAAAGCCAAGGAAAATTTAGAAAAGAAGTACGATGCTTATGAATATCTATGGTTTTGGTGTGTCGTATCTATATATATTGAATCTCAATACTGAGGCCACCCGAGGATCACCGACTGTCAGTTTGATGATGATGCGATTTTTCTAAATATAGATTGAGATGTAAACAATGAGCGCTAAAGAGGCCTTATTATTCAGAAAGAAAACAAGCTGCACAGAAATCATAGAGAGTCCGACACACATCGCCTGGGTGGTGGGGGCTCTTCAAAATATACATGTGCACTGTACATGTATGTTCTCATGCATAGTCTTCTTGGTTATTACGTAAATGATGGTCAGAACTTAATAGAATCTCCTAACTAGGTCAGCGCATGTGTAAAGATCCTCTGCGGCTTACGCGTGGATCCAAGAATTCACAGATAAACAGCATCAAATTTAAAACATTCATATAAGTAATCGCATTAACTGATATGAACTGATGGTGAAAACTCTAATTTTTTGGTTCATTAGTCATTCTATAGAATTGCAGTCATTTTTTAAAATAATACAAGTCTGATTAAGCGATCGAATGTATAAAGAGTAAATTAAGAAACTTCAGAAATTAGAAGCACATATTAGAAGCGGATACATTGATGTCAATAAGAAACTACATACATTGGAAGATTAAAGATCACAAAGAATCATTATGAATATTTTCTTGCATGTCTAATTCTATTCTTTTTTAAGGAGTTTTCATGTTTATAATTAAAGAACTTGCAATTAATCATTTTCTTAATGCAGTTTTAATTGCATTAATGGCAACAAAAACATCAATTCAATTTCTCCCATATTATTGAAATGAGGCCAAAATTATAATTAAACAGAATTGTTTAAGTTTAGTGTGCAGAAAAAAAGTTTACTCTCGTAAGTTCGGAATTTCCAAATGAGGTCTCTTTCCAGATAATTTGAAAATACTTAATTTTGGTAGAGAGCATTTAAATGTTATTACTTGCCTGATTTTAAAAGCACGTATGCGTTATTTCTTTGGATAAGCTAAGTGTGTATTAAACGAAGGTTTCATATTTTAAGACTTATGTGCTTTGCAAGATAATGACGTTAATCATGCTGATGGCAGTTTTCACTATCTTGTGCTTTATTTTGACAGTACCGTGTACATGTGCTTATATTTTATAAAGCGTTTACTAACAGGTGGATCCAGAAGTCTTGAAAAGGGTAGGGTCCCACCGTCACACCAAAAACTGAATTACTGGTATTAAATCTTATGGATATTTTAGACACAAAATTTTACAAGATACAAATGACATTCATAAAGAGACAAATAATTTCCATATGAAAGAGTTTTTTTCAAAAACATTATTTTATTATCAATAGTTCAGTGTGAAATGCTTTCGAAACATATGAATCATGATATTATTCAGATACATGTAATTTAGGAAAATCGAATCTACAAAGCTGTGCCCTAGCTCTTTTAACCCTGTATTGTTGTAATTGTTCACTGCAAGCCCCCCCCTCCCCCCCCCCCCCCAATCCACACTGTTTGTTGAAGTTTAGTCATGTTCTTCCAACCAAAAAGTTAAAATATTTCCTTCCTATCCACAACATAGGATTTTGAAGTTTGATCATGACTCTTTTTTCCCAATCTAAAATTGTTCATGTAAACTGCCACTCCCCATCCCTAGAGGAATAGAAAAATCTGTAATAACTGAGAAAAAAAAGTTACACTTTACTGTTTATTCTTTGACTGTAATGAAGCCAAAGAGATGACATTTCAGGCTTTCTAGAAAGCCAAACTTGTCTTATTATTATTATTTCACAGGAATAAAAGAGTGGGGCGTTCATATTTAACGTCGGGATCGACATTTTGCATTGTTTACTCAAAGAAAGCCACAATGCAATGGTAACCGTAACGCCTCACACGAATCAAGTACAATTTACTGATTTACCAGGTAATCTATTTTTACTAGAATGTAACAAAGCATTAAGAAAAACTTTATCTCAATGACGTTCTACGTTTGATACCCGAGATAACCTGAATGTTTTTAAACCCGTATATATTCATATAGCTGCAGATCTGTAGCTATCCGGAAAAATACGGTCCTACTAAACTGAAACAGAGAACTCTGGAGAACCCTAGAGAACTCTAGAGAACCCAAGGTTTATATCACGAATTTATATATGATTTATGCATAATTGGATAGATTTATACTAAATAAAGCATATTTTATTCATAAAATCAATTAAAAAGGTATTTTATGGAAGTTTTCAGCAGATAAAACGTAACAAAATTGAAGGCAAAATATTTTATGACCTCCCGATCCCGATTGAATATTTTCACACAATTTTCAATTATTTTTCACATTATTTAATATTTATTTTAATGAAATGTATAATTCTTAATAATTTACTCTGATATTAAACATATTATTTAATGTCTTACTAGTTTTATTATAAAAGCCATGATGAAGTCTTAGAGATAATAGAGTACTCTGTTTAAATAAGCAAAAAAACTTGTTAAAATATACTATATTCTGATTTAATTTTGTTTTGGCATGATATATTAGTTATCTAGAATATAAATATTTCATTTACAGACAATAAATAATTAAAAATCAATAGGGTTCTCTAAGGTTCTCTAGAGTTCTCTAGGGTTCTCTGTTTAGTAGTACCCGGAAAAATATATATTGATAGACCGGATAGCTACAGTGCCACCCATTTAAAAAACTGTATATTTATTGCGCACCAAAAAGTGCGCTCGGTTTTTTATTTATTTCTCCACGTTCCTAAAACTGAAATCTCATAATATTACTAACCATGTGTTCCTAACATATTCTTTGACTCTTTCCACAACAAAACATTCGTCATAATTATTTTAAATAGTCCTCCTGACCCTGATAGTGTAATCATCGAATATTTCGATTATATATACTGCCATATTGGTTTCAAAGATAATTCGGTCCAATATGCTTCGTTCAGATGTCAACTACGAATGTAATTGATAAAGGAAACAGAAACTTTTTAAAATCATCCCTCTTTTGAATTAGGAAAAAATAATCAAGGACCGAGCGCACTTTTTTTGTGCGCAATAAATATACAGTTTTTTTTCAATAGGTGGCACTGTAGCTATCCGGTCTATCAATATATATTTTTCCGGATAGCTACAGATCTGCAGCTAATATTCATATATATATTTAAGCAAGATTTATATCGAAATGTGTGATTTTTAAAATGATGTTGTTAAACAGGTCCACCACAATGCCTTGATAAAGGTATACAGCTCGATAAAGCTATATAGTTTTATCAAGGTATTACAAATACCTTGATCAAGGTATTTTATGTAATGAAAATTTCGTAAAAAAATTAAACAGCTGTTAAATACTGAAAGTCGAGTTCTGAGTTGTTGTCAGTAAATTCACCCATGCATGAAAAGCACTCTGCTATGAAAAAACCCCCAGACTTTTATTAATAGTGATTTTTGTGTTTAAGTAATATACATGCATGGGTGAATTTACTGACAACAACTCAGAACTCGACATTCTGTATTTAATTTTTTAAGAATGTTTCTGAATTTTCATTACAAATACCATGATCAAGGTACATTTTTATTTGTTATGTAATACCTTGATTTAAGAAATAAATGTAATTTTTTTTCCTTTGATCGATCTATCAAAGAAAAATTTGGACGGAAAACTTCATCAATGCGCGTAGCGCATTGATGAAAAAGTTTTCCGTCCAAATTTTTCTTTGATACATCGATAAAAGTAAAAAATATTACATTCATTTATTATAATTTAATTATTATTTTAAATAAATAAAACGAAACTTTCTTTCACCTTTCTAATTGAATATACGCATCAAAAACAGTGCGCACGAATACATTACAACAACATAAACGTTGCTGAAATTCAAAATGGCTCAAACGAGGAAACGTTCTCAAATATTGTCGTGGCATTACAAAAATTCTCTGAAATAATTTACAGTTCTTTAACACAAAAAACTTACCTGTTGTGTTATCCCAATTGGTATATTTTCCCCGGTAAGTTATCTAAGTTTGTAAATGTAAAGGGAAGCTACTCAAATATCCTAACAGTTCGAACCCCAATTAACGTTAGGTCTTTTTGCACATCTTTTCATCTGAATATATTATACATATCACAACCTGTCAATGCTGTAAAACCTGAAAGAGTCTGCTGTCGACTGTGTAAGATTAAAAGAATATGTCCTCATTCATGCAGTGTCGTTTTTCTCGATCATTCGTTTCCCAAAATTTAACAGATTAACGTTTTTCCTCTCTTTTGTAGCATAAAAAACGTTTCATCAGAATTCTATTGTTCATATCAGACATCTCAAATCCAAACATTTTTCTCCTTCTTTCCCAAAACTGTACTGTTTTTATGCAGACGATTTGATTTGTTTAGCAAAGGGCGATAATTCAACTAGAAACGAAAGTAGAAAATATGTCAGGAACATGACGGGCAGATTTCGAAATTCAGGAAAATATTTATTAAAGTAAAATTATTTAATATATTCCTTCAAGAAGCAAGTAACCTAGAAGCGGGAAATACGGGAATACGTGTAGAGAATGACAAGTAGTTCCGGCTGCTTAGTGCAAACGAACTAGATTTTATTGATGCAGGTATCAAAAGAATTTTTCAACCAATCAGAATCAAGTATTTCATAGAAATTAAATGAAAAAGCTATATAGCTTTATCAAGCTATATAGTATATACCTTTATCAGGGTATTGTGTTGGACCTGCTTCATAAAGTAATATATCCCCATTAAACATGTAAAAAATAAGGAAGTGATGAAACAAATTGTTATTATTTGATCTAATTAATTTATGGCCATATTAAAAAGAAATGGGTAGAGCACCTGAGGCCACCCTTAAAAAATGTTTGTTTGGAATTGCCACCAGGAGGGTTTCAGACACAGGATGGAGGATTTTTTTTTTTTTTTCAAAATTGCAGATAATTTTTTTATATAAATCTCAGCATGCTCAGTAAACACATTTTCTGACTTAAAAAATCTACCATCAACAAAGAAACTGAATTTTGTAAATTTTGCAAAGATCTGACACTACATTTTAGTGTGTTGTATTGTGTATGTTTTAACGGGCAATAAACAAAAACTTTCCTACTTTTGGACAATAATTTTTTTTTTCAGGAGGGGGCATTTCAATGAGGCGGGAGGCAATATTCCAAACAAACTATAATTAGCTCACCTGAGCCGAAGGCTCAAGTGAGCTTTTCTGATCACATTGTGTCTGTCGTCAGTCTGTCCATCCGTAAACTTTTCATATTTTCAACTTCTTCTCAAGAACCACTGGGTCAATTTTGACCAAACTTGGTACAAAGCATCCTTGGGTGAAGGGGAATTTAAATTGTTGAAATGAAGGACCAAATCCCTTAACAAGGGGAGATAATCAAGAAAAGACAAAAATAGGGTGGGTTTATGAAAAAATCTTCTTCTCAAGAACCACTGAGCCAGAAAAGCTGAAACTTTTGTGGAAGCATCCTGGGGTAGTGTAGATTTTAAATTGAACAAATCATGACCCCCAGGGATTGGGCGGGGCAACAATGGGGAATCCAAGTTTTTCATAGAAATATATAGGAAAAATCTTTAAAAATCTTCTTCTCAAGAACCACTGGGCCAGAAAAGCTGAAACTTATGTTGAAGCATCCTGGGGTAGTGTAGCTTCTAAATTGTTGAAATTATGACCCCGGGGGTAAGGGCGGGGCCACAATGGCAAATCTAAATTTTACATAGAAGTATATAGAAAAAAATCTTCTTCTTAAGTCACGGGTCTTTCGGATATGACCTTAAAAACATAAGTCCGGTGTCACCGTAGGCGCTGGCACGATAAAGAACCCTCACTGCTCAATGGCCCTGAGTGCCGAGTATAGGTCTAAATTTGAAGCCTTTCACGGTGACATCTCCATATGTCATTGAGTGAAAAATTCTGAAGAGGGAGTTAAACAATGTACAATCAATCAATCTTCTTAATGACCACTGGGCCAGAAAAGCTGAAGCTTATGTGGAAGCATCCTGGGGTAGTGTAGATTCTAAATTGTTCAAATCATGACCCGAGTTGGGGGGGGGGGGGGTTAGGGCGGGGCCACAATGGGGAATCAAATTTTTACATAGAAATATATAGGAAAAACCTTTGAAAATTTTCTTCTCAAGAACCACTGAGCCAAAAAAGTTGAAACTTATCTGGAAGCATCCTGGGGTAGTGTAGATATCAAATTGTCTAAATTATGATCAGTGGGGTAGGGTGGGGTCACGATATGTATTACAAGGGGGAAATCTAGTAAAAAACAGAATGGTCAAAGCTTCTCAGGTGAGCGATGTGGCCCATGGGCGTCATGTTTTATTTTGGCCTGACCAGTGACATGGGTGATCTGAGTTTGATTCCGGGTGTAGCCATACATTTTATCCTTTTTTTGTTACCTGGAAAATAATAAAAATTAAAATAATTATTTCTTTTTTTAGGTCACCTGAGTAAATTCAGGTGACCTATTGCTATCTGTTTTTGTCTGTCGTCGTCCGTCGTCCGTCGTGCGTTGTGCGTCGTGCGTCGTGCGTTAACATTTAAACATTTTCAGCTTCTTCTCTGAAACCACTGAACCAATTTCAACCAATTTTGGCATATAGCATCTATGGGTGAAGGGGAACAAAAATTATGAATTTCATGGTCCCTGCCCCTCTGGGGCCTGGGGGTGGGGCAAAAACCACTAAAATTAGTGCAATCTTAAAAAATCTTCTTCTTTACTCCCAGACATCAAGCAAACTGTTGGTATGATTGTAATCAGCATTGAGTCCTCTACGAAAATTGTGAAATTCATGGCCCCAGGGTCAGGGGTTCTGGTGTTAGGGTGGGGCTTTATTGATTATATAGTGAAAATGCATTAATTCTTTGAAAATCTTCTTCTCTGCTCCTGGGTATTAAAAAAACTAATTAAGTTCATAGTTATGATGAAGAAGAGTGCCTCTACCAAAAATTGTGATTTTTATGGCCCCAGGGTCAGGGGTTCTGGTGCTAGGGCGGGGTTCTATTGATTATATAGTGAAAATGCATTAAATCTTTGAAAATCTTCTTCTCTGCTACTAGGTATTAAATAAACTAACTAAGTACATAGTTATGATGAGCAAGAGTGCCTCTACCAAAATTGTGAAATTCAGGGCCCCGGGGTCAGGGGTTCTGGTGTTAGGGTGGGGCTCTATTGATTATACAGAGAAAATGCATTAAATCTTTGAAAATCTTCTTCTCTGTTCCTGAGTATTTGATAAACTTACTAAGTACATAATTATAATGAGCAAGAGTGGCTCTACCAAAATTGTGAAATTCATGGCCCAAGGGTCAGGGGTTCTGGTGTTAGGGTGGGGCTCTATTGATTATATAGTGAAAATGCATTAAATCTTTGAAAATCTTCTTCTCTGCTACTAGGTATTAAATAAACTAACTAAGTACATAGTTATGATGAGCAAGAGTGCCTCTACCAAAATTGTGAAATTCAGGGCCCCGGGATCAGGGGTTCTGGTGTTAGGGTGGGGCTCTATTGATTATATAGTGAAAATGCATTAAATCTTTGAAAATCTTCTTCTCTGCAACTAGGTATTAAATAAACTAACTAAGTACATAGTTATGATGAGCAAGAATGCCTCTACCAAAAATGTGAAATTCAGGGCCCCAGGGTCAGGGGTTCTGGTGTTAGGGTGGGGCTCTAATGAATATATAGAGAAAATGCATTAAATCTTTGAAAATCTTCTTCTCTGTTCCTGAGTATTTGATAAACTTACTAAGTACATAATTATAATGAGCAAGAGTGCCTCTACCAAAATTGTGAAATTCATGGCCCCAGGGTCAGCGGTTCTGGTGTTAGGGCGGGGCTCTATTGATTATATAGTGAAAATGCATTAAATCTTTGAAAATCTTCTTCTCTGCTTCTGAGTATTAAATAATCTAATTAAGGACATAGCTATGATGAGCAAGAATGCTTCTACCTAAAATTGTGAATTTTATGGCTCCAGGGTCAGGGGTTATGGTGTTAGGATGTGCCTCTATAATGATTATATGGTGAAAATACATTACATCTATGAAAATCTTTTTCTCTTCTCCTGGGTAATAAGCAAAATGAACTATTAACATAGTTATGATGGGATGGGCTCTTCTTCCAGAATTGTGAATTTCAAGGCCCCTGGTCTGAGATACCAAAATGGGGAAGTGGGGGGGGGGCTCTACTTATACACTGAAAAAGAATTGTTTGAAATCTGCTCCTTGGTATTAATCAAACATTTTTGATAAGCAAGTGTGCCTTTTCAAAAATTGTGCAATGTGTAGACCTAGGGTCAGGGGTTCATATGTGGTAGGAGAACTCTTGATTATTGCTGAATATTACTGATTAGTTGACATACTTTTTTGTTCCCCTACCCTTCTTATCCATATTAAGTAAACAAACTAAACAATTGCTAAGTGTATAATTATGATTAGCAATGGTGCCTCTTTTAGAATTGTGAATGCCATAGCATCTAGCTTAAAACATGAACCAAATTCAATCATTTGAAAGTTGTTGTATGATGCTCAGGTGACCTATAAGGCCCATGGGCCTCTTGTTTAAAAAAAAATATTCTTTTACAGGCGTTAGCAATAATTTAATAAACAGACCATGTCAGAGTTTGAGGTGAAGACAGCTATACCCAGCACCAGAGATCCAGGATCCGATCAGAGAGAAGAATCTACTGGTATGTATACATGTACTGTTTAATTAAGGAATAACTTGTCTTATTTTTCGAATTCATGAAGTGATCAATGGATTGGCTTGTGTGATAATTTCTTACAAGTTATCACACGAACCAATCCATTGATCATCTTCATGAATTCGAAAAATCTGACAGTTTTTCCTTATATTTACATGCTTTGATTCCGCCAATCCACGGGCTTCAAGCCTGCTTCTCTCTAGGTGTTGTCCCGCCCTGCACGTGGTTTTTTTTGGAACCGCGCCAAAACATTCATGAGGAAATCAATTACATTTACAATTGGTAATTTTATCTCGGACAAAGACATTGGAAATGTAAATATTCCCTATTAACCGCCCCTGTCCCTATAAATGCCCCCTTAGGTCTTTTTCCATTGTCAAAAAATAAGGACCCCTTACAGTAATTAAAATCAACAGTTACTACAATTGTATCAAAAATTGAAGAATGTGAAACTTAAACTTTTTTTTCCAATTTCTCAATGGAAAATGAGTAATCCATGTATAGCATAATTAATTTGGGTGGATTATTTTCACTTTAAGTAAAGTTAGACATTATTCTATTGGTTTCTTTTATTTCTTTTTTTTCAAAAAAATTTTGAAGTAAAAATATGACATTAAATATTATAAAGAGTATACCAAAATAATCACCCCTTTTTGCAGTTATCTAAGCCCAGGGGGCAGTTAATAGGGATTATACAGTAACAGCAAAAGTTCATTGTAAATAATACAAAAAAATTTCATTTAAATTAGTTGAGTGTAACATTGAACATTTTCATCCCAAGAAAACACCTTGGTTGACAATGGGTCTTCATGGGGTGTCCATTTTCAATGTTACACTCAACAATATGCTATTATAATTATATTGTTTTGAATGCTTTAAACAAATACATACTACGGTGAACCTTGCACAAATTAATTCTGTACAGTCAATATTTTTTGTAATATCATCTGTCGTCAAGCAGTGTTGACTGTTGCTATGCTGGAGGCCTTATTCTGCAGAGGAAGGTTCAAGTGAGTTTTTCCGATCAAAATTTCTCAGTTGTCTGTCATGGTTGGTTGTTGTCGTAAACTTTTCATACTTTCATCTTCTTCTGAAGAACCAAACTTGCTATAAAGTTTCCTTGGGAGAAGGGGATTCAAGTCCAAATGTAAGGCCACCATTTCTTCTGAGGGAAGATAATTATGAATTAGTGAAAAAATTAATGGCTTCTTTTAAAAATCTCGTTCTCAAGAATCACTGGGCCAGAAAAGATGAAACTTAGAAGGAAGCATCCTCATGTAGTGCAGATTAAAGTTTGTTCAAATCATAAAGGTGGGACCATGATGGAGGTCAAAGTCAAACCTAGGAATATGTAGGGAAAATCTTTAAAAACCTTGTTCATAAGAACCACTGGGCCAGGAAAGATGAATCTAATGTGGAAGCATCCTAAGGTAGTGCATATTCAAGTTTGTTTTAATCATGACCCCGGGGGTTAGGTTGGGGCCATGATGGGGGATAAAGTTTAGCATAGGAATGCATAAACAGCAAAGCAATAATTGGTCATCATTGTCATATGGAGCATCCTTGTGTAGTGTAGATTCAAGTTTGTTCAAATCATGCCACTTTGGGGTAGGGCGGCGCCAGAATCAGGTATCAAAGTTTAACATAGGAATTCATAGGAAAAAACTTTTAAAAATATTGTTCTCAAGAACAGCAAAGCAGTCTTTGTTCAAATTTATATGGAAGCATCCTGGGTAGTGTAGATTCCAACTCTATTCAAATCATAACCAACCAGGAAAATAGAGGAGCCAAAAATTAAGTAGATCTATCATCATAGTTATAGTTAGGGAAATTTTAATATCTTTTATATGAAATAAGATTTTTAATTTTTGTGTGAAATGCTATTAAAATATATGAGTGGTAATAGCGAGCGCAGCGAGCTCAATAGACTAACGTGTAAGAACAGAGGAAATTCGGATTAAAATCTGTACATACGTCAGCCAAATTTCTCTGTGCAACATTCCCAGAATTCCTGCACTACCGAATGTCCTTTGCGCAAATATTGTCAAATAAATAAATAAATAATAACGTAAAGCATATAGCAGACTTTCAGTTTGTAGAAATCTTATAAAGAAACAAGAAATAAATCTGAAATGTTTTTCAATAAAATTGCACTAGTTCTTTAGTTTCAAACAGACGCTCCGCTGTCTCCGTAAGCTCCGAAGAGCTTTGTGACGTTGTATGACGTCACAGCTAGTCAAGATATCTCGTGCGGCTTGACGTTTGAAGTGGCTGATCTCAAGTGTTTTTGATGGTACAACTGCGCTCGCCCCAACGGTCACACCATAAAACATATTATTAAAGAGAAAATAATAACTTCAAATCTGTGTCCAAGTACCTGTAAATAATGTTTTTATCAACCGCAACTCTAGTGGTATCCAAAGAAAAAAAAGAACTTCTCCGGGGTTTTTAGGGGTCAAAAGGTGGGGGGGGGGCTGTAAAAGGCTCCATTCCCGATGGTAAAATGTAGGTGTTTTTACCAATTTCATGAATGAAAATTCCCCAAAGAGAATGTTCATGTCTCTTTTCTGCGTAAATATATATTATATATTCATCAAAGTAGCCTAAATGTATTACTCAATACATATATTCATCTTCTGTACTTCATCTGTCATTACAACATGCATGTAATATAATAAGAAATTGTAGATTTCTTCACCTTCTATGTTTTGATTGTAGAAGAAAAGTTGACCTTTGACATTTCTGACCTTGAGGGAGAAGGTCATCAACACAAAGAAACAGTAAAGGTAAGTCAAGATTTAGGTGATAAAGTCCTGTAGTAATAACAGTAAAGGTAAGTCAAGATTTTGGTGACACCGTCCTGTAGTAATAACATTAAAGATAAGTCAAGATTTTGGTGACAAAGTCCTGTAGTAATAACAGTAAAGTTAAGTCAAGATTTTGGTGACAATGTCCTGTAGTAATAACAGTAAAAGTAAGTAAAGATTTTGGTGACAATATCCTTTAGTAATAAAAGTGAAGGTAAGTAAAGATTTTGGTGACAATGTCCTGTAGTAATAACAGTAAAGGTAAGTCAAGATTTTGGTGACAATGTCCTGCAGTAATAATAAGATTAAGTCACGATTTTGGTGACAATTTCCTGTTGTAATAACAGTGAAGGTAAGTCAAGATTTTTAGTAATAACAGTAAAGGTTAGTCAAAATTTTGGTGACAATGTCCTGTAGTAATAACAGTAAAGGTAAGTCAAGATTTTGGTGACAATGTCCTGTAGTAATAATAGTGAAGGTAAGTCAAGATTTTTAGTAATAACAGTAAAAGTTAGTCAAGATTTTGATGACATTGTCCTGTAGTAATAACAGTAAAGGTAAGTCAAGATTTTTTGGGAATGTCCTGTAGTAATAATAGTGAAGGTAAGTCAAGATTTTGGTGACAATGTCCTGTAGTAATAACAATAAAGGTAAGTCAAGATTTTGGTGACAATGTCCTGTAGTAATAATAGTAAAGGTAAGTCAAGATTTCGGTGTCAATGTCCTGTAGTAATAACAGTAAAGTTAAGTCAAGATTTTGGTGACAATGTCCTGTAGTAATAACAGTGAAAGTAAGTAAAGATTTTGGTGACAATATCCTTTAGTAATAAAAGTGAAGGTAAGTAAAGATTTTGGTGACAATGTCCTGTAGTAATAACAGTAAAGGTAAGTCAAGATTTTGGTGACAATGTCCTGCAGTAATAATAAGATTAAGTCACGATTTTGGTGACAATTTCCTGTTGTAATAAAAGTGAAGGTAAGTCAAGATTTTTAGTAATAACAGTAAAGGTTAGTCAAAATTTTGGTGACAATGTCCTGTAGTAATAACAGTAAAGGTAAGTCAAGATTTTGGTGACAATGTCCTGTAGTAATAATAGTGAAGGTAAGTCAAGATTTTTAGTAATAACAGTAAAGGTTAGTCAGGATTTTGATGACATTGTCCTGTAGTAATAACAGTAAAGGTAAGTCAAGATTTTTTGGGAATGTCCTGTAGTAATAATAGTGAAGGTAAGTCAAGATTTTGGTGACAATGTCCTGTAGTAATAACAATAAAGGTAAGTCAAGATTTTGGTGACAATGTCCTGTAGTAATAATAGTAAAGGTAAGTCAAGATTTCGGTGTCAATGTCCTGTAGTAATAACAGTAAAGTTAAGTCAAGATTTTGGTGACAATGTCCTGTAGTAATAACAGTGAAAGTAAGTAAAGATTTTGGTGACAATATCATTTAGTAATAAAAGTGAAGGTAAGTAAAGATTTTGGTGACAATGTCCTGTAGTAATAACAGTAAAGGTAAGTCAAGATTTTGGTGACAATGTCCTGCAGTAATAATAAGATTAAGTCACGATTTTGGTGACAATTTCCTGTTGTAATAACAGTGAAGGTAAGTCAAGATTTTTAGTAATAACAGTAAAGGTTAGTCAAAATTTTGGTGACAATGTCCTGTAGTAATAACAGTAAAGGTAAGTCAAGATTTTGGTGACAATTTCATGTTGTAATAATAGTGAAGGTAAGTCAAGATTTTTAGTAATAACAGTAAAGGTAAGTCAAGATTATGATGACATTGTCCTGTAGTAATAATAGTGAAGGTAAGTCAAGATTTTTAGTAATAACAGTAAAGGTAAGTCAAGATTTTGGTGACAATGTCCTGTAGTAATAATAGTGAAGGTAAGTCAAGATTTTTAGTAATAACAGTTAAGGTAAGTCAAGATTTTGATGACATTGTCCTGTTGTTAACAGTAAAGGTAAGTCAAGATTTTTTGGGAATGTCCTGTAGTAATAATAGTAAAGGTAAGTCATGATTTTGGTGACAATGTCCTGTTGTAATAACAATAAAGGTAAGTCAAGATTTTGGTGACAATGTCCTGTAGTAATAATAGTAAAGGTAAGTCAAGATTTTGGTGTCAATGTCCTGTAGTAATAATAGTGAAGGTAAGTCAAGATTTTGGTGACAATGTCCTGTAGTAATAATAGTGAAGGTAAGTCAAGATTTTGGTGACAATGTCTTATAGTAATAACTTTAAACGTAAGTCAGGATTTTGATGACAATGCACTGTACTAATAAAAGTGCTCAGGCCACCTTTAAAAATTGTTTGGCTGCTCTTTTCTCACCTACTTGCTCTAAATGACTGGACTCAAAACTTTTTTAACCTCCAGAAGGCAGAATTTTTCATGTATTGAGAAATTTAGATTTTAAAAATGAAACAAAGAAATTGGAAGTCTCACCTACTTACCATCTGCGACTTTTTTTTATTCTGAGCCGGCATAGGGCAAACAAACCTTATTTTAAAGTTGGCCCCACCTGTCAAAATTTTGTTGGTTAACACACTGGCAACATTTAATGTTACAGGTCTAATAAGAATAAGACGCTGTCAGGGTTCATGAATTTATTATATTCTAATGGATCAATGAATGATGATGAGCCCTAAAATTATAAACATAAATATAAATACATGTAAATCTGAAAAGCAAATAATTACAAGCATAAACAAACATACATCACATGAAATATAATAGTATATGACAAAATGTTCAATATTATGCTTTACCTCATTATAAATATATACAGTACTGCACTCTGAACAAAGGGCAATAACTCTTAATTTCAACTGAACAGATTCATAGGGCTTTACAGATAAAACATAAAAATAGAAGTAAAAAATACATTTTGATGATTAAGCTTCAAGTTGGTAAATCAAAAATATTTATCAAACATACTTTATAGTCAGTAGCTTTATTAACCAGTTCAAAGTAATAAAAATATCTAAAATAACAAATACATGTTCTTACCAAAGACAATGTGTCTGGAGGCTTGTAAATGACTGAACAATGCAAAAAATTGGGAAACCAGCACCTGCTGCTATGAAAATAATATAAAACAGTTCAAGGTGCTGCATACACACTTAAATGTAGTTTTCAACATTCAGATTACTTAAAACCAATAAAGCTTTTAATTGAACAAAATTATTAACTCATTTAAATCTTTAACTTTAGATAAACTTTATATTTACTGTAAATGTCATAGTCAAAAGTACTAAGAATTAATTAACAAAATTAGTGAAATTAGTAAGAGAAATCTAACCTGTTGCTATCAGGACCAAGGTCTCAGTTGAAAGTGAAAAGCATGAACTGCATGAAATCTACCACCTGACAAACCTGTAGAGCTATACTCAATGACCTAACTGACCTAACCAATGGCAGGAAAGGGCAAGGTCTCAATTACCATAATAATGCATCACATGACACTACCAAACTGGACAAAACACTACACACAACTCAAATCATAACACAAGCACATGGCCAGGTAAACATTAAAATCACATTAAATAATATAATCAAACACATTTAATATTTTAATGAATTTTATTAAATGTGACCTTACTACATTAACCTAACTTGATTAAAATAGGAAGCAATAGTTCCTTCTTCATCAAACCAATTACGTAAAGAAATCACACGTAAATCTCCTCATAAGAGCATCCTGTGAAACTTAGGATTACATTTGCAAACCTGAAATTCAATGGAAGATGCATATTGATCAATTGAAAGCTTCCTGAATTTTCACCGTTTCCCATTCAAATAAAGTGATATGTTAAATGACAAAACAGTGGAAAATCAGACTTCATTTTTAGCAGGACTTTTTGATCAAAGAGCAATTCTTAACTCATGTCAGTCTACCACATACTTGCCGAATTAAAGTTGGGTGTAAAAATATAGTCCTTACTCTAAGGCACTTTTGAGCTAAAACAAACGAAAAATAAAGGAAAAAATATAAAACAAAGTTTTATCTATGCAAATAAACATCAGTAGTAATGACTTTGAAAACTTCAGTCCTAAGTCAAACTACGTAGTTCATTGGCATAAGGTTTTGTGATAGTCAGTGTTTTTCGTGTCATCGTATTGAAGAAAAGCAGGAGAAGGAACCAGACTGGCCTGTTTGTTTAAATACTGAGGTGCCAGATAAACTCTGATCCTGATAAATTAGGACCCATATACTAACTGCCTTAACATTTATATTGATATTTATGCCCCCTTCAAAGAAGTGAGGGCATATTGCTTTGCTGCTGTCTGTCGATCCAATTAGTTTCCGTTCATTTTCTTCACAACCGTTGCACATTCTGAAATGAAATTTAGTATACAGGTTAATCAGGTGAATATCTAGGTCAAGTTCTGTTTTGGGTACGATTACACCATTTTTTTAGAGTTATGTATATATAAAAAATATTACATTTTGGTTTTATGTTCTATTGTTCTACATGCCAACTGTTTTACAACGCTCAAGGCATGATATATCTTAGTGATCATAGGTTGAACTAATTCCTTCACTTTGCACTCGATCAGCACTCTGTGATGACGAAATGTCAAATTTGATTTACGAGAGGTCAAATTAGATTAACGAGAGGTCAAATTAGATTCACAAGAGGTCAAAATCGATTCACAAGAGGTCAAATGCGATTCAAGAGATGTCAAATGCGATTCACGAGTGATCAAATGAGATTTACGGCCTTGTAGGCATTGGCACACCGAATAAACATTCATTGCTCCATGACCCCGAGTGTTGGGTAATGGTGCAGATTTCAACAACCCATTATATGATCACACTTGAATCTACACTATCTGAATATCCTTTCATTTAATTTTTCAGTCGTATAACTATCTAAATAGTTGATACTGCTTTGTTTTATCTCACAATGCATTACGAGTAAATATGATGTAGGCACTTGATGACTGTCAGATACCACGTGATTTTATTGCTATTTAATGCAATATGACCTCATGAATTGGGTCATTTTATCCTGCACATTTCTTCAAAAAAAAAAAAAAATCTTTTTGAGTTGCATTGTAATTTTCATGTTTCTCTCTCTTTACCAGGATCATGTTTTTTAATGATTTTACAAGGCTTGTTTCAAACAAAAGTTCATAAAAATTATTTGTCAATTTCAGGGGGAAAGGAAAGCTTTTTCATTCCATTCACATATTCAATGCGATGGTCAAAACAGTAATAGTGCTAAAGACATTGAAACGGAGAAGTTAATAGAGCACAACAATAATCAAGAAAGTAAAAAAGTTCATGAATGTAACTTCTGTAAAAAAAACTTTCAGCTCAAGTAACCTACGTAGACACATGAGGACACATACAGGTGATAAACCTAATAAATGCAGTGTGTGTGGGAAAGCATTCACCGATTCATGCTCCGTAAAGATACACATGAGGATACATACAGGTGATAAACCTTATAAATGTGAAGTGTGTGGAAAGACCTTTGGCCATTCACAAAACTTTAAGAAACACATGACGACACATACAGGTTTAAAGCCCTATAAGTGCGATGTATGTGGGAAGGCATTCAACGACTCACATCACTTACAGAGACACATGAGGACACATACAGGTGAAACACCATATAAATGTGATGTATGTGGGAAGGAATTCAACCAGTCACAGCTGATAAAAAGTCACATGAGGACGCATACAGGTGATAAACCTTACACATGTAATGTGTGTGGGAAGGCATTCAGCCATTCACAAAACTTACAGAGACACATGAGGACACATACAGGTGATAAACCTTTTAAATGTGATGTATGTGGAAAGACCTTTGGCCAGTCGCAAACCTTAAAGACCCACATGAGAACACATACAGGTGAAACACCATATAAATGTGATGTGTGTGGAAAGGAATTCAAGGAATCACAAAACATAAAGAGTCACATGAGGACGCATACAGGTGATAAATCTTACAAATGTAATGTGTGTGAGAAGGCATTCAATTGGTTACCGAACTTAAAGAGCCACATGAGGACACATACAGGTGATAAACCTTACAAATGTGATGTGTGTGGGAAGGAATTCAACGATTTACAAAACATAAAGAAACACATGAGGACTCATACGGGTGATAAACCTTACAAATGTAATGTGTGTGGGAAGGCATTCAATCGGTTACAGAACTTACAGAGTCACATGAGGACACATACAGGTGATAAACCTTACAAATGTGATGTGTGTGGGAAGGCAGTTAGTCAGTTACATAGCCTTAAGAGTCACATGAGGATACATACAGGTGAAACACCATATAAATGTGATGTATGTGGGAAGGAATTCAAGCAGTCACAACACTTAAAAAGACACATGAGGACGCATACACGTGATCAGCCTACAAATGTATTGTGTGTGGGAAGCAGTCAGCCATTCAAATAAATTAAAGAAACACATGAGGACACATACAGATGAAAAGCCTTGTAAGTGTAAAGTTTGTGGAAAGGCTGTCTCTTTTCAGGAAGCTTACATGGTCATATGAGGATATATACAGGTGATAAACCTTTTGAATGTGATGTGTGAGAGAAGGCATTCTAAAGATTACAGACATTGGGGAGGCACATAAATATACATACCGTTAAAAACCTGATGTGTGATGCGTTTTTGAAGGAATTCTACAGATTAGGAAACTTATAAAGACAAAGAAGGAAACATGTCGTAATATTTGAGAAAGAGCATTCCATCGCTTTGAAAGCTACCAGAGTTATATGGTCACCCATTCATGTAACAAACCTCGTGAGTGCGATGTGTGTCGGAAATTATTCTCCCTATTAAATAATCTCAGGAAAATAATACGTACACATGTCAGAGAAACCTTACAAAGGCGATGTTTGTGGAAACGCGTTTCAATTGAAAGGATACCCAAAAAAAATCATATGAGGATATATCAAGTTTATAACCTTCATTAATGTAATGTATATGGAGCTCAGAAAGGATCATAATTGTAATTTAAAATGTATTTGAGTTTGGTTTTAGCTCAATATCTACTGCGCTACCATTGGACTTTGGCAAGGAGCGCCGACTTTTAAACTTTACGGCTTAAATTAACAATAGGATATGTACGGGAACTCTTCCACAAAAAATATTAAATTTACCATTAAATTAAACAAAATAAATGGTTTTTTCAAAGCACAGATAGGTTGTCTTTGAAGAGAATGACATTCTCCCTACCATGGACATCGATCAGGTCTTCACATGTTAATGCCCTTAACACCATACATACACCTTAAAAACAAAAGACCAATAAACCGACTTCTTCTATAATAAATTTTGTACCTCCATATATGTTTTTTTTAAATTTCACCTATTCTTATATTTGAGTATTATATATATCACATTTATTTTTATTTTGTCTATTGTAGCCTTTCACCATACGCATTATTGCATTATCAGCTCTCAAGTTTTTCAATAAAAGATAAAACGGTTTAACTGGCTGTGTATTTCATTGAGCTAATATAGTCATTAACATTGGCTTCTTCTGTATGTCATAGTAGCTCAATTTTGACAGCACTTGCTCTTGATCGGAAAGTTCAAAGAATTGCCAGCTGTGACTGACCTAAGTCAATAAAAAAGGTAAATTTGTGCTTTAGCCAAGCATATATATTTCGGTATCATGTCATATTCATTGCGAATAAAGTAATTTTTCAGATTTTTCATCAATGTTTTTTTTATTCACCTATTTTCTTTTATTTGAGTCTGAAATATCACATTTATCATTTTGTCTATTGGTATTTTTCACCATCCTCATTTTCGCATTATTGATTATCGAGTGTTTCAATAAAAGATAAAACGATTTGACTTCCTGTGTATTTTATGGAGGTATCACTGACTATTACTGTCACAGTAGCTTTATCCAGTACAGTGCTTGCTCTGTGATCGGAAGGTCGTGGGTTCAAACCATTGTTGTTACTGCCCTAAGTCAATAAAAAAAAGTAGCATTTGTTTTTTTGCCAAGCAGTCGGCACTTTGAAGTGAAAATTTCGGTTCCTTGGTACGAGACTTTACGAGACAGGTGTTTGAAAGCTACAGACCCACCCTGCCCAATTGCCCTGGATGCTGAGTAACGATCCCAATCTTTAGTGCTTTCCTGGATTTTTTTGACATGATTGAAAAATTGTAGAATGAATTGTTAAACGACATTCAATCAATTAACGGTAGCCTATTGGTAGAGCGTTCACTTTGTGATCGGGAGGCCCGGGTTAGATTCTCGATCGCGGCGCCGCTTCATACCTAAGACGTGAACAAAGGTAGTGACTGTTCATTTGCCAACCGTCGGCAATAGAAGTGAAAGTCACGGGTTTTACGGATATAACCTTAAAAACGAAGGTCCCTTGTCACGGTAGGCGCTAGCACAATAAAAACCCCTCACTGCTCAATGGCCCTGAGTGTTGAGTATAGGTGAAAATTTGAAGCCCTTCACCGGCATACAGTGACGTCTCCAGATGAGTGAAAAATTCTCGAGAGGGAGGTTAAACAATATATAATCAGTCAATCAATCAATCAATCAACATTGACCACTTTAAAAAATGAATTTGAGAATACAGAGCCCTGTACCAAAAGGGTAAGTCCTTGCCTATTTATCAAATGTGACCTATATTTTTTCCCATTTTTGGAAGATTAAATTTTCTTTTATAAACACGTATACGAGGGTTGTCCGTATAAATCGTGCACAAAGCGTTTTTTTTTTCAAAAAGCAATGGGCGCACTGAGTGGAAATTTTTAGTAAATGTGTATTTATTATATTTTAATGCATCATGGGTTTTTTTTGATAAAATATAGTAAAAATAAAGATTTTATTATGCTTGAATGGTCACATGGTAAGGTCCTACGGCGCACGTTCAAAAAACCAAGGTTATATTAGAGAATACACAGGTATTAAT
The DNA here is from genome assembly GCF_032062105.1 of Saccostrea cuccullata. NCBI lineage: Eukaryota > Metazoa > Mollusca > Bivalvia > Ostreida > Ostreidae > Saccostrea > Saccostrea cuccullata. The sequence goes on from NW_026930315.1 coordinate 29,803, forward strand.
TCGATATAAAAGTTTTAAATACATAAGATTGGAATGAACATTATCCTAATTCGAATACACAATTAATTTTGACGTCTTTTAAAAAATTCAAGGCAATTGTTAATTTTTAGTCTTTCTGAGCATTTAAAATGGAAATTAACGTTGTAAATACAATGCACGAAAAATGGCTACGTTTGATGACGTTATGGTGCACTGGAGAGCAGTTTCAGCTTGATTTAGAGGCCTTAGTAACACCTTAAGAGACTTTAAATAAATACAGAAGAAAAAATATGAAAAATATCACCAAATTATTAGTATACAGAGGATATGGGTCATTTCTTAGCGAAGCCTTTTTGATGGAGTTCCATGGTAGTACAAAACATACGAATAATTGATTGATTGTATACTGTTTAACGTCCCTCTCCAGAATATTTTACTGATATGAGACGTCAACATTGCCGGTGAAGGGCTGCAAATTTAGGCCTATGCTCGGCACTTCCCAGATAGCAAGACTATGTTGGGCCAACATTGGCAAAAGGTTGTATGGTTGGCGTTGGGGGAACAACGTTGGACCAACGTTAGACCAATGTCACCATGCCAACCTCCTCGACCATGAAAGAATTCCTATGTTGACCCAACGTTGGGACAACGTTAGCAACTGCCATTCACTTTACCTCGCAAGGAAGGAGGGATGTTGATGTTGGCCCAACGTTGGCCCATTGCTTGTAATACACTCTTAAAGAAAGTGTCTTTTAAAGTTGGAAGTAGTATGTTGGCCCAACGTTGGCCCGATGTTTGTAATACACCCTTAAAGAAAGTGTCTTTTAAAGTTGGTAGTAGTATGTTGGCCCGATGTTTGTAATACACCCTTAAAGAGAGTGTCTTTTAAAGTTGGTAGTAGTATGTTGGCCCCACGTTGGCCCGATATTTGTAATACACCCTTAAAGAAAGTGTCTTTTAAAGTTGGTAGTAGTATGTTGGCCCAACGTTGGCCTGATGTTTGTAATACACCCTTAAAGAAAGTGTCTTTTAAAGTTGGTAGTAGTATGTTGTCCCAACGTTGGCCCGATATTTGTAATACACCCTTAAAGAAAGTGTCTTTTAAAGTTGGTAGTAGTATGTTGGCCCAACGTTGGCCCAATATTTGTAATACACCGTCTTTTAAAGTTGGTAGTAGTATGTTGGCCCAACGTTGGCCCGATGTTTGTTATACACCCATAAAGAATGCGTCTTATCAAGTTGATAGTAGTATGTTGGCCTAACGTTGGCCTAATGTTTGTTATAAACCCTTAAAGGAAGTCTTATCAATTTGGTAGACAGTACATTGTAGTATGTTGGCCCGATGTTAGCACGAGTGTTCTTTTGTTTAGGTGTTTCAAAGACGGGATATTTATATTGGGCCAACGCTGGCGCAATTATTATACTGCCAACTAAAGATGGTGTCAATTCTAGCTGCTGAGCTGACATTCTATGTCCATGCTTTTAATTGGATGACTGTTTTTTTTTAGATCTGATAGATTCAACATTTTTAAATTTTAACTTAAGTGATCACAGCACCAAAGAGTGTTTTATTATATTTTTTGAATAGTGCACATGCATGATTATTTATTTGAAATAAAACCCTTGAAATTATGAATTTTTTCATGAGAATTTAGAGAAGACTGAATACGTTCTCAGGAACAGGATGTGAATGAAGCCTACATAAATTATTCATAAATCAAAATGACATAGCTTTATAATTAAATTGAAACAAAAGTTAGGCGTTCGCTATCACGTGACAAAACTGTGGAGTGAGCTGTCAGATTCAATTGCTCGCAGGTGGTGATAATGCAGGGCAAGTAAGAAGAAGTGAAATTTAAATTTGTGGATTATACACTTGCTATACAGCTGCATTTAGAAGCGATGTAAGTATATTTATTCTTGTTTATTCAGTTAAAATTAATTCGGAATTCATTCTTGTCATGTTTTTGCACACAAGCACTGTAGTTTAAGGTTAAATAACATTTTTAAAGTTGTTTCTATCTATCTAATTCTTAACTGTCTATTACAGACACGATTGTTACAAAGAAATTCAGTCGGAGACTGCAAGGAAAACAAATGTTGTGGCGGTACATGTAAATAACAATGAAATCGAAGACCATGTATAAAGAAGTGTATAAAATATGAGTCCGTATGACAAAGATCAAGATGAAGAAAACAGGAGGCGACGAAGGGACGGAAAAAGAGCGGGAATACAACAAAAGGACTATAATAAAGAAAGTGAGCCCTGATTAAGAACTTTTAATTGATAATTTTTCATAATTTACCTCTTTTGTCTATTTTAAAATTTATTTTGTAAATTATGATTGAATTGATGTATATAAAATATTATCACAGTGAATCATTAGTAATGTTTTCATTGAACATGTCCATGTTTGCATTATGAATGCAGATTGAATTGTGAATTAATTATTTTAAACAGTCATAAAATAGGTTTATGTAAAGAATCACTTAACCGATTGCAAATGTTTCTATGGAATAACTACGTTGGCCCAACAATTTGCCATTGGACATTGTAAAAAAAAGGGCAAACATTGGGCCAACCTAACCAACCAGTTGTTAAGGTTGGCTGTTAGTTGGCATACACTAAAAACTACATTGGCCCAACAATATGCCATCTTACATTTCAACATAGGGCCAACGTTGGGCCAACCTAACCAAACAGTTGTTAAGGTTGGCTGTTAGCTGGCATACACTAATACCTACGTTGGCCCAACAATATGCCATCTGACATTTCAACAAAGGGCCAACGTTGGGCCAACCTAACCAACCTGTTATTAAGGTTGGCTGTTAGTTGTCATACAATTATACCTACGTTGGCCCAACAATATGCCAACATGTTGGACCAACGTTGGGCCGATGAGCAAAATTACCGTGGGCCAACGTTAGGTTACCAACAATGGGCCAACGTCGGAAAAAAATTGGGCCAACGTTGGCCCAACTATGTCTCGCTATCTGGGTTACGGCCTTTGAGGCCTTAGTAGGGAGGGATCTTTATCGTGTCACACCTGCTGTGACACGGGGCCTCGGTTAATACGGTCTCATCCGAAGGACCGCCCCATTTAGTCGCCTTTTACGACAAGCAAGGGGGTACTGAGGATCTATTCTAACCCGGATCCCCACGGGGTAAACATACGAATAAACTGCTATTGTAAAAGCAAAAGAGGCTGTCACTGTCGACCGTCGACATAAGATTCTCTATTAGTTGAATGATGTGAGAAAACTATCCATAACCTGTTAATAAATCTTCAGAAGATCACATTTGTGTAGCAGATCGGTTCCTCAACTTTAATGTGAATCAATGGATTTCCTAATTAAAGGTACATGGACACAGATTTGAAGTCAATGCTTTTTCTATAATATTACGACTTATATATTTTAATAGCATTTCACACAAAAATTAATTTAAAATCTTATTTCATTTTAAAGTTATAAAAACTTCAAATTTTTTTGGCGGGTTTCTTTGACACATCATTACACTTTCACAAATTCTAACATTATTCTTAATCATTAGGAAAAGTGGCAATCTTGTATATTAATGAGGAATATTAAAACTTTTATCAAGAAAAATAATTTTATTCAGAGTAGAAAAGTTAGAAAGCAAAACTTCTTCATATGTATCGTCATTCCGAACTAAGAGTTGCGTACAGAGTTTAGCAAATCGAGCATAGTCGTGTCATGTACACAGTTTTTGTAAACAGGGCTCGAGTTCTGTAATTGTTGTTGTTTATTGAAATTCACCGGGTGCGTTTAATCGTCACAGTCTGCTTATGACAACTGCAAGGACTGACAATATATTGTGTGTTTGTTTTGCTTTCGAACATGTCTACTCTGAATTTTCTGCATTATAGTATTAATATTTTTCATTCATACAAATCAAGATTGCCACTTTTTTATACCCCCCGCAAACAAAGTTGGGGGGGGGGAATATAGGAATCACCCTGTCTGTCTGTCCGTCTGTCTGTGCAATCGTGTCCGGTGGGTATCTTTCTTACAGAGGGACATTAGAATCTACTACTCCAAACTATGATTGCTCATGACCCAAGGGTTTGTCATGACCTTGACCAAAGGTCATTTGGGGAAGTTCAAGGTCACTGGAAGAAAAATTTGGTAAATCGTGTCCGATCCATATCTTTCTTATGGATATAGCTGGTAGGTTCTCATTTCACACAAAGATTGCCCATGACCCATGGGTGTGTCATGACCTTGACCCAAGGTCATTTGGGGAAGTTCAAGGTCACTGGAAGAAAAATTTCATAATTCTTGTCCGGTCCATATCTTTCTTATGGATAAAGTTGGTATGTTCATTTCACACAAAGATTGCCCATGTCCAAAGGGTGTGTCATGACCTTGATCCAAGGTCGTTTGGAGAAGTTCAAGGTCACAGTTAGAAAAATTTCATAGTTTGTGCTTGATACATATCTTTATTATGAAAAAACGTACCTCTGAAAAACCCAGCTTGGGGTATTTTGTACCTTATGGACAGTTTTAGTTAAGTATTAAGAATAAAATTAATTTGTGAAAGTGCTAGAATTCGTCAATCAAATCCACCAAAAAATTTGAAATTTTAATATCTTTTACATGAAATAAGAATTTTTTAATTAATTTTTGTATGAAATGTTATTTAAATATACAAGTCGTAATATTATGGAGAAAATAATCTGTGTCCAAGTCCCTTTAAGTGGTACGTATCCAATTTTATTTTTAGCTAATATGAAACTTGACAAAGTGTTACAAAAATTTGACGTTATCATCTATGTGCTGCAGGACGAAACAATACATAACAAATTCTCACAATTTATTTATTGATGCATATTACTATTTTAAATTTGCACTGTATATTCATAGAATATATCCTAAAGAGTAGTGAACATTTCTAATTCTGTACATAGTGATGATTTTTTTTCAAACTAGACAAGTCCACAATTATACCGGACAACCCTCGTACGAGGGTTTATCCAAAATAATGTCACAGTGTTCATATCTTTTATATCATATAAGTGGAAATTTTAACGAGACGCAAATTAGCGATTTCTTCTTAAAATGGCATTTTATTTTTAGATAGAAGTAGTGTTAGCGATTTCAAAATGCTCACTAACGAAGCTATTATAAATTCAAGGAGCATAACAATATATTCTGTGCAACATCTCAACGCTAATGGGTTTCCAATGTATGGATCTCGTGGACAAATACCATCTCCTCTCAGTCTTTTGCGAACAATTTGTGCACGTTTATGCTGATTTCTTCAATCAGCAATTGTAGCAGCTTTAATTTTGTGCAGCAGTTCTGAATCGATTGTTGAAAGGTGGGGGGGGGGGGTCTGACGATTCTTTCTAGGTGTGGTAACCCGTTGACGGCCTGTTTTTGGTCTGTTATCGGTGTTCATAGCTGGTTGAGACGTACGCTAAACCGCTGTTCATAGCTGGTTGAGACGTACGCTAAACTGCTGCAAAGCCGAATGATGTACACCAAATGCAATTCCAACCTCCTTTTGCGTAGCTCCGGTTATCATCATAGTAAGCCCATGTTCATCATTGTCACGGCGTGAAATTGCAGCATCAATACTGTTATCAAATCTCAAATATGGGTTTAATAGGAGTGTTTATTGTTTTCCTAAATCAATGAAAATAGGCCCCTGATTTACAAGAAATCATGAAAAACCTATTTTCATAAACATGATAATTCAAGGGAATTAATTCAATACATGGGTTTTACAACCCCAAATTGTCCTTTAAATAGATCACTGATATCCAATGGTAAAAAAGGTAGTTGTTCCATATACTTTTTATAAATTTCTTAATGAGTAAAACAATATGCGTTTCTTTTTTGTTGAGTATATATAAAGTAGTTATATAAATTATATATAAATTATTTTGGTGTTCATTTTCTATAATTATTTCTCGTGTTTGACTGATCTTTTTGCATCCAATATTAAAGAAAAAAAAAACAACTAAGCAATAGATGATAGCAGATTTGTCAATAGGTTTGTGTTTGCATTTTTAGCTCACCTCAAGGAAGTTGGGGGAGCTTATGTAATACCGTCGGTGTCCGCGTCCAAGGTTAAGGTTTTTGGAGCAGTTTTCTTTTTAGATACTTCTATGTCCTACATTGATTAGACATGCATGGAAAATGCTTCTAGTGTGTTTCGTTGTAACAGTCAAAGTTTCAGATGCTGCAATTTCAGCAAAGAAATGATCAGGTTAATGTTTTTTGAGCAGGTTAACATTTTGGGTACAGTTTTTGGTGTATGTTTCATTTCCAAGGAACTATAAGCCCTATGTTGACCAAACTTGCAAGGATGATACATCTATGGATGTACACTACCGGGCTTCCTTCGGATGCTGAATCTGTCCTACATTTTCCGGTTGAGTGAACAGGGTAATGTTTTTGGTGCAGGTTTCATTTCCAAGTAACTATAACCCCTATGTTGACCAAACTTGCATGGATGATACATCTAAGGATGCACACTACCGGGCTTGCTTCGGATGCTGAATCTGACCTACATTTTATGGTTGAGTGAACAGGTTAAAATTTTTGATGCAGGTCTCATTTACAAGTAACAGTAACTATGAGCACTATAATGACCAAACTTGCATGAATGATACATCCACCGATGCATATTACCAGGCTTGCTTCGGATACTGAATTTGACCTACATTTTCCGGTTGAGTGAACAGGTTAAAGTTTGAGGTGCAGGTTTCATATCCAAGATACTACGAGCCATATAATGACTAAATTTGCATGGATGATACATCTAAGGATGTATACTACCAGACTTACTTCGGATTCTGACCTACACTTTCCGGATGAGTGAACAGGTTAAAGTTGTTGACCAAACTTGCAAGGATGATACATCTAATGATACACGCAGACATGCAGGTCTCATTTCCAAGTAACTATGAGCACTATTATGACCAGACTTGCATGGATGATACATATAAGGATGCATACTACCAGACGTACTTCGTATGCTGGATCTGACCTACATTTTTCGGATGAGTGAACAGATTAAAGTTGTTGACCAAAGTTGCAAGGATGATGAATCTAGGGATGCAAACTAGCAGGCTTGCTTCGGATGATGAATCTGACCTTCAGGTTTTGATACAGGTTTTATTTCTAAGTTACTGTGAGCCCTACAATGACTTAACTTGCATGGATGATCTTTGGATGCATTCTACCAGACTTGCTTCAGATGCTGAGTCTGACCTACATTTTGTGGATGAGTGAAAAGGTTAGTTTTTGATGTAGATATCATTTCCAAGTAACTATGAGCACTGTAATGAGCAAACTTGCATGGACGATACATCTTGGGATGCACACTTATGTACTTGCTTCGGATGCTGAATTCGACATACATTTTTCAGATAATGGACCAGGTAAAAGTAATGGGTGCAGGTCTATTACCAAATAACTATAAGGTTTATATAACATTGTGTAAACCAAACTTGCACAAACGATGCATCAAGGGATCAAAAATCTCAGATTTCCTTCAGATGCTGAATTTAATTACATTTTCATGAAAAAGAACTAGTTTGAAGTTTTTGGTTAGGTCTATTCCAAAGTATCAGATCAAAATTGCATAAATATTTTAATTTTGGGATGTACACTTTTTGTTGGTTAATTGTGTGACATTGCCTTACTTAAAGACAACATTCGTGAAGGTGAGCTCTGTAATCTCTGATTACCTATGTTTAGCTTAAAAAAAGTAAAAAAAAACAAAACGTTTCCAGAATATATTTGTCAACAAGAAATCAAATATCAATGAAAAAGATGGACTTAAAAACTTACCGGAAAAATTCAATAGGAAAAAAGAAGATTGATTCGATATATCGCTTTGAATTTCAAATTAAAGAGTCTGTCAAGTCTGTTTCATATTAAGAATTTTACTATCAATAGACGTTCATGAAAACATGAGAACAATTTTTGTTAAACGTTATGACTCCAACGTTTTTATCGTCCATGGCACCTGATCCGACCTCTGATCTTTTGGAGGTACGTATTTGCTCTGCTCCTATTTTGTATTGTTTTATGGACTTTGATCTTGAATACTATTTGTTATCTCCATATCTTTCTACTACACTTATTCATACGATATTCACTCTTACGTGGGGTCTATAACTACGAGCTGATTCGATACACAAGAACATGTTCAACGTACAAATTATTTCGGAAATGAAAAAAAAACTATTAACAAACAAGGTACTTAAACAAGGACATCAACAGAAAGTCAACATTTCTCAAATTCTATATTCAAAACAATGACAATGCTCAACAAACACACTATATCATTTAGTCGAATGTTGACTGAAGTTTTCCCATCAAATTGTTATGCAATTATTTTCACATTGAACTTGTCGACGGATTTTTCTGATTTCCCCAACTATGAAAAAGAGCACCCAGGCCAGTGTAAGTGGAGTAGAGAGCTGATGAATTGGCAGTCCATGTCTGCTCCTATTTTGTATTGCTTTAATGGACTTTGACATTGAGGACTGCTACATTATGTACGTTATATTAATATCTTTCGTTACATAAGAAATCGGTACGATTTATAATATCCTTTCAAACGTATCCAACAATTTAGAATTTAAAAAAATCCACACATTTAGCAAAACGTAAAAAATGTTTTATCGTAATTATCAGAAAATCTATGCCTTTACAATAAGTTTCACGGTCCTTCGGATGATTAGACCGTATAATTCTCTGTCGCAGTAGGCGTTGGCACGAAAAACATCCCACAATGCTTATTGGCCGTAAGTGCCGAGTGTGGGACAAAATTTGAAGATCTCCACCGGCAAGTTATGTCGTGTCCATGAGAGTGAAAAATTATCAAGAGGGTCGTTAAACAACATACAAACAGTTGTTTTCATTTCATTTCAAGTTTTTCACATGATAGTTTTTTTCTCTGCTGGTTGATTATCAGAATAAAGCTCCTGCCCGCCTCAATAAAGGATGACAGGTCGACCAATCAGTCCGTTTGGATCTTTTTGATAAGCTTTTCAACTTCGATGCCTTTGGCTTGAGGTCTGGAATAAGTATTGATTAAAATAATGTTGCTGTTTTACGTTATAATACCTGTATATGTCACTTAAAATATAGCAATAGCAACTACAAATGGACATACGACAGTCTTTATTTATTTTTTTGTTTCTGTTATAAATTCTGATGAGAGCAATATTAAATACCAAACAAATGGCCAACAAAGAAGTTTTGCTTGTAAGCTTTAAAAAGACCTCGTATTGGCATTAAAAATAAGAAATTTGATTAGGTATCAACTATATTTCTGAATGATTCCTGGTTTAAATGGTTATGTTATTCATTTAAAAAGTTCAGGTGTAGATAGTTAGACAAACAGAAATATAATGAAATGGAAAGAATAACAGTTTGAAACCTTTTTTAAGCTATAGTACTAGTACCTCTCTTGAAAGTATTTTCTTTTATTTGTTTTTTTAATGTGTAATATATGCTTTAAAAATAAAATTTGATAAACTGTCAAGATACGATTGTAGTTAGCTATTGTTATTGCAATTACTGTCAGAACCTTATAATTAGTTTAATTCATATTTAGTAAAATCCGTGTCTATCTTTGAGGACTACATGTTATTGATTATGATATTTGATATTATTTAAGAATTGCGTTTTATTTCTTTAAGCTTGATTGAATGCATAGTTAATGGAATGGTGTCTAATAATTAGAAAGGAGGACTACTGCTTAACACTTCTGAATTTATATTTAATAACAAGAAAATGCAGAATTAATCCATGCGAGTCTTTGCATTGCACGGGATATTATTTTATATTTACATTTCATACATTGTCTTTTTTGCATATAAAGTGAATGGAAATCTATTGCATTCAAAACGCCATAGCGCAGACAGGGTGCCAAGAGGTTAGTTTGACGTCATACTTTGCTACTCACCAATCAATTTCTTGCAATGCTTGAATTTGTCTTGGATTACAAAAACTCGTAATATTGTCTCTTACAATCTGCTATATTATGCATATTCGTAATTTAACTACATTACGAAAAATTGTAATATATGTTTTATATTACGATAACTTGTAATATTACGATCTTTCGTAATCTTACGTTTTTTTGTAATTTACGAATTTTCGTATTGGACTGGACTGTTACAGATGCTCTTTTTCTGGTATAAAATTGAAAATTATTGTTTCAAAAGAAAGCTTACCATTGATAAATTCCAAACAATGTTTGAAATTTTCTTGTTTTCTGCACATTTCGGTACCACTGCAATCGTCATCGCTTGTAAATACCAACAAGGGAACACATAAAAGCTTCAAAAAAAAAAAAAAATTAAAAATTATTTTTTACCTTAATCTACCCCATGTACTTCGTTCTGTTCCCGCAATTTGACAATGATAACAATAGTACTGCTTTATTTAGATAAGGTATCCAGATTTGTAAAAGATACATTTCTTCCAAGAAAATTCTAATTTTTAAAAAACATATTGCATAAAATGATACAATCAAATATAAAACATGTAGCTCCATTCTATTTGGAAAATTAACAGGAATTAATAGAAAAATTAATTATTGCGCTTATATATGACGTCTTAAGTTCTTCTTCTAAAGGAGGTCAAAAAGTGTGAAAAAGGCCACAACCCCCAGCACCGTTAAGAAATTAATTAACTTTACCATAAAGAACAGCGGCCAGGACATCTGTAGTTTTGACTGTACTTTACTTGGAGATACACTGATTGATACTTCTAAAGTAAATGTAGATAACACAGATTAAATAGTGGCAGCAAGCTTTCTCTTATTGAACAGATTGTAACACACCTGTGTAAATTTTTGTTATTGGCGTAATGATGTTATACAATTATTCCCAGAAATAACATTCTAGGAATCATGACAGAAAATGGTAAGACATCTTTATATCCAGATTTTCTACGAATAGCAGCTTACAGCCTGGAATGTATGGCTATCTTTGTTTAAAATATTGACAACCGCCTTTCTGTATTTTGATGCAAAGGAACTAATTTCTTTAATCAGAAGTTGAGCAGCTTGTATTATTTCCATTTTTGTTCTCATTTCGAAGAATGGGCAATATGTAAAATTGAATGTTCTGAAGTAATTTTTTTGCCTCAAGCATTTTGTTCATAACAGAGGTTTATAAACCATAATTTATCCTTAATGTTTATACAAAACTATGTCACTTCTAAACAAGAAAAATAATCTTGTAGTAAGATTGTCAAATTATCTTTTTTCAAACAAAATGATTAAATTTATTAAAAATGCGGCTTTCAGAATGGTGCTTAAGCATTTACATCAGATTTCAAAACGGGAAAGAAAATAATTGAAATACAACTTTTTATTAAGGTGTTATATCTCTCCAATAAGAGAGATAACTAGAAATATTGAATCCTATTTTCTGTTGCTAACATTTTTGTAAAATATAAGGGATGAGGCAGTTCTATATTCTAACATATGTCTGTTGATTGTTACAGATGCAGAATTTTTATAATCAATTATCTTTTTTGACTAAAATATTTTGAAGAACGATAATTCAACGATAACTCGTGTAGATAGATGCATTTCATTTTACAAGCACAGGAAACAATGTGATATACTGATTTAAAAAGCTTCTTACTTTGCGATTCTAAAGCGGACATCACAATATATCATTTAGTCGATTGTTGAATAAAGTTTTTCCATCAACTTGCCTACGGATTTTTCTGATTGTCCTTATTATGAAAAAGAGCACCCAGTCCAGTGTTACCAGAGAAGAGAGGCTGCCAGCAACTCAATGAAACATGACTCTATTCTTGATTTTTTATAGGTCCCTGTTTGTTCTCTTTCCAGTTTTGATTTTTTTCAATGGCCTTTGAGCTTATTTACAGTTCAGAGATAGGTACCCTTAAATATTACAAAAAGAAAGGCAGTGTGTATATTTTATTTGAAATCCCGTAATAGGTGTCTGACCAAAAAGTACAACAGGATGTACACAATGACATCGTGTAACAGAGTCTGTGAAAGTTTCATAAAATTTAATTCAGTAGTACATTGTACGTAACGTAAAAGAGGAGTTGCAGATAAGCGGAGGACGCGCACCACGATCACAACATCACGTAACTCCTACAAATAGCGAAATGTTCTTTGGATAAGTATTATAGTAAAAAAAACAAACACTTTGCCTAAAAGATGCTTCTGGAATCTCACTGTCCTGTCAGTAAAATAATTATTCCACACATTCACACAAAACCTTAACCGATGTTTTGAATGGTATACTTATGACCCGAGATTTCTCTAAAACAATGCTTAATTTGGGACTTAAGCTGCACTTTCCAAGTATTTTAGAAGGCAAACATTCCATCTCTACAAATCTTATGTTTTGAAATATTTAGCTTCATTTTCTGTAGCATTAATTTTGTCACAAATGAAAGAGAAAAAGTCTACCTGGATATGTATATAGCTGACTTTTTTTCGAAAGAGAATACAATCGATAAAAATAAATTAGCACTCCTGTTTAATTACCTTAATTCCATATGAATTTCACGTAATATTCACGATATTTGCTTTTAAATCCCATTTTACGTGTCATTGTATATGCCACCTAATCATAATCTTTTTACACCACATAATCAATTTGGAAGTTATTTGATGTACACATTTGACGTCAGCAGTGGTAGATTGTAATGAAAATGACAAATACAGCATAACAAAATTAAAGCATTTTATTTTATTAATGTTTACACCTTTCTATACATGTTCTTAAGTTAAATTACATTTCTAAATACCAAAAATTATTTTTAAAAATGTGTTCTAAAATTGACGTCATTTCCCCTACTATGAAAAAGTAATGTATCACTAGCTTATTCAAGGTAGAATATATTCTTTATGCTTCCTTATTACCCCTGCGTAACAGGCGGATGGATGGACGTACAGAGGGACGAAAATAATTGGGTATTTAACAATAAGTATGGACTTCATTTTTAAAAGTATTGATTTTTTTTATGTCTACATGCTAAACAGTTCGAAAGCCCAAGGGCATCATTCACATTAAAAATCTTTTAAATCCTGTAAATTGGTCATTTGCAAAATTGTTTTGTTAAAACACATTCTGATTGCACACAAAAGTACTCTGAAGTTTATATCAAAAAGATGCTCGAGTTTCTGATTGACAATTTATTTGTGGTTTTTGGAGACCAGGTCTTGAAAACAATCTACGGGAATTCCCATGGGTTCCAATTGCGCTAAAAGCAGACCTATTATTTGTTTTCAAAAAAGGTAATTTGAGGATAATCTTATGCATAAAAAGAAAATTCTTAAATTTAAGTCATCATTACGTATGTTTTATGGTCGATACAATGACTTCGTCAGCAAATACAATTTTTCATCGGGTCAAATGCTAACTGACATTTTTCACATGAATTGTTAGTCCATTATTTATACACTGAATTGACGATGGATTTTCCAGTTATTTCCTGATCATTACAAAGAGCACATGAGGGTGTTACCGGTCGGCAGGTGATGCCCACTCTCCAATGGCACGAAGTCGTTGCCAATAAAAGTTGATTGACAGTAATTCTTAAGCAGCTTTTTATTAGCTTTCGTATGAAACATTTTGTACGCTAGAAGATGCCTTTATAAATAAACCAAGTATAATTTAAGAAATTACTTTACTTTACCATAAAGAACAGCAGCAACGACATCATTAGTTCGGGTCGTACTTTACTTGGAGATACACTGATTGATACTTCTAAAGTAAAGGTCGATAAGACAGATTAGATAGTGTCAGCAACAAGTACTCTCTTATTGAACAGACTGCAACAGACCTTTGTAAATTTTTGCTGTGGACGTTGTGCTGTGATTCAATTACTCCCCAAAATAACATTCTAAGAATCATGACAGAAAATGGTAATATATATTTATATCTAGATGTCTTACGTGTATCAGCTTATAAGAAGGTATGGTTATCTTTGTTTAAAATATTGACAACTGCCTTTCTCTATTTAGATACAAATGAGTAGATTCAATACATCAAACCTTGAGCAGCTTGTGCAATTTCCATTTTTGTTTTCATTTCGAAAAATTAGTAATGCAACAGCTCTGCATTTAAACGAATACAATATTTATTATATTGTTCGAGGTTTGTTCCAAGGAAGCATATTTTTCAAAAATACCATTCCAGATTTAAAACATTATTATTTTTAAAATTTTATTATGATAAAAATGCTACAAAGATTTTGTGAATAATCATATTCACAATGCAGGAATAAAATCTTTTTTTAAAACAAATTTTGATACTCCTGATAATATTGAATAAGAAAGATAAATGCTGTGAAGTACTTATTTCGCCTCAAACATTTTATTCTTAAAAGACATTTAGAAGCCATCACTTATCCTATTTTTTTTTTATTTAAAACAAGTTGACAAACAAATTGATGAAACAAGAATATCAGCAGCCTTGTTTTAAAGTAATCATTTCGTAAGTTCTATGGTAGATACAATAACCTAGTAAGCAAATTCAATTTATCATTGAGTCAAATGCGTACTGACGTTTTTCATACTAATTGTTGGCCCTTAATTTATACATTGACGACGGATTTTTCCGATATATCCCGATAATGACAAAGAGCACACGGCAGGAGTGACCTTTCGGCGGGGAAAGCTTACTGCTTCATGACACCTAATCTCACCACTTATGTTTTGGAAGTCCTTGTTTGCCCTGCTCCTATTTTTTTTGTTGATTTATGGATGAATACTGTTGTTCGTTATCTCCGTATCCTTTATAAGGTTAATAGTATAAACAAAACCTACTTCACTTCTAAATTAGAAAACAAATTTTGTATTAAGATTGTTAAAGTCATATACGCTGTATGAACGCCGAATTTGGTGTGAAACAAAATGATTAATGATTTAAAACACATGAAGTGTAAAGAAATAATATAAGGTCAATATGCGTCATAACAGAGAAGATGGTTGATACTGAAAACATCAAAAGATAAGTACCATTAAGAGTAAGGCATTTTTAGTAGATATAAAAGATAAAAAAATGAAATGAAATATGACATTCTCATAAGGTGTAATATCCATCCGATAAGAAAGTTAACTTTCCGAGGGAATTATTCCAAGCAATACAATGAATTATCTTGTCAGAACTTAAGGTTTCGTCAAAGGTCAACATGTCTAAAAAATTATTTTTACAATTGCTCCAAAACTATGTGTGGTATGAAGTCAAAACGTTTACATTTTGTAAAATATATCACTAATTAATAGATAGAAAGTATTACTTGATAACAAATATTTTTAAAAAATATTTTTTTTTAGAAAAATTGTATCAGAAAATGTGCATATTTAAAAAAAAAATGCACCTGCTTAATTCTGTCCTTTTTGTGAAAACCAACATTGTAGAAATAATATATGTTTATCATTGAAGGGCAAGTTGGACGTGAATGGTCTCTGAAAGGCTGTTATTGAAAGCATGGCATGTATAAAGACAAGACCCCTATAGAATCCGCCATTTGCAGTGTACTTTCACTTTCAAGTCTTAACATTTGGACAAAATAAACAGGGAAAACAACTTTCCAGAGGCTATCCAAGTCCAACTTGCCCTTCATTGATAAACATATTTTGTTTCTGCAATGATGGTTTTCACTGAAAGCATGGAATTAATTAGGTGTATTTTTTGGAAAATATATGCATTTTTAAGTAGAATTTTTCTCAATTAATATTATTCCAAGTATTTTTTTTATCAAGTGATACTTTCTATCTGTTAATCAATAAATAATTTATAAACTGTAAAAGTTTTAACTTTATACCTTACATAGTTTTGGGGCTATTAAAAAAATAAATCTTTGGACATGTTGACCTTTGACGAAACCTTAATAACGAGGACCATTTCTAAGTCAACTCATTCCAATCTGATCAATTGTTCAGATATTGATTTCTATTTTCTATAGATAATATTTTTATCAATTACTAATAATAGTTTATTAAAAACATTTATACCCAGTTCCTTTAACTACCAGAGATTTTGCATTTGTAATGCAAAATTGGCTAAAACTTTCGAACAGAAGTTTAGACATTTTCTGGTCACTTTTACATAAAGTAACCTCCTATATATTTTTTTTCAAAGGTAAAATCCAAAAGTATTTAATTACGCAGAGTAAAATAACATCACGATTGCCATGGCAATGAATAAGACCTATCATTGCCATAATATGTGTTTTTCTCCTTTTTACTTCCTAGAAATACAAATAAATTTACAAATAACACTTCGATAACAGAAGATTTAGTGATCATATTATTACAAAGCATGTTGGCAATTAGTTTTAAGTTAAACTAGTAAATTTTATTTGAAAAAGAGGGATTGACACTAAGTCCGTCGTCAATTTATATGAATATACTTATTGGAAAAGGTGAACTTATTTAACATTTTATCTAATATTAATTGTAATATTAAAAAAAAACTTACTGCCATTTCTTGAAAAACAAAAATGTTTTAAAGCTAATAAATCAGAATTTGACACCCAAATACCGATTATCATTGATTTCATGATTAATTTTTTAACAATAAATTTCTATTTTATTATAAAAGTAAAAATATTGAAATAAAAGAAAACTTGTACTGCACGTAATAAGTTTTGTTGTTTTAATTTAAGCATGGTTAGGCCTTGTGGCATTACATGTATCTGATTGTATTGACTAATCATATAGTATACATAATTTTAAATAAATTAATATCAATACTCCAAACTAGGGATGGCAATCGATTGCAGACTTGCTAATCGGTTAACCTCAAAACGTTCAGACCGATTAACCGGTTAGTCGTATCAAGATAGACATATTTTACATTTTCTTTTCATATACATGTACACAAAAAGGCTAAAAAGACGTTAAAAGTTACATTCTATTTATTGTTTTGATCGGGGAATTTTATGTACGTAAGAGTATATTTTACTTCAATTTCAATATAGAAGAAAAAAAATTAAGAAAACCATTAATGTTGCTTGAGAAATGAGACAGGGATAATTTTCCAGCGGAGATGTTAAAGAAGTTTATTCTGCGTTGTCACCATAATCAGAACTAGTCTTTGTCTGAACTCTCACTTTATTTACAATTTACAACGTTCTTTATAATCATATAATTTAATAGATAATAGTCATATTAAATAATTAAAAGTGCTTAACGGTGATGTTTTTAATATCACTAAAAAACACAGGACTATCTGGGCAACGGCATGATGTTATAAAAACAGTAATTAACACTTTGCGAATTGACCAATTACCCTGATATCTCAGTCTGGAGAGTTATAATTACCTTCAAATATTCTTAATTACAAGATGAAACACTAAATAAAAATCTATGCAGCGCTTTCCTTTCTAGAAAAAACAGAAGGGATTTTAAGGAAACTGCATGCACTCAAATGTACACATATTTCATTTTTTCCTACCAACCGATTACAGATTTTCTAACCGATTAGCATCGTTCCGACCGATTAATCGGTTAACCGGTTACAAATTGCCATCCAAACTCCAAACTAACAAGAGATACTGTGAACAATGAGCTCACTATATGATACCCCCCCGCCTCCTATATGAATATAATGACAGTGTCGATGTTTTGCTATGAGAAATTTCCCTCTCTACATTGCTTTACGGTAACGTGTAAAGAGGAATAATTCATAGTGTCCCATTTTGTTCAGAAGCCGCGAAACCTCACGTCTTAGGTCAGAATTATAATGGCAGTGTCATGTTTTTTTTTTTGCTATAGGAAATCGAAATATGTGTCGGGTAAAAAAAATAGCTGGTGCATAATGGCATTATGAAATAAAGATGCTCTGGAAGACTCATATCAAATTTCATTCAGTGGTATTAGAGGATTGCGGATAAGACATGGGTACCACAAAGCGTAACAGACAAACGGACGGACAGACAAACGGAAGGAAAGATGACTATATATCCTCCCGCTTTTCAAGCAGGGGATATTACTAACAGTCAACTGGTCAAGGGTTTCATACTCAAATTTCATAAACCACAACAGTATCTCATAACAAATCGTATAATAACAAGACGACACGAAATCTGAAAATCTGGAAATCTAAACCATTAGTTCCTGGTCTCACTTCACGTGAACAGGAGCTATTCAATTCTCAGCTAGGATAAGGCTACCCGTAAAATATCAAATTGTTCAAACTGTAGTTACATCTCTGAAATATCTAGATATGACGTCATAATAGAATATGACGTCAAGTCACTTCATAATTGAGCTGACATGACTGGGAAGGTGTCATAATTATTACACGGCATGTAGATTTATTATGGGGATTTGTGTTTAATTTAAGAGTAAGGGGTTGTTTTTTAAGCTTGTGTGTGCTGTTATAATATTTAACATTTGATATTTAAATGTCTCTATTCCTTTTGCTTGTCTGATACATGTATGCATATATTCAAAGGTTATGTTTGAAACGCTCCCCTTACACTTTCGTAGACAGAGTTAGAATTTATGAATCGTGTTTATATTGGACTGGCACAAGTGAAAGACAAGGATAAATTGAAGATATTCTGCGTGATTCTAAAAGAGAAGTATGTCTTCTAACTGAATTTTGCTGGGGGATTGTATGTAGTTTATCCGTTTTTGTATACATCGCGATAAAGTGTGGAAAATACCCCTCTTTACGTTGGTAATTTTAATTTGTCGTAAAATATTTTCTTAAGAAGTAAAAATGAAACCTGCCCCCAGCACTTTTTATGTACCAGGGATAATGATGAATTAATCTATGTAACAAACTTTGCACAATATTTTCGTTTTACACTTGTGCCCTGGTGATTTTTGTGCAACATTTAAGAATATCAAAAATGTCCGTCATGTGATCAACACAGTGACATCTGACATCACAGAAATGCTTTATTATAATACCCCATTAAACTGTTATCTCAAGTTGACTGCAATTTTAAACAAGGATCACATATTGAAATAAGAATCAAGCTCAAAATAAAATGTATATTTTGAAGACATTTTAAGCCTTCGGACAGCCTTATCATAACTGCGTTGCCTTAAATCTACAAAATTTTTAAATCCATCCATTATTTTTAGTCATGAACCAGAGATACTGTGATCAATGAGCTCGCTAAATGATACTCCCGCTTCGCGTATAAATACTAGAAGTACTGTGAACAACAAGCACACGATATTTAGATGATACCACCCTCTTCCCATATGATTATAATCAATAACAAAGTCATTGTTTGCTCTTGGAGATACAGATAAGAGATATTTTAATGTTATACAAAAATTGGCAGTGTCAATGTTTTGCTCAGAAAAACTCTAAATTCACGTGTACGATCAAAAAGTAAAATACGAGGTGCATAATGGCACTATATGACAAAGATTATAAAAAAGTCTCATTAAATTTCATTCAGTGGTATAAGAGGAGTTGAGGATAAGAGATATGTACCAAAAAGCATAACGGACAAACCGACGGACAGCTAGATGGACGGACGGACATACAATTACTATATATCTTCCTGTTTTTCAAGTGGGGGTTTAAAAATACGAGTTTGTATCTGTGTGATTTTGTTTGGGTCATGCTCTCGAACATGCATGCATAATTCCTAACCCCAGGGTACACGTGTCTGTGAAATTGCTATAATTTTATTCAGAACGTGATCAGTACAGGCATATGCAAAGAAATTTCACTGAATTTTTTGGGGGAAACACCTTATTTTTACTTATCTACAATAAAATACATATATTCTTAAAAGTTGCTCAGGAGACACACACTTCGCCTTTTCTAGTGCAAAACTATCTAACTACGGACTAAATGTAAGACTACGATCAACCTCTATTCTAGAGGCAAAAAGTGGACTAGGGACCATGGATTGAGATATTGATTATAAACTTCATTACTTGAACTTTCAAGACGAACTAATATATTTAGGGTTCATATGTAATATATTTAAAAAACCACTTGGATCATGATCAAATACATCATGTACATCTATAGATATATCTATAATAGCTATAGAAGCATAGATTTCAAGAACGCTTAACTATTCTGTAAAAATAGACCGTGAAATTAAATTGAACCTGATATACAATGGGAATGCATTTAATCATTAGAAGAGATGTCATATCTATGTCATTATGGTTAAAACAGACAAACGTGCAGGCAGAGGGCAGGAAGACCGAATGATTAGTGGTCAGACGGAAATGTTTCACTTGTTTCTGATGTTATCAAAAGGCATCCGTATATCCGTTATGTAAAGGGGACATTAACATTTTGTCTCATTGTACTGTGCAAGGAATTTGACAGAGAACTTAATTATCAAAAGGGTAAGTGTACGAAGGGTTTCAAGAATTCTTACAGAACTTAAAGATATGTATGCCGTGTTAAACAGTATTTTTGCACAGGTGAAACCGAACAAAAATTTCTGGAGTATAATAAGCTACCAAAAATGAAGCATTCGGTATTAACAAAGTACTAGTCAGGAAAAGAACATGATATTCTCATGCATATTTATAAAGGACTGACGTTTATCCTGGATCTGCGCATGTGCGCGGGAAAAGCATCGCGAGAATCATCAGGTCGAGGAAAATATTTTTTGTGACGTCTGTTCAGTGAGGGACACAAATAGACCAATCAGCTCAATGAGTTGCATTTAATGCATTTATGTGTTACTACATAAAATACTACATGTGTTTTTCAAAAAGGCTAGTTTTTAAAATTGCTCTCAGAATGACTTGATGCATTATGTACATTATTATCTACTATGAAATGCTCATATTTGCATACAAATGATTAACAATGATGAAAATTAAAGTTTTCCCCACTCCATTGTACAGATCCGTTTGTTTAGAGTTTCCCCAGTGCTGTACTGCTAGTGGACATTTTCGGTTGGGTGAACATTTACCGATCTTCAGTATGGAGCGCATATTATGCGCAAAAGATATTTTATGTCAAATACAATGTATGGAAAGTAATTTAAACTGCTATGTTTACACCCTGAATGGGATATCGTCAATTATCCCTTTTCGTTTTTTAATATGAACTACATAACATATGTAGATGAAACGTACATACCATACATCTTGCCTTCTTAGAAATATAGTTGGGCTAATAAAATAAAATTGGTCAAGGAATTCCAGGCCTCTAAAACTATTCCAGTTTGAAAGCACAACCAAGCATTTCGATGAACACCATTAAGAAAAATTAATTCAGGTAGGTAGCATCGGTTTTTTTTTTAAAATTGGGTGGGGGAATAGAACAGTTAGAATAAAAATCAACTAGTTCGAAGAAATCTGACAAGTAAAATAGGTTCCAATATCTTTCACTACTAAATTTTATTCATTCACTACAATTTACTGCCAAACTCCAAATTTCACTTTCGAATTAGCCAGAGCCAATGCTAATAACCTACTTGCAAGATTTTTTTATATTTTTTTCAAGGGGTCAGAAATACTGTGGTTCACATGTAAAGAATATAATTATATTATCTAGTAGTATTCTGGTTTTGGCATTCGATATATTGACGTGCAGATTTATATGTGATATTCTGTGGAATACTTTTTGTTGTTTTGAACCATTAAGAAATGCAGAATCGAATGTATCTAATAACCATTTAGATTGATCAAATTATATCATTTGTTTGTATTGGTTATTTCATTTTGGCACAACATAGTTTCCACACTTCTTTATCCATAGTCGCTGACAGCTTTAGAAGTTCACCCAACCGAAAATGTCCATTGTAAAGACAATTGCACATGATTATTCCTCGGTACAAAAAACAACCAACTCTGAGGTGCTCTCAATATTGACAATCCCTAACTCACGTGTTTGTAGTAAAAACATAGTAGACCATCATGCTTTTCGGTTCATTCACGAGATTGGACCATTGTTTGCTGTAAACATGCGAGACAACGTGATCATGAATATTTCAATAAGAGGCGGTTTTTTATCCGACACGAAGAGAAAATAATTTTTACCAAATAATATTTCATAACTTTTAAAAGTGATGGAGTGGAATTGTCTTATTTGCAGAAAGTATATAACTTATATAACTTGATGAGACACCACATATATTTATTACTTTTAAAATAAAACACCAATACGGCATATACGAGGGTTGTCTCAAAAAGTCGTAGACAATCTTTATAATTTTTTAATCATGCAACCAATATTTACCAAATTTTGCAGAGACATAATATAGTCAATGCTCTTAAAAATTGTGAATTTTTAAATACATATCTTTCATATTAATAATATTAAGACGATTTATATGAAGGCCGATAAGGCCTGTCGGCGCACGGACAAATTTCGGAATAATTTACGCATATAACTATTACATTTGCTTTTATTTCTTAAGCACTATATAATACATTGAACTCAAATTTACATCACTGAAACCAGAATAAAAATATAGATAATATGTTAAAATTTCATATAAATATCATTAGAAACAGACGATTGGTGTCATGATTTTCATAGTATCGTTGAAATTGAGTTTGATGAAAATGACGTCGTCAAACACGTAGTCGGCGCACGGAGATGTAATAAATTGTGTTGGATATGGTTAATATACATCGGAGACGGGAAAGAAGAGTACAGAAGTGACATTACACACCAGATTTAAATAAAGAAGTTATTTTTAAATTGCACGATATTCACTGAAAGTTTTTCTTCTGTACCGAAAATAGTTAATTACGGCATGTAAGAAGTAGAGTACTGTTTGATAAACGCAGACAATTGGGAACAATCTGGACCGCCACGTCACGTCAAACAATTTGTATTCTCTGCTGCCTACAATGTAAGGCGATCTTTCGACTAAATTTCAACTGAAATTTGAATCTGCTTTAAAAAACAGGTTAAGAAAACAAACGGACAGTAGTGAACTTAAATATGTCCGTTAATTAAAAGTGGTCTATCACTTAAAAAAAATTATTGAATGTTAATAACCGCTAGTGAAGCAGACAAAGAGATCATGACGTTATAAGAGACGTAATTTACACTTGCTTTTGTGCGCCGGTGTACACTTATATTCTTTCTTTATTTTTTCACAATTTTCTTATAAGATGTGATATCATCATGAAACTTGAAATGCATGATCATAAAATGTTACTCTTTGCTATGACAAGGAAAGAAATTTAATAAAGCAAAGAGAAACAAAACTGTTTTACCTGTCTATGACTTTTTGGGACAACCCTCGTATAGCTTTAAGGACAGATGATACAGACATATTTTTTCTTTGAAAAAGATTTACTATCATGTCACAAGTTTAGAAAAGTGGATGGTTCTTCGAATTTTTTCTCCGAAGAACTGGAAAATGAAATAGACTTCGCCTCGCCCAATACGGATTTCCATTTCACACCTGTATGAATCCGTATTAGGCCACTAACTGACTGTGTAACTAATAATATACAACCTCACAATTTGATAAATAGATCAAAGCCCTTTTGTTGCTTTACTGTTTAAGGTTCATTGATACTCTAATTAGAGAGATAACTCAAAATGACATAAATGTGTATCATTCCTTTATAAATTTGCCATGTTGAGGTGTCTTTTTTGTCCGATTTTTCCCCGCAAGCTATGCTTTAAATGTTTCTATTTACTTATAAAATACGTTTCTTGCTGAAAATCATTAACGTTAAGCAGCATTTTATATAAAAGAACCGATTGTTTATGCAGTTATCAACTGCTTGTATCTTACTGTATCACCTGATTACTCTTTTGTAAAGCAGTGGTATATATGGTGCTCTACAACACAATTTTAGTACTATAATAAGACCCACCCAATTTACTATATATTTTTACCAATTATGCTAATTAGATAAAAGGCTTTTTCTATACATTTATACCAAAAGCTCACTCTAATCTCCACCCACTTGGAAGGCTTTCTCCATATATTTATACCAAAGGCTTATAGGAAACCCCACCCTCTTGGAAGGCTTATCCTAGCTTTACTCTACATGGTTATACCAAAGGTTTATGGTAGTCTCCACCCACTTTGTAGATTTTACTCTATATACGTATACCAAAGGCTCTCAGTAGACACGGCCTTCATAGGGGGTTACTACATATTTTATTCAGAATACTTACTCTGTATATTAATACCAAAGTCTCACAATAATCTCTATATAACCACTCAGACGGTATATGTATCAAAGGTTCACAATATCCATAGGACCAACAACATTTATAATGAAGGTTTACAGGAGGCTCCACCCTCTCTGAAGGCTTACTATAAATATTTATACCAAAGGCTCACAACAGACTAAGTCACTCAGTTCTATCTTACTGGTGACTTCATCCATTCAAAAGACTCTACCAATTTTTATTTATCTATACCAAGGACTTACAGGAAGATCTACCAGCTCAGATAATTATAATTTATGTTCGCACCAAAGACTAACAAAGGACTTTATAGTCATGTCATTAGAACTTACTTGCAAAGAATGATAACTCTTAGCAAATATCCAAGATTTGTTAACTCTGTCGATCTTTTGTTGATTTCAAACATCGGGTAAGAAAAAAAAACCCAAACAAAATTACACTGTAAATGAAATAATATATTACATATAGCTACACATATCACCAAGAAGAACAAAATGATCTAATTAAATGCACTTTATTCTGGAACTGGTCCGTAGTAATTCTCACTACGAAAAAGTCGAAATGTTCAGGCTATACGAGAGTCATTGATTAAAAAGAGATAACTATGTACAAAATAAAATCCATCCACAAATACTCAATATATTCACTATATACACAAGTAGTAGGAACATAAATCAAAAAGACCTAACATTTTAATTTTGTTTCTTTATGTCCGGAATAAAACCGCAGTACTTTTGTCCAGGGAGAGGTTCCAATTCTTCTTCCCAATTTTCTCCATCATTAATCTGCACATCCTCATATTTAGGGAGAGATATGTCACCTGTTTTGTGCACATTTTATCCCTCTCCAACCA
Source organism: Saccostrea cuccullata (assembly GCF_032062105.1). Lineage (NCBI taxonomy): Eukaryota > Metazoa > Mollusca > Bivalvia > Ostreida > Ostreidae > Saccostrea > Saccostrea cuccullata. Next base: position 54,745 of record NW_026930315.1, read on the forward strand.
ACCATCAAACCGCAGTTTGTCATTACACTGTTTGTAATGCTCATTGCCATTACCCCTTTTAATTTTATGACAATGGTTAAATTCACAAGATGAAAAGTTCCTGCTCACAGTTTTATTACCTTTAGCACATTTAATTAAGTGCCGAGACAGTCTTTCTTTCCTAATAACATGCGTCTTGTCATACAGACAAATAACCATCTCATCTGTAGAATCTCTGTAATAATCCATCTTATTTTAGCTATGTATTAATGTAAAACGGAGGATTCAGATGCTTATGGGAAGAATGTTGGAAATTGTAAAAAGAAAAACAAATTGAAAATGTTTACTTTTATATAATTTCAACAATGAAATTAAAAGTCAATGACCTCTTGATTCTGATGCTTATAAGAAAAAAATTTGGAAAAAAAAAATTTAAAATGTTTACTTATATATTTTCAATAATGACAATGTCTTATCAGTCAATGACCATCAAGGACAGAAAGATTCCAATGCTTAAATTTTAGAAATTTTGGAAAAATAAAATTAAAATGTTTTTCTGACTTTTAAGGACAGAAAGCATCATGTTAAGAACCGCACCGGTTGTTGTCCAAGATATCTCAATACCTTTATAAGCCTTAATTTTTTTTTTATCTGAAAGTCAATACCCGGTCAAAAATTTTAAACAAAGACCTCTTTAAAATTCTCTCTACCAAAAGGTCTATGACCCTCATGACTTTGTGGGAATTTTTTTTTTTTTTCAAATCATTTATTCAATAATGTACAACATAACAGTGAGGCAAAACTTCCGCAGAAGCCCTCTGGTAATACTTCACCAGGGGTGCAGAAGCCCTCTGGTAATACTTCACCAGGGGGTGCCAGGAGCTCCCTGGATCAATATAATATTATTTAATATATTTCCAATATATTTGAACACAGAATTTTTCACATTATGCTAATATATAATTATTGACTTCATTTTCATACATATACATAAGTATCTCAAAGAAAATTTTTACCACTTATATATATATAATCAAAGTATTCGTTTAACATCAATAGAAGCATGACCCTTGTTGCAGTGGAGATTGTGTAAAAAAAAAAGAAGAAGAAAGTCTATACCAATCTCACTGTAACTAGTATTTAGGGCCAGGTCACCCTAAAATACTGGTCTTTTTTATGTTTTACATCTTAAAAACAGGATCAATATGGAGAGTTTTGTGATAATAAAATTAGATTATATAAAAAAAAACACATCAGAATGAATGAATTTTTACAAAGACAGGAAATTTTTTTTCTCACATACATAATTTTAATCATATTTTAAACATAAAGTTTCCAGAACCATGAAAAATAACATAGCAAAAACATATTGTGTCTTATAGTGGATTTAAAATTTGAATACATGTACATGTATATATTGTTTATCACGGGAGCATATACTAGTAATAGAATCACAAGGAATTTTGAAATACATGATTAATTTTCTCTTTGAAATATGTCAAATCGTGTGTTTGTAAAAGTGAAAAATTCGATTTCATTTCATTTTTGAATGCGTTTTTAATGCTGAAGTCAGTTATTTTTAAATTCTCATATTTAATTTTATTTCTTGTTTTCCATATGACCCATTTATAAATACATATTAAAATGTTAACAACGTTTTTTTGGGTTTGCGGTTCCTTCAAGTAGCCTAATGTTATTGTTTGTTGGTTAATTTGTAAAGTTCCATTTAGTTGCAGCACATTTTCAATTATATCTTCTAGTAATTTAAGTGTTGTTTTAACTTTTGTGCAATGGAAAAAGAGGTGTTGTTGATTTTCTTTATGATTTTTACATAGGTTGCATAAACCATTGGATAGTCCGATTTTACATAATTTATCTTCAGTATACAATATATTATGCACGCATTTCCATTGGAATTCTTGAATTTTATTTTTAACTTTCATTTTTGAAATACTGTCCCAAACTAATTTCCATTGTATGTTATTTTGGTAAATATTTTCCCATTTTTCTTGACATTTTGGAATTATTGTCTTGTTTAATATTTTTTCTATGTTCTTTAACTTGATATCTTCAAAGGTTTCCACTTTATTAGTATCTCTTTTTATAAGTAAATTATTATTCAATTTATAAGGGAGTTTTGTTTCGCTATTTGATACTGAGCTGTTTCTTTTCAGTATTGGATAAAACAGTTTAGGAATGGCTGATTTTATTTTACTATATTCAAATATCCAACATCTTTTGTCTACTAATTTATTAAAAATGGTGTCGTTATATTTAAAACAATTTTCCGCATCATTCCAAATGTCTTTAATTTTTAATAAACCACTTTTGATAAATGATTCCACATATAGGCTTTTCCCTTGGAATTGTATAAGTTTATTACCAAAGAGTGAGAGGTTAAGTATTTCCTCTCGATTCTCTGGCACAAATTTTGACTGAAATTCGCTGTATGCGATGAGTGCTTTCTTATAAAAACTAGACATGTTATTTAAGAAAATTGGAGATAAATCTGAACAAGTGCATAAGAAATATTCTTGACTTGAATGCATATCTTTACTCTGTAACCAGTATTTACCAATAGCATTCCATGTTTCTTTGAATGCATGATTTTATAAATTGTTTTTATTTGTTTACTTTTTATAAAATTGAATAAATCTATCATGTTCATTCCTCCTTCGTTCTTGCTTAAGCAGCACACGTTTCTGTCAATTTTATTTAATTTATTATCCCAAATAAAAGACCAGACAATGTCAACAGGCCCTTTGTTTTCGAGAAATTGATTTTTGCCCCAGAGGCTTTTTCATATATTTCTAACACATTGAAGGAATGTATTATAGATTCTTCGTCCTTATTAAAAAGTTGTGTATCGTCTGCGAACATATTTATTTTACATTCTATTTTTTTTTATCTTTATTAGGAATTAAAATACCCTTTATCTGCGGATTTTGTCTAATAGCACAGGCCATAGGCTCTATTTGAAGAACATATAGCAATGGAGCAATAGGGCACCCTTGTCTTGCCGATCTTGAGATTGGAAAGTATTTAGATACAAATCCATTAGTTTTAATGCATGTTTTTGATTTAATAAGAAGCATTTTTATCCAATCGCAATATTTTTTACCAAAGTTAAATCTTTTTAATGTTGCTTCTACCCAACCCCATTCAATTCTATCGAACGCTTTTTGTTGATCTAGAAATATAATTGCTCCTTCTAAATCTTCATTATCAGCATAATCAATAATATCTTGAATCAGTCTATTTGCATCACTTATGTTTCTGCCTTTAACAACTTTGTGGGAATTGATTTTTGTTTTCTTGTTAAGGAAATATCCTATTAATAATGCAGAAGGTATTTAACATGTCCAAGAATTCAAAATACATAATATATTGTTTAAACATTTATTCACTAATGATTTTGTTAACATACCATGTCAACTAAAATAAATGAAATCAATAAAAATCACAATATATATATATACAATTCTTAAAAATGATTGGATTAATTTGGCACATTTCTTTGTAAAGAGTAAAAAAAAGAAATAAATCACAGAATATTTAAACCGTGTGCAAAACAAAAGTTGTAACAAATGATGAAAAAAAATCACTTATAAATCAAAAATGTATACATAAAAGGATTGTATATTGGATAAAAGTAAAGTTTGATTACAATCATAAAACTTAACATACCATGTCAACTAAAATAAACAAAATTGATAAAAATTACAATATATACACAATTCTTAAATATGATTGGAGTAATTTGGCACATTTCTTTGTAAAGAGTAAATAAAAATAAGTAAATCACAGAATATAAAAGTTATAGTATTAATCAATAGTATGACAAAAGAAAATATAAAGGAAAGAAAAATAAAAAATAATCAAAACATTTTTCATTACTGCACTGTAATTTGTTAATTAAAAAATAATAACATATAGACTGAAATTAGAAAAAAAATGATGTAGAATTAAAGTCTGTCCAGTTTTAGACAACTTGGAAGAATTCAACTTGTAGCAGATCTAAATACTGACAAAGATTATATTTATCAATTAAGAGAAAAAATATAAAATCCACAAAATTCAATTCAATTTAACACAATTTCCAAAAGTTTTTGTATTTTAAAAGAAAATAATTAACCAATACTTGAAAAAAGGCATAAGGCTGAAGCTTTATTTGTGCATACATGATTAAAAAAATTACAATGTGAAAAAAAATCTAAATTGTATCTGTTAATTAAAAGAAATCTTGATCCAAAACATGTCATGCAAATATTAATTCACCCCTTCCTAAAGAAAAACATAAGTCCATATATAAACCTATAAAGGAAAACAAATTGTACCAATATGCATGATCAAAATACCGCACAATTTAACAATAACTTCTCAAAGATTGAATCAGTCAATTAAAAGGGAAAATAACACACAATATGTCATATATATTGGCATAAAGATCTAATTTTTAACCTTTAAAAAAAGAACACTCATTAAAAAGCATTCTCAAGCTTAAAGCATTAAGCAGGAAATATCATACGAGGGTTGTCAAAAAAGTTTGTGGACAATGACGTTTTTTGTGAAAATAAATAGTTCTATATAAATATGTTGTACATGTATATCAAAATATTTCTTATGAAAAAAAAATCGGAATTGTTTAATTTTTTTTACGGAACGTATTATTTTTGTAAAAATCGGGGTCTTAAAAAGTCGCGGATATTGCGCACGAACCAAGGTTAAAATGACATAAACTCTGATATAAAGTGTTCGGATTAAAATGATTATTTTCTGTATAAGACAAGTCAAAAATCAATAAAAATTTTATTTAACACAAATAAAGAGGCTATAATCATTTTATGATATCTAAAGTATCGCTTTCTATATAGAAAGTACAAATACTAAACAAAAACCTTAACAAGTATGTGTCAAACCTTGACAAAAAAAACGACGTCGGCCGTCCGCACGGGAAAGCGTCCGATCAAAAAAAAAGTTTTAATGCGGTTGAAACGACTTAAGAGACAAAATATTTGTTAAAACAACTCAAAATTATTGAATTGTACTTAGTGTATCAATTTCAGATTGGTATATCCGATTTTTCAACGATGTGTACAAATTCGGAGACACTACAAGAATTTAAAAACACATGTAATTTACTGAAAATGGAGATTTCTATTAATTACGTTGTTATAAATCTAGCGCAGTGTCGGACTGGGATGTGCAGTTTGTGTATAGAAACTGTTTATTTAGATGACGCTTATAAATTTTTGTGCATTGTTTTGCATTTTAAAAAATTAAATAAATAATAATCTTTACTTAAAGATTATTGCTGTCACTTGGAAGTGCTTAGTGCTGTAAAAAAGAAATGGAGTGTGTGTCCATGTACATGTGTTATTAAAGTCAAAATCCAAATGTTCGACGTTATAATGAAATTAGCTTAACGTCAGACTGGTCCGTACGCACAATTTGCGATCTTTAAAAGCCCCGATTTTTTTTTTCAAAAATGTTACTGTCCATCAATAAAAATTAATATAGCATCTATCTCGCCCATATGCGAGTAAGATGCTTTTATCTTGGCAGCCCAAATTTTTTAGCGCAGTTTCTCCTTGTTTCGGCACGAGTTATCTAACTTTCAATTATATAAAGAAAGGTGTTCGTGCTGCAAACTCTCTCTTTGCCGGTTACACGCTAGTTGCAAGGTTGGTGTTAATCAAATTTGAGAAAACAATGGCTAAGTGTAGATTTAAAAAATCCCTCCCTACCCTAATCCCCCAATTGTACCATGTTGAATAGATACTGCTGGTTTTTGTTTTTTTTTCTTCTCAATTTTTTCAAAGCAAATGGTCATCTGGGCCTACCCGTTGCTTTGGAGGCCCGAAAAAATATGTTGTTATATTATTCAGCCGTGTCCAAAAGCGCCAAATAAATAAAAACCCATTTAAAAAAAATGTTTTTGATTTATTGCGTCTGTCCAAGATAAACCACTCTGACTTGGTTTTTCATAAGAAATATTTTGATATACAATAGATGCATATAGAACCATTTATTTTGACAAAAACGTTATTGTCCACGGACTTTTTGGATAACGCTCTTAAGCTTAGATAAAGCAAACCTGAGCATAGCAGACAGATTATAAGCTTATGATTGATGAAATAATCTCTAATCAAAACAATATTTTAACCATGGTTGGTATGTTATGATATTTCACTCTACTGGTATGTGTCACAAGTATTGATTTCCTCACCAAATCCTAAATTAAGTCTTTCTCTATAATGTTGTAGTTCTATTGGATCCTCAAAACAGCAATTTAAATAATCAAATCTCAGATTCATTGTCGCTTATATTTTTGTTGATAGCAATTAATACATGAGAATGATGAAAATGACAAACACTAAAGTTGTAGCTGAATAAAACACTTTGCATGATAAACATCTTTAAGGACACCAAATAAAAAGTTTAGTCATGGACATTATGCATTATAAGAAGGATATGGAGATAACGAACAGTATTCAATCTCAAAGTCCATTAAACAATATACATAATCAGAGCAGAGCAAACACGGACCTCCGAAAATCAGAGGTGGGATCAGGTGCCATGGAGGAGTGAGCCTTATTCGAAACCTAAAACCAGTTTAATGCTTTAAAGGGGAAACAGTACGAAGCGTATTGCTACCCTTGAAAAAAAATATCGTAAGTCGTTCTAACGAGATACTAAGTCGTACGTACGAGATACTATGTCGTACGTACGAGAAACTATGTCGTACGTACGAGATACTATGTCATACGAACGAGATACTAAGTCGTTTTAATGATATGTAAAGTCGTTCAATGAAATACTAAGTCGTAGGTACGAAATACTAAGTCGTATGAACGAGGTACTCATTGCTTTGTTTTATTATTTATTCATTAAGTTATTTAAAAAGGACCCCGTTGGAAATAAGCTCTCGAGCTTTAATGGGTTATCATGGTATATATCTAGTCACCTAGATTATATTTATAAACTCTTTATATTTTTTTTTATAATGATCATGTATAAATATGTGCATTTGTTTCATGTATGATGACATGATACCAAATGAATACAATTACTCCATGTAAAGAGTGCGCAAAAGACAAGGGCATCGTAGACTGTGATTCACAAAGTAATTTATGACTGACGACTAAAATTACAAACATTTATTATGCATTAAGTACAAAAAAAATAACATAAACAATATACCCAGAGAGTTTTGATTGAAATGAATGTAATTTTTTCACTTTTACCATCATATCAGCATTTGTAAACTTAGTTCTCATGTAAGCCATATGTTCTTTAGTTCGAAGGACTTCTTTTATGTAAAACCCATAAAATAAAGCAACGAATATGTCCATGCTACATGTAAGAACCAGTACGCAAATATAAGGCCATGCAATGCACCAAAATACATGCTTGTGGATTTTGGGATTTAGAAAAAACCAAGACGTATTCTAAAAATTATTTTTGTCATATTTAAAGAACAATGTGTAGCTTCCTTAGAAAAGGGTATTTTTTAGAACATGTAAAGGAGCGAATATTAAACGCACGCAAACATTTCTATGACAGTAATTCTTATAAAGGATCCTCGACGCCCCATGGCCTGTACCTTTTTCGGTAGTACGTCAAATCCTGGTGAAATCATTGTAATATCATATCTAAATATATTGATCGCTTTATTTTTGTATTACTTTGTAGCTCAGTCGGTAAGTCACCGGACTGCCGACACATAGCTACCGCGTTTGAGTCTAGAGGGGTCTGTTACATTTTTCGACGCTCCATATTTTTAAAGTTCAAATTTTCCACCCAGAAAAATAATATTTATTTTGAAGAAGATGTTTGATTCTCTCTTTTTTCGTTTTGCAATAATATCCCCTTTGAAAAAGAATGGACCCTCGAGTTTTACAATTTATATTCTACTAGACATAAGGATGCTTTGTAACAAATCTGGTTGAATTGTGACTGGTGTTTCTTGAAAAGAAGGTATTGATATAATATATAATGAAAAAATGACACTAACAAACTTTTAGAATCTCATATGTCCATAGAACAAAATACAAATTCAAAAGCCGAGCAAACACGGACCTCTAAAGTAAGAGGTAAAAGGATGGCATGTAATTTGTTTTGTTGGTACATTTTGTTGTAGGGTCAAAAACTTTTGACACACGTAGTTGTAATTTCAATGGGAGTTTGAGTTTATGAACATGTGATGCGTATATCTATTGTAGTTACTGGTAAATCAAGTTATAATCCCTAAATTAAAATCCTTCACTTTTGTAAAGTATATATCTCCATATCAAAATGGAACCAATTAATTAACTACATTCATTGTATTATCTATGTAAAGAAACACTCAGATAATCAACAAAAAAGTTAAGGGTTATAAAAAGCTTCAAGAAGTATTATTATATCAGCAATGTATATTATGTTTAAATAATTTACATAGTTTTACCATTGTATTAAGAATACTTTTATGATAAAACTATTCTTCAGTATTCACTTTAAATTGGAAGAAATTTGAGACCTCCAATTAGGTACACCCCTTTAAACGGAGAAATTTTCCATGGTCAGAAATTTCTTTATTTTTGAATATCAAAAAAGACTTATAATTTAACATGTCTGAACAATTCGTGTGACCTCCTAACGCCCGAATCAGAGTATGAATTGCCTGGAAAATCCTCGAATGCGTTTTCAGGGGGTTTGTAAAGGGTTTTATTCCCATTCCTTTATTCAAGCAACTTTAAATGCAATGATACTTAAATGAGTAGGATTTCGTTTCCGAAACTGGTTCTAAAGAACAATTTTGACATGTTTAGTAGTATTCGGGTCTGATGAGTTCGAAGATTATTTTATTCTTTTGAGAATGTGAAATATGACACTAACGAACTGTTAGACATTTCATAAGTCCATAAAACACAATACAAATTCAAAAGCCAAGCCAACGCGGACCACTAAAGTAAGAGGTGAGAACAGGTGCCATAGAGGAGTGAGCTTCCCCTGCCGGCTCATTGTCAAACTCAGTGGAGGAAAAAAAATCCCCGTAGTCAGTTCGGTGTAAAAATTGCCTTACAAGGATGAAAAACGTCAGTCAGCATTTGACTTAAAGAAATATTTGCTGACAAGGTCATTGTAACTACAAAGAACTTACGAAATAATGATTTTAATCGAAGTTCTTGATATTCTTGTTTCAACAAATTGTCAGTCATTAGCTTGCATCGCATAATAAATTGTACGTATGTAGAGCACGCTCTTGTACATGTACATGTATATTGAATAAGCTAAGAGACGTAAACCCCATAAAGGGGTGTTGAAAGCATATTGCTACATTAATAAGGGAAGCTGACGATGAAAAAATTGAAATCATCACGTTTATCACAAATTTTGTTACCATTTCTAAATAAGTTACCATCTGTGTCCTTTTCAAGTAAATTATTCAAATATGGAACAGACATGTCAGTATCTGTAGTGTCTTTTATATCCAACTCACTGGAGTATATACAGTTGACGTTTAGCTACATGATATTTGTGGTATTTTGGGACCTTTCTTAAATTATGCAATTATAAATTGTTATAAAGTTGGATGCTTTAACGGGGGGGGGGGGTATAAATGTTCATCCTCTCCAAAAACATCTTAAGTCCTTCAAATCCTCTTAGAGCTTATAATCAGAATATATTCCTCAATATTTAGGATAAGAATGTTTGCACTTTGAAGTATTGCATTAATATGAATTTTGTATTTTTTTTAAAGAATTTATTTGCAAAGTATGAATACAGAATAAGAAATACAGTACATAGATGAATAAATTTCTAATTACGAAATTAGTGACAAATTATAGTAAAATAACACTTCGAATTATATTTACATCCGATTTACCGGAAAGTACAGATAAAACAGCTATTTGTTTATAAATTACTCATTATACAATATATATACCGTAAATCTGGAAATTTTTACTGTAGATAAATTTTTAGCAAATTTGCGCGTGCATTGAATTCGCAAAAATATTTTTCTTAAAAATAAATCAACATGCGAAGAATTTTTTTCTGAGAGCTCGTGTCTTTTTTTAACTCAGTGAATAGGTGTCGGTAAGCACTGGTCATTTTTAAAAGAAACCTGTTTACACTAGTCTACTATAACTACAAGTTAATTACCCGTGCGTAAATTGCCCTCATTATATGCAATATCGTCCGATGATTTGACAAGCACTGAGGCGGTATGCCCCTTTTTAATTATTTTAATCAATTAATTTGCCAATAAAGAGAGAACTGCCATTTTATCTAACCGTGTATCAACACGGGCGATAACTCAAACTCAGTGCATTTACTAGAAAGTTCCAAATGTAAACGCGGCGTGTAAATTTTAGGTGAGAAAAACCAAACGTTGAGAAAATTAGTTATATTTTTCTTCATTTGGATTATACTTTAGGTTAAAAGGCATACACAACCTCTAAAATGTTTGTTATAATTGACTTAAAAATTATTTTCAGTGCAAATCCTTTTGTATTTTTATCAAAATTGTTTCGGAGCGATTTTGCAATATCTTGCCACGTTGTGAGTATATTGGTGGTATTCTAACTGGGCATATTACTTGAAACATAACCTAATATGAAAATCTTCAGTGATTTTTATTTTTAGCACCAGTGACAATTCGCAAAAATTTGAAGCGTAAAAATTAATCAACAGCTTTTTGACCCAAATTCGCAAAAATAAATCGACGTAAAAATTTCCAGATTTACGGTATATATAAATAATTTCCGTATACTACATGACAGAATAGAAAAAAGCAAAAAAGAGTTGGAGAAAAAAAAAACAATTAAAAGTAAAAGGGGGTGAACAAATGGGGTGGAGATTAAAAAATCTTGGTAAAAATTTTACTAAGTAACCTTATAGTCTATAGTGTTTGATCAATCAATTTAAAGTTATGAATTATTGTTGATCCTTGATTTGCTCGCATAGCTTTTGCCAATGTGTCTCCTACTCTGTATATTTTTATTTTAAAATTTAATTTGAATTTTGTCTGTCATCAAAAAGTATATTATCTAGCATAACTTTGCATATCTCGCTTGATCATATTTAATGCATTTGCTTGCTCCTAGATATACAACAGTTTATATTGTTGTTTATTTTTAGCTCTTCTGAGCCAAAGGCTCAAAGAGCTAATGCTATGGCCATTTGTGCGGTATGCGGTGTGCGTTAACTTTTTAGAATATGGGCCATAACTCAAGAACCCCTTGGCCAATCAGTGTCAAATTTGTCACAGGGTATCCTTGGCCCAAGGGCTACCATTTATACTAAAATAAGGGTTGGGACCCTAAAACAAGGGGAGATAATCAGGAAAACAAAACCAAAAGTACTGGTTGCTAAAAAATCTTCTTCTCCAGAACCACCAGGCAGATTTTCACCAAACTTACATACAAGGATTAGGATATGTTGAAGATTAAAAATTGTTCAAGGCATGACCCTGGGGCAAAGGGCGTGGTCTCAAGGTCACTTCAAAGTTGACCTAAATTTACAATTAATAAAAACGTGTATATTTTCTTTACTGTAAGGACTAGGATCATCAAATCTTGTAAGTTGATGCATCTTACGACTTCACATCATGTTAACTCAAAAGTAGGTCATGGTGACCTACTTTTTAAATTTTGCGGGGATTTGTTTTCAAATTGATTTAAAGGCATATTTTGGACACTTTAAGGCCTATGATCATCAAACTTTGTCAGTTGATGCATCTTCGGTCCTCAAACACTGTCAACTTAAAAGTAGGTCACCGTGACCTACTTTTTGAACTTTATGACTTATCCTTTTAAAAACATTAAATCCCTTTATTTCAGACACTGTGAGGTTTAGAATCATCAAATCTTGTACTTTGATGCATCTTGGGACTTTAAGACATATTTATGAAAAAGTAGGTCACTGTGACCTACTTTTTGAATTCTGCTGACTTTTGTTTTCAAATTGATTTAAAGGCATATTTTGGACACTTTAAGGCCTATGATCATCAAACTTTGTCAGTTGATGCATCTTCGGTCCTCAAACACTGTCAACTTGAAAGTAGGTCACCGTGACCTACTTTTTGAACTTTATGACTTATCCTTTTAAAAACATTAAATCCCTTTATTTCAGACACTGTAAGGTTTAGAATCATCAAATCTTGTACTTTGATGCATCTTGGGACTTTAAGACATATTTATGAAAAAGTAGGTCACTGTGACCTACTTTTTGAATTCTGCTGACTTTTGTTTTCAAATTGTTTAAATCGCATATTTTGATTACCTTCAGACCTACAATCATCAAACTTGGTCAGTAGATGCATCTTGGGTCTTTGAAAAATGTCGGCCAAGATATAAGTCACGGTGACCTACTTTCGACATTTTATGGCTATATTTAAGTATCTTTGGTATTTATTGGCTTAGAATCTTCAAACTTTGTGAGTCGATGCATATTTGGTTTTCGGAGAGTGACGACCAAAAAGTAGGTCACGGTGACCTACTTTTGACATTTTATGGCTTTATTTAAGTATCTCCAGTACTAATTGGCTTAGAATGATCAAACTTTGTGAGTTGATGCATCTTGGGTTTTTGGAGAGTTACGACCAAAAAGTAGGTCATGATGACCTACTTTTGACCTTTTGTGACTAAAATTAAGTATCTCTGGTACTTATTGACCTAAAATGATCAAACTTTGTCAGTTGATGCATCTTGGGTCTTCAGAGATTGTTGACCAAAAATTAGGTCACAGTGACCTACTTATGACATTTTATGGCTATATTTAAGTATCTCAGGCACTTATTGGCTTAGAATCATCAAACTTTGTCAGTTGAGGCATCTTGGGTTTTCGAAGAAGGTTGACCAAAAAGTAGGTCACGGTGACCTACTTTTGATTATCTCAGGTATGTATTAGCTTAGAATCATCAAACTTGGTCAGTTTAGGCACCTTGGGTTTTCGGAGAATGTCGACCAAAAAGTAGGTCACTGTAACCTACTTTTGATATTTTATGGCTATATTTAATTATATCTGGTACTTAATTGCTCGAAATCATCAAACTTTGTCAGTTGAGGCATCTTAGAGTTTCATTGAATGTCCAGCAAGAAGTAGGTCACGGTGACCTAATTTTGAATATCTTGAGTACTTATTGGCTTAGAATCTTCAAATTTTGTCAGTTTAGGCATTTTTGGTTTTTGAATAACGTTGACCAAAAAGTAGGTCACCGTGACCTACTTTTGGCTATATTTAATTATCTCTGGTACTAATTGGCTTAGAATCGTCAAACTTTGTAAGATGATGCATCTTGGGTTTTCAGAGAATGTTGACCAAAAAGTAAGTCATGGTGACCTACTTTTGAATATCTCAGGTACTTATTTAATTAGAATCATCAGTCTTTGTCAATTTATGTATCTTGAGTCCTCAGCAAATTTCAATCAAAAGGTAGGTCACTGTGACCTACTTATGGTATTTTATTATTATATTATATCTTCAGTCTTAACTGGCTAAATATTATCAAACTTTGTAAGTTGATGCATTTTGGGTCTTATGATACTAATAGAGTTGGAGGCTTCTAATAGAAGTGATACATTGTACAATTTATCAGAAGAGCGATTCAAGGCCCTTGGGCCTCTTGTTTTAATTATTAATTTAGTTGTGTCCTTTTTTAAATCAGTCATTACTTTCAGCTTTTTTTTTTTAGTTTTTATATATTTTGTTTAGTCCTTTAGAGTGATAATTTATTTCTTTTAATTGACATTTTTAAACTTTAAATTTGATTCCTAAGTCTTTGTACTGTGGTTGCTAATATAAAAAAATATAAAATCCTATTAATATCGGGTTCGGGACCAAATTGGTATTACATCCAAAAAAAATCGATGTCTCTAACACCTGGTAAGCTTGTTTAATAAATTAAAATGTTTATTAGTCAAGAGGTATTGTTTAGCGCACGCAGCTTCAGTCATACATGCCATTTTTGGCGTCCTTATAATTTCTACTTAGATCTTCTTGCCTTTTTATATGTAAGTCAACAAAAACGATCCTGTAATAAATAAGAAAACAGTAGTTTATTTTGACAACAAGAATATAGTTTGTACATGTATTGTTTAATAGACATATATGTCCTTCTTTTGACTACAAAATATAAGGGTACAATATAAATCATATCCACACTGCAATAAACATTGGCTTACACTGAGTTATTTAAAACCGTCTGCTTCTAAAGAGCCTCTGTAGAATTATTTAAAGGAAATCCTCAACCCAAATCTATATATATAGTAGAATGTAAAAGGCAAATGTTTTGCAACCACAGTTGGACAAAAGTTTGGACTTGCTTGCTTCGTTGTTTGTAAAGTTTTTTTTTACTTTTTGTGACGGACCAAAGAGTAGCCCCGATACTGCACATATAAGCATATACAAATATGGATTCAAAGCGAGCTTATATTTCAAATGGTTTTATTATATTCAATAAAAAAAAATGCCAACATAAATGACTATATTTACCTATTGATCTTACTAACCTAGATATCAACGACGACATCGTGGTACTATTTTCTGCTTTACATAACATTTGTTTACAGACTGATAGAAAAATTTGCACAAATTTTGCCTCTTCGGTTTCGTGTTGTTAGCATATAAATGCAAGGGTTGTAATTATAGGTTTGCAATGCCATATGTGATAGCATAACAGAAAGCGTAAAAACAATGTAACTGTCCATCTATCCTTTATTTAGCCATTGGACAGTCAGCTCCAGATTTCCAGTTGGTCAGTTTCATCAAGAAAGGGTTTGGATCATAATATACATCAATAGACTGGATTTTCATTTCGTCGTTGACCTTGACCACACAGTTGCCGTACATCTCGATTGTCTCCCCTGTAGCTTTAGTACCTTTATAGTCACCTTCAAACGTTCCCCAGTGTCTCCATGTAAACGAGACCAAAGGCGGTCCTGAAATAGAAAAGTTGTTAATCTTACTTTGCAACAAAGTAATTTTTGCCTTCCGTTTCATTCAGTTAAACTTGATAAAAAAAAACTATTATTATGAAATAGTTTCAGCTCAATCTATAAAGATAGTATTTTATATCCATATTGCATGTAAACATTCTACATGTACATATATCGTTTTATCAGAATGGAGTAATATAAAAGAACACAAGTCAGTATACATAGTAGTGTAGAAAATACGTAATGTTCATTACAAAAATCGGGGCTGCACTAAAGCAATTTTCCCATGCAACTACAACTAGTATTAAAACAATACTTGATTTCAAGTTTACACTTAGTGTAACAGTTCCCTTTAACAAAATGTCAGTTGAATTCCCGACAGTGACTTCTTTTCTCAAACAAAATATGCATAAAAATTTAGGGTGACCTTATTTTGAGACAAATCCTACATAATGTTTAAACCAAGACCGTGTGAAACAGGTAAACTCTAACTGATGTACTGTAGCTTCACCTTGTTAGACGTGTGGTTTTTCTACACTTTTAAAAAGCGATGTTAATGTTAAAAGGTTAAAAGCAATTAACTTTCTATAGTCGGGACATGTTTGTTATGACTTGTTTCTTATTATCTCTTAAAATCACAAATCAGGTCACGCCAAAAAATAGGATTAAAATGGTAAAATGGTAAAATTATTTGTAAACAAACAGGAATTTACGGATTATTCTTCGAATATCTAAATATGTGCGATCACATGGTTTACGAGCTTCTACCGGTAGCTTGTTTATATTGGCAGGCATTTACGTTTCAAAGAGAAAAAAAATTGTTTACAGTTTACTAAACCTCGGCGACCGACAAAGATGTATTCTCTACAAAAGTATGGCAAACGTATGTCAAGAGAGGGACAAACAGTAACATACACTAATATAATAAGTAAAAGGTTTTTTTGTACATGTTTTAGATCGATTACAAAACAACTTTATATAATTACTACAATTTTGTAGAAAAATATATTTCTGCAATTTAACAAGCTTAGCAAACTTAAGAGAGACACACGTACCATTTACGTGATTTTTGGTACGACGCGTACGGTGGTCGAACCCGCGACCAATAGCTCTCTCTACAGGCGTATATGTTTTACTTTAAATTAGTTCCCACCTCTTACTTTAGACGTCCTTGTTTGCTCGGCTTTAAAATTTGTATTTTGTTTTATGGACATATGAGATTCTAACAGTTTGTTAGTGTAAATTTTTCATTTGACTCACCAGAGAACACTTGCAGCACTTCCCAGGCAAATCCAGTCTTAAACACGTTCCGGAACAAGTCATGTGATGATTGGTTGGTCTCTTTCACGGCACTGTACAGAGGACTTTCACACATTAACATGTTGTAGTTGCCAATACTAATGTTGTCATCTAGGTTAAACTTCTTTCCTCCGTTTAAAGAGATGGTGAAAACTTCTTTGTCTACGCTTTTCCAATCCTGAAATGGCAAATGTCAATAACAAACCTTATAAATATCTGCACTTTGATTATTTTGTCTGAATCGTACAAGTTAAATGTAAAACAAATGTAAGAACATGTGGAAAATTTAAATACGAATAAGGATCACTCGGGATATACCGCCCCAATAAAGAATGTAAAAAAACTTAATTAAAGCTAGAATGCTTACTAGAAGGGCTACATGTATGCATGTCACTGGGATATAAACTTAAAATAATAGAAAAACTTTACTCTGAATAATATTAAAGAAAAATGACTAATGACAGACAAGATTTTATTGTTCTTTTGGTTTTGTAATAGCACGCTTTACGATGAACATACTCAACTTTGACTTCAGTTTTATCATTGAATAGGACATGTTTCCGCAATTATATTTAGGCATTTGAATGTGTATATTTTTGCTGATTGACTAATTATAGATTTAAGATTGATTTAGATGCTTCAGATTGTTGTGGATTTCTGTTTCCCTTGGTTTCAGTTTGTATCGACATTCATTCCTTTAAAAACATCCAATGACATTTTTCGATCACCATCCTCTTTTAATTCCTAATTACATGTTTTAAGTTTAGTGACCAAAGCATTCAAACGGTAACATGTTTACCACAACCGTTACATTTCATTGAAAAAACGACAAGTCCTAGATTTTAAAGGACTTCGAAATAAATATTTCACGTAATCGTGTAATGATTTCGAACTGTTTTTTAAAAAAAAAATTACTTTTTTAATTCAGTGCACTCAATCGAAATTCAATTATTTACAAACTTATCACTTTATACAAAAACAAACAAACGTTTTAGGAACGATCCGTGAAGTGCAGTGTATTATCGAACAACTTTGTACATATTGTAACAATTCAATTCAAAGCATATCAATCTTCTCCCCTGCCTTGCCACGTCATTTTGGTATCCTGCACAATGTACCAACATCAAACGTCTTTAAACCTTATAAGCCCATGAAATGACGTCACCACATCACCTGCATGTCAACTTCATGTATATTACAGTAATTGCCAAATAGAACACAAACTTAAAACATGTTCCAATTTTAGTGGGTGACAGGGAATTTTATGAACCCGAAACGTACACAGCAGAGTACAAATCTCAATTGACTTGCTTACGCAATCGATATTGAAAATACGCCCCTGCGAACATAAAAAAACCGTGCACCATAACCATTAAGGCGTACGAATCAAATTAGAACCGGTAATAAATACATGTATGTTAAAGTTACATTTGTATATCGTTATCTTCAAAATACGACGATAGGTTCTCAATATCAAAGAATTCTTTGTAAGAATGTTGGATTTCTTATCATCGCAAATCTGTGTTAACATGTTCTGCAATAATTCCAATGCGAACGTAAACCACTGGAGTTAACAGTTCTTTTGACTACATTTTTGGTGAGCGTTGTAACAACGACAAAACTAACAACAAAATATAAAAAGGACATACTTCGACAAACAAGCTAGTGCTTACCAGCTTGGAGCGGTCTGTCGCAGCGCTACAGGGTTTATAATTGCGATTTAAAAGTTTACAAATCGGACAAGCCAATCATGGAAAATATCTGGTGTAGAGAATTCCAAATACATAAAAGTCATTTCGATACTATATATGAAAATAAAGTTCGCTCATATTTGATAAATCTGTATCAGAATTTAGTTATAAGCTACTACATAATCTGTTGACTACAGATATATCCGTTAGTAAGTGGGATAAAAACAACAGTGGTAACTGTGATTTCTGCGATACACAAGAAAATATCAAACATTTGATTTTCGAATGTGACTTGGAAAGCCAAACTGGAGTAAAATTTCTCAACCAATAAAGATAGATATAACATAGAAAATGATTGTTATAGGCTTTATTATTTTCAACAACTAATACCCTTTTATTTTAGATAATACATTGTCATTCTTGGCGTGTAAGATTTACAAATATAAAATGAAATGTAGAATTGTTAAAGACCAGGTTACATATGAAGGAGTGTGTCGCTTTTTAAAAAACGCGCTGATGCAATTGTATTTTACTATTAAAAAGACAAAATGTATAAATTCAGATTTTAAAATTCCTGAACTGTTGTGACAAAACTTTTAATTATATGTATATTAATTGTATCAATTTTATATGTACTAGAGGGTGAGCTGGCCCTCTGCATGTACATCCATGTGGCAGGACAAAATGGACTGTGAAGGTGAACTGTAAAAGCAAGTCCTGCCGCATGATGTTACTGTCAACTATTGTGTTTGTAAAATTTATGTATATTCTACTATAACCTTATATTGGCTTTTATAAACATATGCATGATGTCACTGTTGCATATTTTTGAAGCAGCTAATTATCGTCTATTGAATTGTATAATCATGATGTCATTGTTACCAACTATATTTATAATAGAGCTATTTTCTACTAAAATCATACACTATATTATATAAGTTTATGCCTGATATATTTATTTAACAAAATTATTTCTTGATTTACCTATTATACATGTATAAAATTTGTTACCGATCCAGGGAGCCCCTGGCACCCCAGGAGATGTATATGATGAGTGCCTCTGCGGAGGTGATGCCTCAAATATGAAACTATGCATGTATTTGAAATAAAATCTTTTATTAAAAAAAAAATCTGAACAAGAAGTATAGAAGCTGTCAAATGCACATAAAATCTAGCTAAAATATAAAAGATTTGAAAATACTATGTAGATCTGAAAACCAAAGCGTTAAAAAGGAAAAAAAAGTAGATTATGACGTCATACCATCATGACGATAATACAGTACTAGATTATAAGATAACAATTTTAGCAATTTGACATCGAGCAAAACAAGTGCTCGGGCCCCGCGTTTGGAGAATAGTTTTTATATTTAAAATCAACAGTGATAACAATACTTTGAACAAAGCACGGGTCGCCTTTTTGTAGCCTGCATACAAGCATACATGTATTGTAAACCATGCTCGAAATGACGTAACTGAAGACAGGTTGTTTTGTAACTTGACAGGACAGAATGACGAGTGGTTTTGACCTCTTGGACGTTCAAATATATTGCATATACCCCAAGTATTTGATTTATTACACTTAATTGACAACAGATAATCATAAAAGGTGAATTGTATTAATAGCATATCGATTGTTTATGTCCTTTCGAGGAGGCTGTCTTTCTTACAATTTGACGAAATCTTACACTTCATAATTATGTCTAATTACCATTTGACGGCCTAGTATTCCATCAGTTTCTTTTGCTATAAGCAGTCAGTCTGAGAATATGATAGGTGATACTACAGCTAACACCGTTATGTTACTCTGTATCTCAGCAGTAAACGTATTCAGTCAATGACATTTAAACATTATTAATGATCAGAAACATTTTTTTCTAAATGGCATTTCAACGCAGTTTTTGTAATGATTGTGCATTTGTCATATACATGTATTATGATGCAATCAATATAATTTTTTGTGTTTCCTTGTAATTGAGTCTTAATGTCTTTTAAAGATAAAAGTTCGATATTTAGCTAACCTTAATTAACCGACAGTTTAGGAAGATATCTGTATTGGCAAAGTTAATGCTTCTTTAAAATGATTTTTATTTAAGGGGTTTGGCTGTTCTTGAAGTTTTTAGGTCAAATAGCATTAATCCGTGAGCCTGACTCTTAGATTTCTAAAGATATACTTTTATGCTATTCATGTGTAAAAGTTCGAGTTTCATATCTCATGAGTTACGTACAAGTTAAAAATAAATTATCTAAACACAAATTCTATAATATCATTTTTTTTTTAAATTGAAATCTATTTTTAATACTTTTTAAATTCACTATACATACCGCGGCATCCATCTTATGCGAACTTTCCATTTCCCAAGTTTTCACCAAATTTTCAACAACTTGTTCTAAAGATCCATCTTTATGATTCATTGTTTTTTCTGCCATAAATTTCTCATTAACGACATCATAGTTCGGTTGGTATCCATGACGCCACTTCGTGTTGGCGCCATCCATAAAGCTACGAACAGGTAGTGCAGACATTTTGCTAGTATGTACCACTCTCTACCATCGGCTCATAGGTCATTCACATCTGTTGTTGGCTCGCGTATATCACAGTGTTAAACACGAGAAATAGTGCGTTTGTTTTAATTCATTATAATTCAATGTCTATGATTATGTCTGAGTTTTGAGGTAGATATTTACTAAATAAATCCAGAACTATAATTTTAATTTGAAAAAATCCTGCAAATATCAGGTTTTATACGTTATTTTAAATATCTTGACGTGAGCCAATTGCGGAGGTGTTTGAGAGAGAACCGAACGACAACTCTGCATGGGAGATTGAGTATGTGCGTCACTGACAAAGTAATGAGCGCGTAGCGCTGAATACAATATGTACTGATAGTAACCTCCTAAGAAAGCCGAGTCGACTGAGAGCCTTTGGTATACGTATATAGAGTAAATCTACAAAATGGGTAGAGACTACCATGAGCTTTTGGTATAACTATGTAGAGTAAGCCTATGATAAGCCTTCCTAAAGGGTGGAGTTTCTTATAAGCCTTTGGTATAAATATATGGAGAAAGCCTTCCAAGTGGGTGGAGACTAGAGTGAGCCTTTGGTATGAATGTATGGAAAAAAGCCTTTTATCTAATTAGCATAATTGGTAAAAATATATAGTAAATTGGGCGGGTCTTATTATATAACTAAAATTGTGTTGTAGAGCACCATATATACCACTACTTTGTAAAAGATTGGAATTTACAGTTCCATTTTTAAACTTTTTATTAGGGCTTTTATTAGGTTTGGGTATCGGCTGGGGATTTCACTGTGCGATATTTTTAACTGTTTTTGTTGATATCACTACAGTTTGGCAACAAAATGCAACAATAAAAAAGCAACATTACTGTTTGGTTCTGTTCGGGTCAATTAACTAAATACTCGTACGCTTCCGACAACTTAAAAAATCTTGTGACCAAACATTTTGCCAGCATACCAGTTCTGGAAAAATGTATCGCGATACGATTTTTTTTGTTAACGAATCGCATATACCAGAATATCGATATTATTGCGCAGAATTACGTTTTATACATGTAAGAGACTCGTTACTCAGAGTCATACACTTAATCTTAATAATATCGTTGTCTGCCGCGACTGTAGAGAGCTCTCACAGGAGCCATGATTAAATAATTTGTAACATCATTACGTAAAGTCTTTTCTGACTTGAACAATTTTATTGATAAAGTCAAAGGATCGGGCACAAGTTCAGAAACTTAGATAGTCTTCTCCTCATAAATCATTTTATAAATTGTCAAAAATAAAAAAAACCCGATATATTTATGTGGTCTACTACATATACATCGTAGTAATAGAAAAGAAAAGAAATAAATTCTTTAAATGTACAGATATGATTGGAATTGGTACATGTAAGAAAAAAAGTCTTTTCTATTTGTTTTCATTCTGTTTCGCAGAGAAAGCTGGTCTAAATTGACTTGAACCCAAGAATTATATAGGGTTTGAGACAATTATTTTCAACAGAGAATTAAAATGTTGAAGTATATGTACTTAAGGTATAGAACATTTATCTATAATCCAACGAGGATATGGAAAATGTAGAACTTTTCCGTAAGAATAAACAAATCCGGTAACTGGATTAAGGACAATGTATGCTACCAGGATGTTTGTCCCTCTTGGGTCGTCGATACAGGAACAGTAACAGTACATTGCCATATCATCATTTAAGGGGGTTGGTTCCTGTGCACATAAGTATTGAGATTTTCTGAAATCGAAACATGGGAATGATATCGCTCTTTTTGACACTACGGAGCAATTAATATGATCTTTTTTGACTATAATTAGTTCAACCATATAAACCAATTTTCAAAGATTTCTAGTTAATATCTTTTATCCAAAATGAATTATTGGATCAAGCATAGTCTTTTCATCATTTAAAATTTTGACAACAACA
Source organism: Saccostrea cuccullata (assembly GCF_032062105.1). NCBI lineage: Eukaryota > Metazoa > Mollusca > Bivalvia > Ostreida > Ostreidae > Saccostrea > Saccostrea cuccullata. The sequence goes on from NW_026930315.1 coordinate 77,086, forward strand.
GTAGTTTCAAATTATTTCGCATAGTCAATTATTTGACCTTTCTGCACTCACAAAAATGTTATTTTTCTGATGTTAAAAATTGAAAAAAAGGAATGATATTATTTGAAAGTTATTACATTTTTTCTGAATTAATTAGCAAAATAGATTTTGCTAAACATAATGACCGAATAATTTGTATGAAAAACGACAGTCAATATTCGACAAAAATAAACTTTAATTGTATTTACTGAATATATAATATATCTGGTTGAAGAGAATACTCGAAATCGGGTATTATCCGCGAAATCGTGTATAATATCCGATATAAGGGTATTGTTGAATCCTCGAAATGGGGTATAGGCGGTGTAATCACCCGATAAATCGTATGTAGCGGTTTAAATATGTTATCATAATTTATTCTTAAATTGATGTCAATTATTTTTACACATTGAATATCTTTATCTTTACACTTAAAAGCTTAATGTAAATTACCCTACATATTGTGTTATGTATCGCCTGCGGATTGCCATATATTAATTTATGTAATTGATACATTGACTCTTAATTTTTGGGATCCAAAATATGAGCTCTTCATTGTAAGGAGTGGAGCTTTAGTATAAATACCGTGCTGAAACTGCTACTCACTACTTTTACACTTTGATTATAACCTCAATCATGATATTCTATTCTTAGGCATTATTTGAATTTTATAACTTCGATTTATTTGTTGTTTATTATTTGTGATTGTATACATTTTTGAGAAATGTGAATAAACTTTAAATAAATGCACTTGACTCTTGTTTCAATACATTTAGGGGAGTTTACGCTACCAAAATAGAGAAATCAAATACTGAGGGTGAAATATTAATAAATACGGCCGCTCGTTCGCCCCTAAAACTGGTGGCAGGGATTGGATGGATTCCTTCATATAATATGTGATTTTTTGGGACTTTAAACACGTTTTTGTTATACTTGTAGGAGGTCTTTTGCTTGATTGGTTGAGCTTTCGGTTTTATTTTTACAGATTACTTGTTTTGGTTGTAGAAAAGCAGCAGAAATTTGGCAATCCTGGCTCTACAAATGAAGAAGTAAATAATCAACAGCAGAAATTTTCAAAGGTAATTACTTGTAATTTAGTATAACGGGTCATGCATCATGGTACCGAAAGGCCTGAAAGTAATCCCCAGATCCATATGTCTGTCTGTGTATCAATACTTTTGTTTAAATCCTTTAACTTAAGTATCCTCAGATCCATAAGTTTCAGGAAGGAAGGGAAGATTATGAATCAAGGATAAAATTCAAAATACAATTATTGTATACATCGTTATTATAACATATTTTAGCAATGAATGAATTTGGTGTAATTCTTATTTTGAAGAATTCATATACATATATTTTTTATGTGGAGTATTAGTCCGTGTATCACTTAACAATTCAAATTCTAAAATGATTTAGAGTTTTAGAATGTTAATAAAATAGTTCAAACTTCTAAATTTCAAAAACTTTAACTGATTTGGTGTATCAAAATTCAATATTTTAGTCTTAAAATCGAAATTATCAAATTTCCAAACAAGTTCACAATTTCAATTTTTTTTTTCGATTTTTACCTTAAATATTCATTTTTCAAATTTCCAAAAACGGTTTTTGCATTCTAAACTTTTGAGTTTTTAATCTACTGTTTGTTTAGAAATTTACGCACAGCAATCTATAAAGTAAAGTAACAATTTTTTGTTTGAAATTTACTTCAAACTTCTAAATATAAACTTTCAAAATGTTTTTTTTCAGATTGATAGTGCGATCAAACTTCATATGTTTAGCTTTACTTAAATTAGTGGTAAGCTCAGTTTTAAAGATACAATTCAAGATTGTGTAATCAAAGTTCATATTTGTTGATTTATACTGATACATGCTTTTCTACTGCATAATTTTTTTAACCTTTCTTTTCTTAGACAAGTATTTAGAACAGTGTTTTTAAATAGACCATTAAAGATTTTTTTATCAATTAAAAAAAAACAAAACAAAAAAATAACCATACACTGTAATATGCTGATACGTTATTAGTGGGAGCTATTCAACTGTATCAAAACATTTGACCATGCACTTTCCTGTAACCTCGACCTCCAATTTTAGAGTTCAATTTTAAGGAACTGTCCAAGATGTTTTCATCAAACTTCATACACTTATAAAATATTTTCATGTTGCATTACTAATACACACTCGGTGGAACATTCATATCCTACGCAAGTATGTTAAGGTTACAACCATATATTCTACTGGCCTATATGACATGACGTCATAGTAAGCTATATGACGTGACGTTTAAATTGGTATCTAAGATTGATTTGCCATCAAACAATAACTTGAACAAATCATTTCAAATTGTTTTTGTCAACTCTGCAGGTGGTACAAATGAATTGCTCAAACTTCTGTGGTCTTCACTTTGCTAGTGACATCAAAACAGAAGGTGCAGTAAAACCTACCAGTGCTCTCAATCAAACAGAAAGTGCAGTGAAACCTACCAGTGCTCTCAATCAAACAAAAAGTGCAGTAAAACCTACCAGTGCTCTCAATCAAACAGAAAGTACAGTGAAACCTATCAAGGCACCAAGTAAAAAATGTTTTGATTGTGCAATATGTGAGAAAACATATTGTCGTATAGATCACTTACAGAGACACATGGGAACACATTCTGGTGATAAACTTCATAAATGTGATGTATGCGGGGAGACATTTAGCTAGTTACGTAGGTTACGTAGACACATAAGAATGCACACAGGTGATACCTTTGGGAAGAGATCCAGTGATTTGCAGAAACATATCCGGACACATACAGATGATAAACCATATAAATGAGATATGTGTGGGAAAGAATTCAGATGCCAAAATAACTTGCAGATGCACATTAGGATACATACCGGTGATGAACTTCGTGAATGTAGTGTCTGCGGGAGGGTCTTTAACCAATTATGTCACTTACGGAGACACTTGAAAACACACAAAGGTGATAAATTATATGAATGCGACATATGTGGAAAGACATTCAATAGCTCAGGTGACTTACACATACACATGAGAATACATTATAAATGTGATGTATGTGTGAAGGAATTCAACGAAGCATATTCTTTGAAGGCACACAAAAGGATTCATGCTGACAATAAACCTTATAAATATGATTTGTGTGGAAGAGAATTAACTCGGTTAGGGCCCCTACAATCACACATACACACAGGTGAAAAACTTAATAAATGTGATGTGTGTGCCAAGAAATTTAACCAGTCAGGAGGCTTAATTATACGCATGAGAATACATACAGGTGATAGACATTTTAAATGTGATATTTGTGGAAAGACTTTTACTGTATCCAGCTCTGTTAAGACACACATGAGGATACATACAGGTGAAAAGCCGTACAAATGTGACGTGTGTGGAAAGGCATTTAATCATTCAGGAAACCTTTACCAACACAAGAGAATGCACATAAACTAATAGCATGTTTTAGGAAGGAATTTTCTTATTCATGGCACCTGATCCCACCTCTGATGTCAGTGTTTGCCCTGCTCCTATTTTGTATTGTTTTATGGACTTTGATATTACATCGCTATCTCCACTTCCTTCTTTGATTGATATTGTAAATTGGAAAATGAAAAGTAATCGACATTTAATACAAATACTGTACATGTATACGCAGATGTACTGATTTAGATCTCTCTCGTTCTCTCTCAAAATATTTTTGTGAAACGGAAAAACTTTGAAAATGCAATGAAATATACTACCGAAGAAAAAAAAACAGTTGAAAATTAAAAATACATATTAATGTATATATTTACATATCCGCTGCATTCCCCCGCTATGAACCTTTCAATTGCGTTCAAGGGACTATAAACGCAACTGCTAGCGCGCATCGTGGAATATGCCAGCAGAGCAATTGCTATTCATAACGCCATGTTCACTGATCATGAAAACGTTGTTTATTTCTTAAATAATATCATTGACGATATATTTAATTCAGTAGCATGATTAACAAAAATGTATTGTTTACAAATATGCAGAATTCATTTGTCTTTAAATCGTAAAACGTTACTTGTCTGACGTTAGAAAGATGATGGCAATTGCAATTGGAAAGTGATTCATAAACTGAATACCGCGTATGGCCACCGTTTGCGATTATGCATGTTTGACTCTGGTGTCTCATTGAATGACAAAGTAATTGTTCAAAATGCATCGGAATGTATCCGACATTGGTCAATTCATGACTTACATCATATAACGTCAACGACTGGTTTAGTAAAGACGTAATTATCTTTCAATTTTATCCCATATGTGATAAATCAGGTGAAACTGTTGTTCAGGGCAGGACATCGACATTCTGATGGGAACAAAGTCGTCTCAGACAACATCAGGCAGCATGCATTCTGTCATATTATACTTTTACAGGGTATTTGGATTATGTTTTTTCCATATGACCAGAATAACATGATGTTAAATTATTTCGTCCCTACAATGAATTCCTTCAGTTTTCTATTATTTAAAGCGGTCTTCTCCCCAAAGCAATATACTTAACAGTAGTCCAGTCTTGAAAGCAGTACCTTAGATGTGGATACGTCGGAGAAGTTCTTGCACATATGCGCCGAAGACCAGGGATGCTTTGAGTAGCCAATCTTGCTGTCTGAAAACAATTTTGTAGATACTGAGTCTGATATGGTGACCTTAACTCACAAGGTCAGTTCCTAAACGTGTTTCATTTATCGGTATTTAAAGTGAAATTTTTTTGAGTTTCTTTTATTTCAAAGTGCCCAATAAACTGTAGAAATCAAAAAAAAAAAAAAAAAAAAAAAAAATAAAGTTAATCTCAAACCTATCATGCATTAAAGACGTTTTCATCTGATGAGTGCAGTATTTCGTGAGTAGATAATAAAATAGACATTCTTCTAAACGTTTTAACTAAAAATGTTAAAATGTCAAGTTTCTCGTAGAAAAACGAACGCAGGGTTCTAATGATTTGGAAGAAACGTGTGCGAAAACGACGTTTACTCGGATGGTGATCAAAAGTCACTGATATGAATAAAAATACCACCTTTTATAAATTGCACAATTAACTCATAAGAATAAAAATACTTATTGTATATTATGATTTGATCAATTATGATTATATACTGCTTTTACTTAGTATTCCTTTTCAAATAACCTCATAAATTATTCGGTACTTATCCTGTTTTTTTATTAGTACACGTTTACCGAAGATTTTCTTCATATAAATCAAATAATATTAAGTATTAATTGCATGGGCTTTATATTATTAGCATTTATTAATAAAACTAACCTTAAAAGGTTTTTTGTTTTGTTTATTATTGGTTTTTATGTTTTAACAACATTTAAGGAGATAAGAAAAGCAATAACTGTGGATCCCTTGCTTACACTGAAATGTTTCAAAAATGCTTCTTTCAGAGTAGTGCCTAAACATTTTAAGCAGATATGAAAAATGAGAAAAGAATAATTGAAATACTTTTTTAACTTAGGGTGTAATATTCCGATAAGAAAGATAATTACAAATATTGATTTCAATTTTCTATTACTAATATTTTTATCAACTGTTAAAACTAAGGTAGTTATATCTCTTAACAAAGAACTCTTCACATTGTTACAGATATTTCAGATGCAGAATTTTTATAATCAATTTCCTTTTTTCACTAAACTATTTTGAAGAACGATGATGAAAAGATAACTTTTCATAGATAGACTCCTTTAGTTTTACAAGCACAGCAAACAATATGATATTCTGATTTAAAAAGGTTCTTACTTTGCGACTCAAGAGCGGACAATCCAAATAATGCGCCAAGCTGTCTATTCTACTAAAAAATCGTATAGTAAACTCTGGTAAAATTTAATAAAATTTACTCCCACATTCCCCCTAAATTGTTTGTCCAACATATAATTCTTAAATCAGAGACGTTTCCAAAACATGAACATTAACACAGCTTACAACTAGGCACATTATATTTAAAATCCCCAAAATTACATCAAAATTATACACATTGACGGGGGACAATATTCTCAAATTTAAAAGTTACCTGGAGCTCAATGTTGATGAGAAATACTGAGATATGGAGGTAACAAAACTTATGAAGATAGTGATTGGGATCTCCAACTTCCTTTGAAACTTGGCGGATATCACTTCTTTAGTGATTTCAAATTTCAAAATTCGAACGTTAAAGGATGTGACCAAAAATTAATATAAAATTATCAGAGATTTTCCAGAATATCGGGAAAATTTAATTCCAGTAGTGGAATTATTCCGGAAATGAGGAAAACTATTGACAAAAAAGTTGATGAAACAAAGATATTAACAGTTAGTCAGCATTTCGCAAATTCTATAGACTTACACATCAAATAAAATACACCATTTAGTCGAATGTTAAGTGAATTTTTGCATCAAATTGTTATGAAATTATTATTATAATTGTGATCACAATAAACATCACACATTTAATATGATGTGTATGCCTCTAGGGCTAGCAGTCTTCCCGTGGTCGTGATCTCTGTTAATCTCCATACCGGAAATGACGTAATACACAGTAAAGACTAATGCAGTTCTTCAACTGAATTTTTGTTGGATTTAATTGCAATGTCATTAAGAAACTTTTAAAGAAAAACGCATAGCATTGATAATAACATATAGCTATTTCTATATTATTTTGAATCAAAGTGATAAGAGTATGTATTCATTTAATATTGTATTATCATGAATTTTTGTTTTTAGAAATACAACCTTACGATGCTCTTTTTCAGATTGCAATTTATCATTATTGCTTCAAAAGAATGCTTACCAGTGATAAATTCCAAAAACTGTTTATCCTTTTCTTGTTTTCTGCACATTTTGGTACCACTGCAATCGTCATGGCTTGTGGATACCAACAAGGGAACACATAAAAGCTATAATAAATGAAAAAAAAATCATATTTTTTTACTTTAAACTACCCCATGCACTTCGTACAGTTTTTGCAATTTAACAATGATAACAATAGTAATGATTTATTTAGATAAGGTAATGCAATTAGTAAAAGGTACAATTCTTCCCAGGAATTTAAAAATTTCAAACAACATATTGCATAAAATGTCAATCAAAGATAAAACATGTAGATTCATTCTATTAGGGGAAATTGATAAGGAATTAATAGAAAGTAGACTTTTAATTTCTGTACTCTTCCATGAGAGATAATCCCGAATCTGATTTATTTTTAAGGGACTGCTCGGACCCCAATTTGTATTGATTAATGAACTTTTGCGCTTGATTACCAATGGTCATCTCCAAATTGTATTGAGATTTATGCTTTTAAAGAGAGTAAAAAGAATTTAGAATTCATATTTTAATTCTTAAACAGCCTCCAACGATTGCGTATTAGTTTTCATACGAAATATTGTGAACGCTAAAAGACTTCTATATAAATCAACTAGATACGATTTAAGGAGGCTGGGAGTCAACAAATTAACCACCAGATTTAACTTATTTTTAACACATGACGTCTTAAGCTGTCAACTCTCATTTGGCAAAGGAAAATTTCTTATATTTTACTTTTAAAATTTTACGATTTTTGTTTATCTTTATATGGAGCTCGTCTCCTAAAGGAAGTCAAAAAATGTGAAGAAGGACACAACCCCAAACCCTTTTAAGAAATTAATTTACTTTACCATAAAGAACAGCGGCCAGGACATCTGTAGTTTTGACTGTAGTTTACTTTCAGATACACTGCTTGAAACTTCTAAACTAAATGTACATAACACAGATTAAATAGTGGCAGCAAGTATTCTCTTACTGAACAGATTGTAACACACCTGTCTAAATGTTTGCAATTGGTCTAATGCTGTTATCAAATTACTCCCAGAAATAACATTTGCGGTAACATTACATAAAATGGCATTATATATTCATAGCCAGATTTCCTACGTACATCACATTACAGGACGGTAGGTTTATCTTTGTTTAAAAAAATGACAACTGCCTGTCCCTATTTAGATACAAATGAACAGATTCAATACATCAGGCCTTGAGCAGCTTTTGTAATTTCCAATAGTGTTCTCATTTTAATCATATTTACAGTGCAGAATCAAATGTATTCTTTTAGTTTTTAAAGTATCTGCAAATTTTTAAACTTCTGATACCACTGATACCATTGAATAAGAGAGATAAATGCTCTGAAGCATCAAGATTGTCACATTGTACTTTTTCAACAAGATCATTCAATTTTTATAAAAATGCAACTTTCAGAGCGTTGAAGAAATAACTGAAATACGACCTTTTCTTAAGGTGTCATATCCCTCCGATAAGAGAGATAACTTTCCGAGGGATTTATTCTAAGCAATTCAGAGAATTGTCTTTCCAGAAATTAATAACAATGACCATTTTAAATTCAACTATTTCGAATATGGCCTATCGTACAAATATAACTGATTTCTATTTTCTATAGCTCATATTTTTATCAATTACTTATAATAGTTCTTCTAAAACACTTATACTCAGTTTCATCCAAATTAGACCCATTCACGGGAGACGATATTTAAACAGTTACCGTTACCTGGAACTCAATGGTGATGAGAAAAAAAAACACTGAGACATGGAGGTAAACAAAACCTTCGAAACTTGGATGATATTAGTTCTTTAGTAATTTCAAATTTTAAAATTCAATCGATTAGAGACGTAAAAAATTTAATTCTCTTTTTCTAAAACGCTGAAGTTGACATTAAAAGGACGCTTGACTATGCAAAGTAATTTGATAGTATTTTTATTGTCACAATTTTTAATGTGACTATTTAAGATGAAAAAAAGTTAAACTTAATCCAATAACTCATTTGGATAAAAATATTAAAGGAAAACTTAAAAAAAAATTATGTGTTAGACATAATTATTATGCAAAGAAGTCTTATTATTTACTTTGTATTGCTAAAAGAAGCGCACTGACATCCATTTTTCGGATTTTTTTTTATCAAGGTATATAAATACTTCATGCCTGAAATACGTGGTACAAAAGTATTCAGGAAGGCGACAAACATTACATTGGAAATAAATTCTTACATCCGGAAATATTAAAATAGATTTTAAAATTTAAAATGAACAATGATTTGGATAAACTTTAATTTCATTTTTTTCAGCGAGAAATGAAAGCTGTAAGGACGCTTAAACATAATTGAAACCCGAACGAATAAAGCATTGTTTATTATTTTCTGTGCTGGATCAATAATTATCATTTATCATAAAGAATGAAGTGTTTGATAGTATTGGGAGCATTTGAATTGGCTGAATAGGCGGGTTATCTTTGATGTTTTAATTTGCGTCAAAATAAATAAGGTATTACACTGTTCACAAACTTTAAAAAAATTTGAATCAAAATACAACGTATCAGAAGTACATGTACTATTTAAAAGCAATATTGCATCGGGAAAATATTTTTAACTCTTGTAAACTATGATCGAGTACGGAAGGTCTACAGTGTATGTTCTAATGATTTGAAATAAAAATTCCTGGAATAATGATTTTATTGTATTATATTGTATGGTTCATTCTTTTGAACAATGTAAGATGTAAGATAGAAAGGTAAAATGTAAGATATTTAAGATAATTGAGAACCTACAAATTTGTACTCTCTCTTATTTTTTAGTCTAAGTTTTAGTTATGGTTAGAAAATATCTACTGTGTGTATATTTGTTTTACAGGTTCAATATACAGTCAGCCTCTTATAAGAAAAAATCCAAGGATCCTAGACATGCTTCAAAGTTAAGGTAACTACACGTACACTGTTTAATAAACTTTGTTATATTCTTCCCAACAAAGTTTGGGATATCCAGGAATCACAAAGTCTGTTTTTCTGCCTATCTACTTGTCTGTAATTTTTTTTGTCCAAAAGTAATATATTTGCGTCAGAATCTTCTTAATTTTTATGCCCCCCTTCAAAGAAGGGAGGGCATATTGCTTTGCTGCTGTCTGTTAATCGGTCGGTCGGTATGTCGGTCCATTTAGTTTCCGTTCATTTTCTTCACAACTGTTGCACATACTGAAATGAAATTTGGTATACGAGTATATCGGATGAATATCTAGGTCAAGTTTTGTTTTTGGTTTGATCGCACCATTTTTTACAGAGTTATTCCCCTTGGACTTTCAAAAATTCCAATTATTTGCAGTTTCCATTCATTTCCTTTAAAGAGGTTGCACATATTGAAATTAAATTTAGTATACAGATTAGTCAGATGAATATCTAGATCAAGTTCTGTTTTGGGTATGATCACACCAATTTTGATAGAGTTATACCCCTTGGAATTCCAATTTGTGGGGAAGGGGGGAATAATTGTTTTACAAACATATCCTGTTGGCAATTCGAATTAATATATGGATAATACTATTTGAACATTCCAAATTCAATTGACAAAATAAATAAAAAATGCTTTTTGTAATTCTATTATGAAGCATATCTTCCAACAGTGTCTTGCATATTATATCATAGGATTCCACAAAACACCTAGTATAACATATATAACATTAGCTTTATCTCATAATATATCTGTGTCGGTGAATTTGGGAATACATTTGTTTGCTGATGATGTTACTTTAATATAACTTTTAGTATTGATTTTGTAATTTAAGAATTAAATGTATTTCATTTTTATTTTTGACATTTTTGTAGAGACCATTCTATGCCACAAAAAAATTGTTCAGGAAGGGGAGAACTGGTGGATTTGCATTTTTGGTACAGTTCAAAGAGATTTTCAAAATGGTCATATCAGAGGGAGGACAACTGAAAATATTGAAAAGATACAGAAGGAAAAAGAACAAGGAAATATATGGAATAATTATGAAATGTGGAGGATGTACACAATCTTGTCTGAATTTGACCTGTAAAGATTTTCCATTCTTATTTGTGTGCTGGAATATCAAATAAATTGATTTTTCATAAATTTATAATAGAGAATACATTCATGACAAATGTTATTGCTGATATTTCAATTTTGCGGTGGACACTTTCATGTCATATGGTATTTGTATACAAGTACATGACCTAATTATGTTATTTATGTATACATGTTTAACTACTTCATCATTTTGCTGAAATCTTATAATTTGTTCTCATTTTAGATTGTGTTATATACATGTATCGACAAATGCTACTGACTTGTTTGTATATATTCTTGTTTAGAATGTACACTGTGAAAAATAAGTTAATTCTCTTGATGAAAATAATGTTATCAAAAAATTTGTATAAGCATTATAAGATATTTTAAAATAGATAATCAATGAAGATAGATCATTGTAATGTATTGAATTTTCATCTAAAGACGATATATCTGATTTTTAAATGTGTACAGGAATGTGAAAAATATTGAAAGAGAACACACATAAGTGTTTCATATGATTTACATATGATGCCCTTTTCATATGATTCTCATATGTAAATGGCTCGAAACACACATAAGTGTTTCATATTATTTACATGTGATGCCCTCTTCATATGATTCTCATATGCAAACGGCTTGAAACATACTTAAATCATTCATATGAAAATTATATGTAGTTATTTTCATATGATTCACATATGAGGAACATATGTAAATCATATGAATTGCTTCATATGATTCACATATGATGCCCTTTTTCTATGATTCTCATATGAAACCAATCACATAAGAACCATATGATACTCATATGAGAATCATATGTGGCTAATTTGCCTGTGTAATATAAAATATTTTAATTGTAAAAATTGTTTAAATAATTATAATTATATCTGATTTTACGTCTTTACTGTTAAGGAGATACATAATAACATACATTTATTGACTTAGTTGAATGGATACATGGTTTGTTTTTATTGATAAATTCATTGCTTGCGTCATTTGAACTCTGAATAAATTATACTTTTTTTAAAAATCCTTTTTGACAAAAATTTGACAATAATTCGACAAAAGCATGTCAAACATTTGTCTCACGTTCGTGTTAAGAGGCGAATTCTTTGTTTTGAATATCACCACCATTATCTTGTTTTGGTTGCTCATACTGTAGGCATGACCATTCTCCACTTAACAACAGACCCATTCCTAAATTTGGTCTGCCGGAAAGAAAACATTGACTTTTCTAATAAGACACAAAGTAATAATTTGTTGAACTTTGACCTGGGTGTGAAACTCATGCACAGATATGACTTGCCGACAAGCGAAACAGATTTTATAGCCATAGAAGAGAGAATTGAAGAAATGTGTGGGCTTGATTTCATAGAGTACATTTTGGCATCACCGGAAACGTGGTACTGTGAATCTCTCTTGTCATATGTCATGACTGGTAAAAATGACTCCAGAGATGTTGAAGAATTTTCTAAGCCGTTTTGGAAACCTTGCAGAGATTATCATTTTTAGTATTAATAATTTCTGCACATTAAAATCCATAACCAGGCGAGATTGGAGGTTGTTCCAAGGAGAAATAATAGACTTCGACTTTTTTTACACAGTTCTCACCAGTGATGGTTGAATACGCTGCCTTCTGATGAGCAATAAGTTTACAATATGTATTTACAATAAGTTGGCTTTTCGGGAAACCTCTGGAAAATTCGTTTGCACGAGAAGAGGTGGTCAGGTTTTCAACCAGTTCTCACTAAATAAAGCTAAAATGGCAAAAAAACATATTTTAAGCGGTAGATGTGTGGAAAAAATATTAAGATGGCATTATAACTGCTGCTGGATAAAATTCTTCTAGATCTCAATTGAGATGGACACTCGAGACTTAACGGTTTTGTATCATGTAACATATGCATTTCAGGACTTGTTAAACAATCAAGAATTGGCGCACTTTAGTGATAAAACTCAAACATTTGATATCTAACTAATTACGATGGGTATCTAGTGTCATTGAGCTGTTTTCAATGAATTGAAAAGGAAGAAATTACTATGAAACATGAAGAAAAGGAAATATTTTGAGAAACTTTGAAAGTTTGATTTACCTTAAACAGTTGCTAGAAATGCTTTAAAAGTGATGATACGTGTAGATTTAAATTACATGTATTAACATCTAACATAAGTTCCATTTAATCAAATGGAATGGAAATTCACACTTTACAAAATAAATGTTATAACATTTGAGATGTTGTGTTTTGTTGTTGTTAGCGATAACTGAAGGGGAAAAAATACCACAAATGCCTCTCAATAGCCTTTAAAATTATCATGCGATAAATATGTATTAAGGTTAAGATCTCGTAAACCAAAAATGCCTGCAGATTTTTTAAATTTGATAAATGAATTTCTTAAATGATGTTTTATAATTTATCTTGATCAAAAAAGGTGTATGGGGGCATATATTGTAAGTAAACATGATGAAAAATCATATTTTAAACTATCATTTCCAAAGAACATCGAGAACATGGGAGATCTGTCAACACATACATGTAATAGAACAACACAAACATAAAACACATAGATTTCAATATGGTCAAAACTGGATATTACAAACTTGTACTAATGTAGAAACATGTATTCCTGCATAAAAAATAAGCTGATGTAAAAATTGCTTTAATTAGAAAGGATTATTTAAATTATAAAATATTAGATTATATACATAAAACGGTAATATGTATGTTGATGGAATGACCTATTCTTTAAAATACTGTCAAATTCATTATAAGTATCTGGAATACTTTTCATGTAATTTCAAATTGAATTCCATGAAAATATTTTATTTTCTACATAATTCTATTCGAGCTCTAAAGTACGTGAAAAGAAAGTTGAAATACATTATGACGTCATAATGGATCAAGCACCAAGAAGTTAGTCTAAAGACGTTTTTTAGATCTTCAACTTACAACTGGTAATCATGAAGGGCTTCAAATTTAGATCTCAACTCGGCACCTAGGGCCATTGAGTAGTGAGGGTTCTTTGTCGTGCCAACGCCTACCGTGACACGGGACCTACGTTTTGAAGGTCATATCCGAAAGAAACATGACTTTCACTTCTAGTGCCGAGCGCTTGGAAAAGGTACATTCACTAGCTATATTTACTTTTTAGGTTTGACGAGGCCCCTCGGACGAAAATCGAACCCGAGCCTCCCGATCACGAATTGGACGCTCTACCAGTAAGCTACCGTTACCGGTTCGAATATGTGCGTTACACATTATTCATGGAATATAGAATTACAAAACAGATTTGTTTGTCTGTTTAATCCACTTCTCAATATTTTTCATATTCTAAGTAGCCAACACTTGCCCTTTATGACCTGCACTCGACATTCAAGATCTTTTTGGGATTGAGATTAGTCAATATTCCTTATCGTCATATTTTATCAATATGAATCTCAGCAGATTTATCTCTAAAATAAAATCGTTAAATAGTCAGACAAGGCATGAGGAAAATCATTTTTAAAGAACAATAATCAGTCGAACCAAACAATTATCAAAATGCATTGCATTTCATAGTATCCTTCATTTGATCTGTTTTCTTTTAAGATAAAAAAAATATGCAAACCTATAAAGCAAGTCTCTGTTTTACTTCTTTTAATAAGAATTGTATAAATATATAATTTATGAATTTTCTTGATTTTTTATCATAGAAATATTGTACAGATAAACTGTATACAGATGTAAAAAAAAAATCCACTCAAAAAGCAATGGCTCCTTGTTATCTTTTTGGTCCTGTGAATTTCTGAATAACCATTAACCTTAAGTTTTTGTTGACAATACAGTTCTTATAACTAGTACTCTGAGTAACTATATTAACCTTTAACATGGCGCAATTTTGTCCCTAGACAATGTATTATGATGTAATGAAATGCGCTTTTACCATACACGTACATGTATCCTGTAAGTCTTTTAAAAATTGGCCAATTGATGTTTTTATTTCAATATTTCATATAGAACAAAACGTTGATTCGAAAATCCAGCAAAACATAATAATCCCTTATACGCATATATGCATTTCTATGCATCTGACTTGAAAACGAGTTTATTGTGTTCAGACATACATAACTTCGTTATATGTAATACTGCAAATATCAGAATAATTCTTGCACCGTTAGAAAAAACATAATTACGATAAAATAATATACAGAATTTTTTTTTATTGGTTGTACCAGCATTTAGCTAGCTTGACTTAAACTTTGTTCGATTCGAGTAATTTTCCCTTTATCGAAATCAATGCGGCGTTAACATCTTTTATGTAAAAATGCTAAATTCTGGTGATTACATGTACCTACCAATCTTACTCTCTAAAATACTTTAAATTGGATTTTTTTTAAATGTATACAACATGCTCATAATTTTCAACACAACAATAAAATATTGTTAAATACATTTATCTGAGCAAAGAAAATCAAAATGAAACCCATTCTTGAATAAATGGAAATTCAAGCAAGATTATTGTGTACATGTATTTCGAATGCCATGGCAACTGAAATTATATTTTTATAATCATTTTCGGAAACTACACAATACCTGCTTTCGGAATATGTATACATTGGTTTATATAAAAATTACAAGAAATACCCGGAAAAATGCATTGAAATCTTAATATCAATTTGTATAGTAATGCCTAAAATTTTGCCTTAAATTTTTGCCATGGAAGGGGTTATGAACTCGGTTGCAAAAGGTCAAGCTGAATGATTTTATTATTTTCTGTAGGTAGTTAATTACGAATGTATCTGGAAATTTTCAAGAGCATTGCATTTTTCTCATATACTGTTGCAGATTATTGTCTGAATCAATGGTTGTACTCATATTTTAATTGTATGCTGAATCACATACGAATGTGATCTGCCAAATTCAAGGAAATCGCATAAACACAAAATAAGTTTTCAAATACCCGAATTCTTAGAATAATTTTACTGCAGTAATTGAGAAAACAAGATCTTTTTTGCATAGTCATATAATGAGATATATGGTTTCAGCCAATAAATTAATTTCAAGACAGGGCTGTCTAGTGTGTAAAATGAAATCCAGAGCCCTTAAAAAAACAAAAAAAAACAAAAAAAACAAAACAAGAAATCCAATTAAGCTCTGTTCGTGACAGCAAATAATTGTTTTTAGAACAATTCACCAAAAACGAGGCCTGTCACTACGCCAGCTACATCACTTTTGAGGGTTTTTTTAATTTAAAGTTCATTTATGTAGAGGGTGCATTATTTGGTTTAAACTATTTTCGGTTTTATTGCATGAAGAAAAAAAATATGCAAACATTTCATTGAAATTAGTCATTGATATCGTTTTTCAATATTGGCAAATTAAATATTAATAAGAGCTCATTAAAAACGGATACTTTTCGTCAATATTCTACAGTAATTAATATTTCGAGAATAATCAAAATACACCGTATACTTTTCATCATTTTCGTGACATTATTTATTCTTGATATTCAAAAAAGAAAAAAAAATTCATCGATCATAATTTGTTAATCTGGTAACATAAAAAGCTAATATAACTGAATCAAATATTGCAATTTAAAGGAATTCATAATTCTGTCTACCTGTAATATTTTGTATTGATCGATCGGTTTAATATTTCCCTCAAATAGTTTTTAAGTTTAAAGTTCTAATGCAACCGAATTAAATGCATTGCAAACTGCAACTTAATTATTACATGTATAGATAAAAGATGAGGTTGAAAACTGGCATCCAGGGTTTCTATTTAAAGACAGTTTTATTTTATCTGTTTATGACAATTTGTGAACAATGTTTCGCAAGCACTCGGGAAACAAGTCTTGAGAGATTGCCTTACTTTAATAACTTCTTTCCGTCAGACTCTAACGTCGTTTTTTCTCACTTCGAAGGAATAAGTCGCATTACTTGTGCTACGAAGTGTATTGAGGATGAACGCCTTGGTACCGGAATCCTGTACAACGATGTGGCAAAATCGTGTAAGCTACTGAACACATTTAAATGAAACTTCGCTCAGTTATCCACAGGACGGATGGAGGTACTGGATAATCGTGGGTTGGTATTTGTTAATGTAGACTAAAAATGCTTTCAATATATGCATATAAAATGAAATTTTATTTATACACAGTTTTGATTGATTGATAGTATGTTGTGTAACGACCCTCCCGAGAATTTTTCACTCATATGGTGACGCAATCACTTGCAGGTGTAGATCTACAAATTTTGTCTTGAAACTCATGGCAATTGAGGGATCTTTTTCATGCTAGCAACACGGGACCTCGGTTTATACGGTCTCATCCGAAGGAAAGGTATCGACGTTTGCAGTTTATTTGGAATCCGCAACGTAGGAATCATCCTTGCGACTTTGTAGCGACTAGGCAATTTTGAAGAAGATTCAAGCATTTTTTATAAATATTTTTTTCTGCTTTTATGAAATTGATGATGCAAATGAAACATTTGAAAATCATTTTCTCCTTTGAAAAAAAGAAAGAAAGAAAAAAGAAAAGAAAAAATAATAATAAACTAGAAACGATCTCGTTGCGAGCAACGAGTAGGTCTTCCGTCCGATTCCGAAAAATAACCCATAAAATCGAGCTGAAAATGGATTAAACATATTTTGGACAAATTGGGAATTGAAACAGGTCACTAGCGTGAAAATCCAATACGCTTATCGATTACGCTATTGAACAACTACTCTTACTTCACTTGTATGTACATATAATTTTGCAACAGTTAATCTGCCTTGGAATTATGAAAAAAGGGTCACTATTCATAATTTCGCGCCAAACACAACGAGTAAATCTTAGCGAATTTCTCTTGGAATGTTCATTATATAGGTGAGATAGCTTTAATCAAATAACAAAAGAGCGTTCTTATTGCCTAAATTTTGAGGTGTGGAAAGTATTACACACACATGTAACATATCGTATATAGGCAAATAACACTAAAGCAGCGAAACAGCTATTAATTGGTTATTTTTCAATTTTCAATCACGAAAGTTGACTATGCCGATTACTTACACTTTCATGAAAAAGGTGGTATGTTTCACCGAAAAAAATGCCTCGATCGCCCTACGAGGGTCAAGAAATAAGATTCTATTATCTTCAATAACTTGCATTGAGAAAATAAAATGTTTATATAGGTCAATTAAACGGTCTTTGAAAAATTGTTATCTTTAAAAATAAAATATTTTCTTATTGTAACAGTTGTCCTTTCTATTGATTTAATATGATACAAGTGAACATGGGAAAACAGTGGTCACGTTTTTTACTTACTACATTCTTGAAAAACTATTAATTTTAACTATGATTTAAGCTACATGTATGTGTTACCGTTATGCAAAACAAAAGATATAGATATTGTACTTCGTTTGCACATTAATTCTTTTCTATTTCTACTTTGAGAAACAACCAAAACCAATTAAAGAAGACTTGTAAGTAGACCTTGGATAATAAATGTAGTTTGACACCGAATTGCAACGAACCTACGACGTGACAATCCAAGTATCCGTACACATTTCATTGTTCCTTATGTTACTTTCGTTCAAGCAAACGCTCAGCTGCCTCTGTAAACCCCTTTTGCGAAATGTCGGAATTGACAGAGACCGCCGCCATTAAGATCACGCTTCAGACTTTTGAATGTTAATATATCGAGTTCGAATTCATCAATTTACACACAAATTATATATTCAGCCTAATGAGAAATGTTTCGATCAACCATACTAATATGATTTGAAAATATTGAAAAACAAAAAAGTTTAAAATTTTGACTTTTTTTCTTTGCATGCCGTTACGACAGGAAGTTGAGACGACGTACAAAAGATCGCGTCTTCGATAGTTCTTATCACGATCTATAATCCCTGAAAGTTCCACAGTGATATCTTTAACTGTTCTTTAGATTATCAACGAACAAAATGTCAATTTAAAATCAGAAAATTGTCCGTAACTTGGCACCAGAAAGGAATTTCCAAAAAAATCTCCAGGATATAGTAACTGCAGATAGCAACATATTGTTCCCGCAAATTTCATAAAAATCCATGCAGTAGTCTTCGAGAAATCACGTGCACAAAATTTGATGGTCAGAAATATAATAATTATATTGAGCTCAGGCAAGTTTCAACGCCTTTTGCGCTGGAAAGATATAGACTCAAAAAAGGAATTTAGCAATCCTTCCTCTACCTTCACTAAAAATCTCAAGTCAATGTCTTCATTCGTTTTTTAGCGATTGCCAGGACAAGCTGACCCTCTTAAAATCAGTAAATCATCCATATCTCACGACCGGAAGTGAAGACGTACTTATAAAAAATTTCCAATAAGGTTCAGACAATTATCTATCAGATCTGAAAGTTTCGTGAAAATCGACCGAGCCGTTTCCGAGAACTCGCTTGCACAAAAATCGGTAAGAAAAAAAAAATAATAATAATAGGGAAAAAGAAACCGAACGAAAACAATAAGGTCTTCCGTTGGAAACGGAAGACCTTAATAAATGAATAAATAAAAATAAATGAATAAATAACCATCCTTTCAACGCAGAGCAGTACTATCTAATGGTTTGAAAACAGACAATTTAAAAGATTAAATAATATTTATTTCAGACTGTGATCCTGGATGGACGTTTTATTTAGGATATTGTTATAATTACTTCAATCAAACCAATATGTCATGGCTTGATGCTAAGGTGGGTTATAATAGATCTTAAATTAGAAAATGTTAAAATGAGTTCAATTAACTTACAAAGAAAAATCAAATATAA
Source organism: Saccostrea cuccullata (assembly GCF_032062105.1). Taxonomy (NCBI): domain Eukaryota; kingdom Metazoa; phylum Mollusca; class Bivalvia; order Ostreida; family Ostreidae; genus Saccostrea; species Saccostrea cuccullata. Next base: position 96,710 of record NW_026930315.1, read on the forward strand.
CTATTGTAATGGGTAATATTGAATACATCTGCAGTTTTATGATTAGAATACTAATTATTAACTAACTATTCTTTTTAGGATCAGTGTGAAGGACACAATGCTTTTCTTACGGATGTAAATTCCTTAGAAGAAAATACATGGATTTTTGAAAAACTTTTTTGTTTGTATCTTTGTTATATTTGAGCAACGGTCTGATCCTCCTGTGGAGGACTATAAATTAAGACCTATACTCGGCACTAACGGCCCTTAAGCAATAATTTTTTTTTATTGAGAATAACTATGTGTCCAACAGCATAGGATTTCAAGTAATACGATGTTAACCGAAGTACCGATCTCCGTTTGACGATTAAACCAACAACGTAAATAAGTGTCAATTCCTTACCATTCCTACGTCGATACGATATATCCTGGTAAGCTTGAGATAAAAATACCACAGAGCTCGACATTTCTGCTTCATACTTGGATATTTTACTTGAAAAAGACACTAATGGTAATCTAAAAACCAAGCTATATGATAAACGTGATGACTTTAACTTTTCTATCGTCAACTTCCTTTACTTATGCAGCAATATACCTTCAGCACCTGCATACGGAGTATATATATCTCAGTTAATTCGATACGCAACAGCATGCTCTACGTATTAACAATTTCTTAAACGAGGTAAATTATTGGCAAGCAATTGATGAAAGAAAAATTTCAACAGTTTCGTTTAAATTCATCATTTCGTAAGTTCTATGGTCGATACAATGACCTTGTCAGAAAATACAATTTATCATTGAATCAAATTCTGACTGACGTTTTTCAGTCCAATTGTTAGTCCATTATTTATTAACTGTATTGACGACGGATTTTTTCCGTTATTTCCTGATCATGACAACGAGCACACGGCGGGTGTGACCGGTCATCAGGGGAAGCTCATTCCTCCATGGCACCTGATCCCACCTCTGATGTGTCGGAGGTCCGTATATGCTCTGCTCTTATTTTGTGTATTGTTTAATGGACTTTGAGATTGAATACTGTTCGTTATCTCCATATCCTTCTCTTGTTCATCGTCTTTAGAGTATGGGGTGCTTACTCTTCCATTTCTGGAATTTTCAGTGGTCCTTGTTTTTATCATCTTTACTTAAAATGTATTGTTTATCTTATTTGAGATAATTATCGCTTTTCTTTATTTTCTACTTTCATAGCAAAGCAATTATATCACTACAACGCGCAAGCGACAATTAATATTGAAAAGGTTGCAATTTGAAATTCTCTCAGTTAATTCGATATACAAGAGCATGAAAAAACATGAAAACCTTTTTTAAAACAAAGTATATTATTAACAAACAAGTTGATGAAACAAGAAAATCAACAGTCTCTTAGGTCATCATTGCCTCAACTTCTTTGGCCGATACATGATTTGTTTATCATATACAATTAATCCTTGAGGCAACTGGTGATTGACGTCTTTCCTTATTGTTATGCCATTACACACTGAATTGTCGTCGAAAAGTGCAGCTTAATTATAAATAAGTATTCCGATCGATGAATATTTTCTTTTCCTTTCAACATATTTCTTCTTTTCACTGACATTAGATTCAGAAGAGTGCGGAGTAGCTGTGAACTGTTTTGTTTGGAGTGGTGGGTACGATCATGACACAAATGGCACTTATATGTGGACGGGAAATAACTCTACTGTTTGGTTGGTCTCTACGTGGGCGCCAGGTGAACCGAACGATGGGTGGGGCGATGAAAACTGTATTGCAATATCACGCTCAACAGGGAAGTGGTACGATATTCCCTGTTACTTTAACCTTTCATATGTTTGCAAAAAAGTTTTTATATAAAGTACAAATATACCTGGGCAATTATTTGCGGCGTTGCTTCTGTGTTCTAAATCTGTATGATAGACATGCATGTAAAGGAACTAACCTTAAACGGATGATAAAAATACTGTGAAACTCAGAAGTCGTACTTGTAAAATAATTTTAAAAAATATTCTCGTCACTATTTTTTTTATTTTTCTTTCTTGAGAAAAATTACACATGTAAATGCAAAAACCGTTTAAAGGGTATTGCAATAACTGTGCAACTCAGAATTCATAGTTGAAAAACAATTTCAATTTTTTTCTGTACAATCATGTACATGCATCATATTTATTTTTTTTCCATTCCCTGTTTTTTTTTATCTAGATAAAATGTCATTTATTTGCTGATTTTGGATGTATTAAGTTCCAAATCATTTTCACTTTCGTAAATTGTATTTATCGCTCATGAAAAGAAGCACGCAGTAGGTGTGACCGGTCGACAGGTCTGGAGAATCTCACTCTCCATTACACTTCATTCTATCGTCAATGATTTGAAGATCCGTATTTGCTCTGCTCCTGTATTGTTTTGTTGAATGAATTTAACACCTTCAATTCTGTTCGTTATCTAAATGAAGCTCATTAAAAATAATTTAAGTTTATGTTTTGTTAGGTGTTGTCAGATCCTTGATTGTCGAGACAGATATTAAATACATCATTTTTGAATTAACCGTTTTTATTAGGTAGTGACTTATGAAAGGTTACGTTTATTTTATTTAATCAAAGTATTTAAAAAGTAGTGCTTGGATGTATTTTCATTAATGCATTGTAAATGGCAAAAAGGTAAGAAAAATACGCAATAGACATGAATTTTAATTTGAGAAATTTTAAATTGAAAAACAACTCATCAGTCATATAATTTGAAAGCATAACAAATCCTGAAGTACCCTCAAGTACCCCTAAGTGCGAGTGATTTAGATTAAAGATAGACCCAGCCTCTAGATCTGCGTATACATGAACCCACTTATAATGACAGTGTGAAATAGTAGTACTCTTTTCGGTTTTCCATTTACGTATACGCTATGTTTGTTTTACAAAATTTGAAAAAAAAAATGAAATGTACATTAATTCAAAAGAAAATGCGCATTTGAATTTTCTTCCGCAAAGTATTTGCAGTAAAAATATATCAAATTAAATACTTGTAGTTCTATGAATGATTTTATGTATTTGTATCGGTATTTGCTTTGCTTTCGATTTCCAGGGTACATGTAATTATTTTCAAAAATTGATGAAGATATTCAACAGTTAATGCTTTAGAATGTAAAAAGCAAATGTGTAAGCAGTCATAGTATGAGGCGTTGATTTGGTATTAACTGCCAAAAAGTGATATCACATATTCGAATGGACGATATATATGTAGCCTTTTCAATTCGTGATATCACCTGTTCAGATTTTGAATAAGTGATATCATCTTTTCGAATGAGTGATATCACTTATTCCACAAATATGAAATCCTAAATTTAAAACTCTGTCAATATTAGTTAAATATGTACAAAGCGGGAATTCACATATCTGAACACTGAAAGAAATGCCTAGTTATATTAATATTAGTAAGTGAGTTTTATTTTAATCTTGCAGAGAATCCGTTTCTAACTGGGACTCCGGCCCATTTTATTTTTTTCTTTTTAATTCAGGGCTCGACGATCTTCATGTTTTTAATTCTTGTTTTTAATATGCATTACATGTATTACATATAATCAATTATGGAACCCTTTATTGATAACATGTATTGTGCGACTCGAACATGTATATCAGAAAACATGATACAATGATTTGCTCAACACACGAAATATTATTGAGTCGAATGTTGACTAAGTGTTTCCATCAAATTGTTATGCAATTATTTTCAAACTGAACTTGTCGACGGATTTGTCCGATTGTCCCAATTATGCAAAAAAGCACCCAGGCCAGTGTAAGTGGAGTAAAGAGGATACTAACACGCCAATGGCATCTGACTCTATTTTTTAATTTTTTATAGGTCCGTGTTTGTTCTCTTTCCAGTTTTATTTTTTTCAATGACCTTTAAGCTTATTTACTGGTAAGAGATATGTATTCTTCAATATGATACAAAGAATGACAGTGTCCACAATTTGTTTTGGAAAACCCGAATTATGTTTTTGTTCAAAGAGGAAAAAAGGAGGTCACAATGGCATTATGTAACAAAGAAAGTGTGAAAGTTTCATTAAATTTCAGTCAATGGTATGAGAAAAGTTGCGGGTGAATGATGGGTACCCCAAAGTTTTATAGACGGATAAACGTAGGGACGGAAATCTTGGTGTATAATAACACAAATTATAGTCAAGAACTTAATCTTTAAACTATTTTTGTATACATATTGAGCTCATCTACGTACTATAGAATTCAAAAGTCCAGGGGCATCATTCACAGACAAAGTCCTTTACATAAGAAAATGGTACGATTTATAATACCCTTTCAAATCATCCGGTCATTTAGAATTTAAAAAATACAACCATTTAGGAAACCAATGAAAAAAAACAAATATTTCATCGAAAATACCCTGAAGTGTTCTATTTTCCCACTTGAACCGCGAACGAACGCTGGACGAACAGTGAACGTACGCAGAGCGAACATTGAGTGAGCGATGTGTGAACAATGAACGCAACTTGGTGAACGATGTGTGAACGGTGTACGGTGAGAGAACGCAAGCGTATCGCCTACTCGGGTGCAAAGTCAACGGTTAACGAATGGTGAATGCAGCATGAAAGATTTTTCAGGAATGCCTCGATCTTTCCGTTGCATTGAAACTAATAAATTATATCCTTGTGCCAGGTGCTAAAATATAAATAAACAATAAATACATTAAAAAGTAAATAATTAAAACACATTTTTCTGCACATAAGTATGTTTTAAATCAATTTTAAAATATCACGATTTTTATTGCTGTAAAAATGTGTAATTGTTATCAAAAGCATATAGAATAAATATAATCTACTTATAATAATATAATCATTCTGTGGAGAACTAAAATGACAAAATTCACATAATTATTGACGCACAGAAAAAAAATTAACACGATGAAAGCAACCAGAACAGACCTGAACGTTTTTACCGAGTATCTGTACGGGAACAGAACAGAGAATTTCGTCTAATTGAAGACATCCCACGTTTTAATGTGCAAGTTTTACATTGACATTCGTAAGAAAGATGGGAATGAATATGAGCCGGGTTCCTTAAAAACGGTGAAGTGCAGTATAGATAGGTATCTCAGATACCTTGACAGAGACGACTACAGTGTCGGGGACAGAGAATGTTTCCTGTCAAACAGAACATTAGATTCCAAAAATAGCATTGAGAAAAGCGGATAAATGACAGAAACTTAAGGCTTTACGCGATGTATTAGAAACAAAAGAAATTACGAAGTTGGAGAAAGGAACAGTTAAGGGACATGTCTCCCAGAGTGCTACAATTTTCCCTATGGTACTTTTTTTACCAAATGTTTTGGACTACGTGGTAGACACGAACACCGACAATTATATTTTGGTGACACTGAGCTTCATACTGACCAGGTGTCTGATATAGAATATCTTGAATTTAGTGAAAGGCTTACAAAACTAGAGATGGAACAGGTAAAGAAAATATGCGTAAAGTAAAACCAAGACTCTATGCAACCACAACAGACAGAGATCTAGTTGAATTCTACAAAGCCTTTGTAGCCCGCCGTTTAAAGCAGAGCAATACACCAAGAAGTTTTTTATAAAACGGACAAAAGAGAGAGAGAGAGAGAAAGATTTAAGCACCCTCCAATCTCAGATATCTGTTGTATCAAATAAAAATTATTTTTTTTTTCTAAATATTCCAGGCAGTGATAGTTATTTTTTTTTTAAAGATAAGCAAATCTGTTCGACAGTAATCATTGGCTTTTATTTTCCTTCTTCAATTTTACACAGTTCCCACAAAGTCCACGTGTTTGTCCTGTCAATCAAAATTATTTGACAGAGTGGATGTGTAGAAATATTGTTTCACAGAACATGCTGAAGGCAATTAGTCACTTAGTATTTTCAAGAAGTTTTAACATTTTTTCCTATCACTTCTAGATATGATTTCCTACATTTCTGAAGAAATAAGAATAAAGGAAGGAATTTTCCCTCTCCTTTAAATAGACTTTATGTAGTACGTAAAGTAGAAGAAATTCTTATGTTTCACATTTTAAGCAGTTGGTCTTTTTTTAAAAACACACTATGAATTTGAGTCTCTCTAAAGTAATTGAATTAAATGAATATCTGCAGTACTGTTTATAATTCTCAGAACTAATTCTAACATGATTTCGTGTAATTTTTAAGAATACCCCTGGTATGTGCTAGAAATGTTTTTTATATATTTGCTGCAATTGATAAATTGAAAGACTTTGATTATTATCCATCCATTAACGATTTGTCGTCTTTTAGATAACAACAAAATATTGCCGTGCTCTAAGTATTTGCACATTGCCTTTATTCTAATATGAAATTTTAGCAACATTCCACATACATGTAGGTACTCAATCTACTTATAACACCATTTATTTTCCAGAGAAATTTCATGAATAAAGAAACAGCTAAGTTATAATAATAACAATATAAATATCGTAGATAATTTTTGCCATGAAATACTGATTCTTCAAACAAAATATTTTAGTTATCAAATTCAAAAACAACGTGTAAATCCTTATGATCAATAAAATAAGTTCTTTCACTTCGGAGTTCCGAATGACAATAAAAACTGAACGATAAGTAAACGCTGATCGTAAGATGAAAGCAAGGTAAACGGAACTAAGAGCAAACGGTGAACGTTTTGTGAGAGGTGAACGCAAGCGCAGGGTGAACGATGAACGCAAAACTGTGAACGGAGAGCGAACGCTGAACGCACGCTGACAACGGTGAACGCACGCTGAACGAACGGAAAAATGGGAAAGTAGAACGTTTAAGGGACTGAAGCTATCGGAACATCTATGTCTTTGTTTCAGGGTCCTTTGGATGATGAGACCGTATAATCCTGTGTCGCAGTAGATGTTGGCACGAAAAGCATCCCTCAATGCTTATTGGCCGTACGTGCCGAATGTGGGACAGCAATTAGCAAATCTACACCGGCAAGTGGTGACGTCTCCATGTGAGTGAAAAATTATCGAGAGGGACGTTAAACAACAAACAAACAATTAGTTTCATTTTATTTCAAGTGTTTCACATGATGTTTGTTTTTTTTCTCTTCTGGATTGATTACTTGCATAAACCTGTTGCCCGCCTCAATGAAATGTAAATTGGGTGACACATCGACCAGTAGTTCCTTTTGGATCTTTTTGATAAACTTTCCAACTTCGCTGCCTGTGACTTTAGGCTTAAAACAAGAATTAATTTAGACAACGTTGCTGCTATATGTTAATACCTGTATATGTCACTTAAAATATAGCAATAGTAAGCAGAAGTGGAAATAGAACAGTTTTTAGTTATTTTTTGGTTTGTGATTTATAAATTCAGATGAGAGCAATGTTAAATACCAATTAAATGGCAAAAAAGAAGCTGAAAGAAAAGCTTTTTGCTTGTATGCTTTAAAAGACATCGTATTGGCCTTAAAAAAAAAAAAAAACTTTGGTACGATTTCAATTATACTTCTTAACAATTCCGGGTTTAAATGGTTATTTTATTCATTAAAAAAAAACTTTTGGTATGGACAGTTACACAAACAGAAATATAAAGAAACGGAAATTATGACAATCAAGAGTCATTCTTCAATTTTGTAATCGTTTGTACACGTCATGTTTCTACTTCTACGGAATTTTGTTCATCCTCGTGTTTCGTCGTACTGTTTCAGACATTACAGAGCCCTACTACAAAGTCATAATAACCGCTGATAGGTTAATCGTAATTTTGTAGTATCCAGTTTTATAACTTAAAGCTGTTGTTATTAGCTATGTAGACACTTACAGGTAGATGGGTAATACAGAAATATACTAGGTCCTTGAAAAATCGCGTATTTTTTTTTACTTAATCTACCCAATGCACTTCGTACAGTTTCTGCAATTTAACAATGATGATAATAAACTGTAATGCTTTATTTAGATAAGGTAACCCGATTAGTAAAATATACTATTCTTCCCAGGAATTTCTAAATTTCAAACAAGAAGGATATGGAGATAACGAACAGTATTCAATCTCAACGTCCATTAAACAATATACAGAATAAGAACAGAGCAAACACGGACCTCTGAAACATCAGAGGTGGGATCAGGTGCCATGGAGGAGTGAGCATCCCCTGCCGACAACATATTGCATAAAATGATACAATCAATGATAAAACATGTAGTTTCAATCTATTTGGAAAATTCACAAGGAATTAATAGAATATAAATTTTTAATTTCTATACTCTCCCATGACAGATGATTTCGTTTTAAATATTTGCTCTGAGCCCATTTTTTATTGGTTAATTAACTATCGCGCTTATAAATGACATCTTAAGCTATCAACTATCATTTGGCAAAGAAAACTTTCATACATTTTTCTTTTTAAATTTGATCCTTTTGTTTTTCTTCGTATGGAGCTCTTCTTCAAAAGGAGGTAGAAAAAGTGTGAAAAGGACAATAACCTTCCATCTACATCTACTAACATCTGTAGTTTTGACTAATTTACTGAGAGATACACCGATTGATACTTCTTAAGTAAAAGTAGATAGCGCATATTGAATAGTGGCCGCAACTAGTATTCTCTTATTGAACAGATTGTAACAGACCTTTGTAAATTTTTGCTGTTGACGTTATTCTGTATTTCAATTACTTCCAGAAATAACATTTGAGGTAACATTACATAAAATGGTAATATATATTTACATCCAGATGTCCTACGTGTATCAGCTTATAGGAAGGTATTTTTATCTTTGTTTAAAATATTGGCAATCGCCTGTCTCTATTAAGATACAAATGAACAGATTTAATACATTAGACCTTGAGCAGCTTGTGAAATTTCTATTTTTTGTTCTCATTTGTGAAAAATGAGAAATATATTAGCTCTGCATTAAAACGAAAACAACATTTAAAATAAATATAGTTCGAGGTTTGTTCCAAAAAAGCATATTTATCAAAATACCCACCACAAAATAAAAACATTATTTTTTTTTTTGATTTATTAAGATAAAAATGTTACAACGATTTTAAGTAATTATTTCACAATGCAGAATCAAATCTACTCCTTTAGTTTTCAAAGTATCTGCAAATTTTGAAACATCTGATACTACTGAATAAGAAAGATAAATGCTCTGAAGTACTTATTTAGCCTCAAACATTGTATTCGTAACAGACTTTTTAAAACCATCATTTATCCTGTTGGTTATTAAGCTTTACTGAGCAAATAGTACAGTGTATATACAAAACCTACCTCACTTCTAAACTAGAAAAATATCTAGTATTAAGATTGCCAAATTACGCTTTTTCAAAAAAATCATTAAATTGATAAAAAATGCAACTTTCAGAGTTGTTAAGAAATAATTGAAATACTACTTTTTCTTAAGGTGTAATATCCATCCGATTGATTGATTGATTGTATATTGTTTAACGTCCCTCTCGAGAATTTTTCACTCATATGGAGACGTCACCGTATGCCGGTGAAGGACTTCAAATTTTGACCTTTACTCGGCTCTCAGGGCCATTGAGCAGTGAGGAATCTTTATCGTGCCAACGCCTGCCGCTGACACGGGGCCTCGGTTTCTAATGTCTCATCCGAAGGACCCGCAACTTTCACTTCACAGTCCCGAGCGCATGGCGAAGGAACAGTTTTAACGACTAGGTCAGTCGCGGCCGAGATACGAACTCACGACCTCCCGATCACGGAGCGAGCGCTCTACCGACTGAGCTACCGTGAACGGTAATATCCATCCGATAAGCGAGATAACTTTCCGAGGGATTTATTCCAAGCAATATAGTGAATTATCTTGCCAGAACTTTATAACGAGGACTAATTTATAGTCAACTCATTCCAATCTGATCTATCGTACAAATATTGATTTCTATTTTCTAAAGCTAATCTCTTTATTTATAACTTATAAAAGTTTATCTAAAACATTTATACTCAGTTTCATTAACTACCAGAGATTTTGCATTTTTGATGCAAAATTGACTAAAAAAATGGAATAGAAATTTAGACATTTTCTGGTCACTTTACATAATGCAACCTTTATATTTGCTTAAAGTAAAATCCTAAAGTATTTAATTACGAAGAGTAAAATGACATCGCAGTTGCCTTGGCAACGAAAAGACCCATAATTGCCATAATGTGTTTTTCTCCTTTTTACTTCCCAGAAATACAAACAAATTTAGAATATTGCACTTCCATAACAGAAGATTTATTGATACTATTAATACAAAGCATATTGTCAATTAGTGTTAAGTTAAACTAGTCAATTTTGTTTTAAAGAGAGGGTTTGACAAAATGTTCGTCGTCCGTCATCCGTAAACATGGTAAGGCCTTGTGGAATTACAGGTGTCTGATTGTAGTTAGCAATTTTCAATCGCTTTCTTTCTTACAGTTTTTGATTGATTTCAATAAAATTTGGTACACATGTTGAGAAAACTCACATACACAATTCTTTTTTTTTAGTACTTTTATTCCAATGAAAAGTGTTGCCATGGTAACAAAAATTGGAGTTTTCAGAAGGGAACTTTACTCGGCACTCAGGGCCATTGAGCAGTGAGGAATCTTTATCGTGCCAACGCCTGCCGCTGACACGGGGCCTCGGTTTCTAATGTCTCATCCGAAGGACCTGCAACTTTCACTTCACAGTCCCGAGCGCATGGCGAAGGAACAGTTTTAATGACTAGGTCAGTCGCGGCCGAGATACGAACTCACGACCTCCCGATCACGGAGCGAGCGCTCTACCGACTGAGCTACCGTGAACGGTAATATCCATCCGATAAGCGAGATAACTTTCCGAGGAATTTATTCCAAGCAATATAGTGAATTATCTTGCCAGAACTTTATAACGAGGACTAATTTATAGTCAACTCATTCCAATCTGATCTATCGTACAAATATTGATTTCTATTTTCTAAAGCTAATCTCTTTATTTATAACTTATAAAAGTTTATCTAAAACATTTATACTCTGTTTCATTAACTACCAGAGAATTTGCATTTTTGATGCAAAATTGACTAAAAAAAATCGAATAGAAATTTAGACATTTTCTGGTCACTTTACATAATGCAACCTTTATATTTGCTTAAAGTAAAATCCTAAAGTATTTAATTACGAAGAGTAAAATGACATCGCGGTTGCCTTGGCAACGAAAAGACCCATAATTGCCATAATGTGTTTTTCTCTTTTTTACTTCCCAGAAATACAAACAAATTTAGAATATTGCACTTCCATAACAGAAGATTTATTGATACTATTAATACAAAGCATATTGTCAATTAGTTTTAAGTTAAACTAGTCAATTTTGTTTTAAAGAGAGGGTTTGACAAAATGTTCGTCGTCCGTCATCCGTAAGCATGATAAGGCCTTGTGGAATTACAGGTGTCTGATTGTAGTTAGCAATTTTCAATCGCTTTCTTTCTTACAGTTTTTGATTAATTTCAGTAAAATTTGGTACACATGTTGAGAAAACTCACATACACAATTCTTTTTTTAGTACTTTTATTCCAATGAAAAGTGTTGCCATGGTAACAAAAATTGGAGTTTTCAGAAGGGAACTTTACTCGGCACTCGGGGTCATTGATCAGTGAGGGATCTTTATCGTGACAATGCCTGTCCTGACACGGGACCTCGATTTTTAAGGTCTCATCCGAAGTATCCGCAACTTTCACTTCAAGCGCAGGAACATGGCGAAGGAACCGTTGCTACCCATTTTATTTCAACTTAGGTCAGTCGCGGCCGAGATTCGAACCCACGACCTCTCTATCACGGAGCGATAAGTACCATGAACGGTGCGTCTTAGATGCAAGTGTACATGTGTAATAATGATCAATGCAACTTTCTCAGCTTTCTAAATGCATATACTTGTAATCCCGGCTAATATGTAAAGGACTATTCAACGAGGGAATTATTTTAGTTAATTCCAAGTTTTCTTATTTTATAAAGAGTTGTTTTTAACTCTGTGTAGACTGAAAAATTTATTTAGATAAATGATAGTTCCTGGAAGTATGTTATAGACAAAGATGTCAAAAGCGTAACAAGCGGACGGACGTACAGACAAACGGACGGAAAGATGAACATCCCCATTACTATATACCCTCCCGCTTTTCAAGCGGGGGATATAACTAACAGTCAACGGGTCAAGGGTGTCATACACAAATTTCATAAAACCAGAACAGCATTTTTGACATATCACATAATGACAAGACGACACGACCTGGAAATCTGAAATATTAGTTCCTGGACTTATAGGATATACTACACGTGAACAGGAGCTATTCAATTGCTTTAAATCTTGAAAATTTTGAAATCCATCCATTATTATTAGTCATGAACCAGAGACACTGTGAGCAATGAGCTCGCTAAATGATAGACCCGCTTCCCATATGAATACTGGATGTACTGTGAGCATCGAGCTCACTAAATGATACCCCCCCCCACTTCCCATATGATTATAATCAATGACAAAGTCATTGTTTTCCTTTCGGAGGCCCAAAATAAATGTTAGGTTAAAAAGTAAAATAGGAGGTGCACAATGGCATTATGTAATAAAGGATCTGTGAAAGTATTGATTAAATTTTATTTAGTGGTCAAGGAGGAGATAGGGGATACAGATAAGAGATATTTCAATATTATACAAAAAAAAATGACAGTGTCAATGTTCTGCTCTGGAAAACTCAAAATATGTGTCCGATGAAAAAGTAAAATAGGAGGTCACAATGGCACTATATAACAAAGATTCTATGAAAGTCTCATTAAATTTCATTCAGTGGTATAAGAGCCGTCGTCAATGACTATTACAACATGTACATATATCTCTCCCAGAGCTATGGAATTTTTTTATGTTGATATCTCAGATCATGTCGAACATTTACTCTTCTTTACAAAAAAGTCATTTTACAAAAAAAATATGTTCCAAGTACAAAAAGAATCAATTTGTTCTACACTGCGTTCATAAAAAATACCATTGTACATGTAAAACGTCAAATGACATTATAGTGCATTTTGTGTGTTTAACTCATAAAAGATCAAAATTCAACAACAATATCTCTGTAACGGATGCATGTATCTTTCAACGTCCGTAATAAGAAAAAAAAATGTAGGGAAAATTCCTTTTTGGGTTTTGACATTCATTTTTATTTTATTGTTTGTTGTTATTAAGATAAAGTAAACAGAATATAACACAAAATCAGTCATTCATGCGTAATTTTATCAACGTCCTGGTAAGATATGCAATATTCACTTCAAGTTTATGACAATTTTTTTAACATCACATAGAAAAACTTTGTATAGCAAAAATGTTTAGTTTCTTCTCTAGTTTAAGAAAATATCGATTGTTTTTGTTGTATCCCAATTATTTACAAATCGCCAACAGTTTAGTATCTGATGGTGAAAGTTCGTCAAAATGCGTGTCTGGGGGTTAAAGGGTTATGAAAATTGAGATTTTCCTATCTCTTAACATATAAGTCTTGTAATTGTTACAGAAATTTCAGAATTTTTATAATTAATTACCTTTCTTGTGACTAAAATTTTTTGAGGAACGATAATGAAAAGGTAACTCATGAAGATGGCTGCATTTCACTTTACAAGCACAGAAAACAATGTGATTTTCTGATCTAGAAACTAGAGGTACTGTGAGCAATGAGCTCACTAAATTATACCCCCGCCTTCCATACGAATGTAATGGCAGTGTCAATGTTTTGCTATGAGAAACCCAAAATATGTGTCAGATGATTGAGTAAAATGCACAATGGCAATATGTAATAAAGATTCTGCGAAAGTTTCACCAAATTTCATTTAGTGGTATGACAGGAGTTGCGGATAAGAGATGGATACCCCAAATTAAGCGTAATAGACGGACTGACATCCCGTTTACTATGTACCCTTCCGATTTTCAAGCGGGTGTATAAAAATCATGGTACATGCTCATAAAATTTGATGAAATTAATAATTTAACTCCTCCCCCAAAAAATGTACAACAAATAATTTTTAATCAGAGACAATTCCAAAAAATGAACACTAACACAGCGTAGAATTAGGCAAATTATATTTAAGTACGTGTCTACGAGAAAACCATGTAGAATGCTTTGTAAGCAAGTTTTTCAAAATTCCTTAAAGCTTTGCATACTAAGTGAGATCAAGGTCACTTTCTTACTGCATAAGTTTGGTGACGTCATTTGATTGGTTACCATGGATGCAGGGATTAATAAGTTTATTCGCGGGAAATATCTTTACCCACCATTTAAAAATTCACACCTTTTGGACATATTCTGTTTGTGTATGAAAAATCTCCATTACATCTTCAAAATTAATAGATTTAAGAAATTTAAACCTTTAAAAAATATTTCCCGCATTTATTGAACATACAGCGTACCTGTTTGAATGCGAAGAGCTACGAGTGCAAAAAGGTCACGGTGATTGTGAGGAATGACGATTTTTGAATGGTCTGCAGAAAAACAGTTAAGAAATTCCAAAAAAAAAAAGCCTCAATTGATTTAATTTTTTTCAAAACGTGGTTGTTTCAGATAATTTATTTAGTATTAAAATGATTTTGGTTGCAAACTTAAACCAATGGAGTTATCATTATTGCAAGTGCAAAAAGGTCACAATAATTGTGAGGGATATTCTGTAAAACAGTTAAATAATTTCAAGAAACAACTTAGTGATTATATTTTTATCAAGAATTATTTGTGTTAAGATATTTAGAAAAAAAATAACAGGCAATTCGGAGGCACAATTAAATTAATGGATTTTTTCACCCTAGCAAAATTTACCTATTTTGGGGTAGAAAGGCATACTGGACTACGACAGGAGTGTTTACATTTTTAACATTACATCAATCAGGCACATGAACTCAATCAATATGACTGAAATAAGTTTTTTATTTAACTAGAATGTCACACAGATGCATGATTTGAAACTTTTTTAAACAGTAGTTTTTGTCGAGACTGTAGCTCTACTGTTTTGTGCTTATAATCATGATAATAAAGGGAAAGATAAGTAACAGTTGCACTTCAAAATTTGCAACAGCAGTAAATAAAATAATTATCCTTGATTGCTGATTTTGTTTGTCTTAAAATTATACAAATAAATGAATAGAATAAAATTAATGTCTTTTTCTAATACCACAAAGTCAGAAAAACACAACCAGTATTTAAATGACGTATTTGACAATGCTTAATTAAGTTCCTTCAAATGCATTAGTTTGAAACTACCAAATGTACAATGCGCATACATGTATTACTTTTTCAGGGAAAAGACAGTAAAATTATAAAAAAAATATTTATTAATAAAATAATCTTTCATTTTAAATTGTCAAAAAGAGGCCCATGGGCTACAATGGTCACATGAGTAATTCTAAACCAGATATCCCCCTGGTAATACCTTTTGTGGCCAAACCCTATAGACAGGATCATGATTTGGAAAATTTAGAATCTGCACTACTACGATATACTTTCAAATAAGTTTGAACTTTTCTGGCCCCTTGGTTCTTGTAAATAAGAATTAAATGTATATTTCAATGTAAAATTTGGATTCCTTATTGAGGACCTGTCCTACCCCTAGGATCAAGATTTCAGCAATTTAGAATCCAAACTACCCCAGGGCGCTTTAAAATAAGTTTCACATAAGTTTCAGCGTTTCCGACCAAACTCTGTTTTCGTATTTTCTTAATTATCTCCCTTTGGAAGGGGGCTTGGCCCTTCATTTTAACGATCCAAATTTTCCTTTACCGGGAATATAGAATGAATAATTTGTCATGTTTATTGTCCACGTTTCTAGATATTTACAAAGTAATTCTATTTATATAATACATATTTACACATATATCTTTAATTTGTGTTATATTCTCTGCGAATATAGGTATTCTTTTTTTTTCATGATTTTTTTTATTTCTTCGATTTCGTATATTTGAGTATTATATATCACATTTATTATTTTGTATAGCGTAGCTTGTCACCGCACTCATTATCGCATTATTAATTATGGAGTTTTTCAAGATAAAACGATCTAACTGGCTGTGTATTTTATGGAGGTAGTATTATTAGTTACACAGTCAGTTAGTGACCTAATACGGATTCATACAGGGTGTGGAATGGAAATCCGTATTGGGCGAGGCGAAGCCGAGTCCCAATACGGATTTCCATTTCACACCCTGTATGAATCCGTATTAGGTCACTAACTGACTGTGTTACGAATTTATCCCGCTGAAGACCTTTATCATGTTTATCGATATAAAAAAAAATATTTGTGCATATTATGAAAATGTTTAGTTTTAATCCAATAACAATCAACATAAAATATCGTTACAGTTACAAGAAATTTAACTAAACTACCTACGTGAACCGTGTCTTAGCCGCCATTTTTATTTACAATAACAACTCTGCGAACGGAATCGCGTGCCCGATTTTCATATTACGCCTCGACGGAGAAGTAATACGGAAAATTTCAGGGCGTCATGTGATCAGCTTTTATCCAATCAGCAATCTACAAATTTGTCTGAAGCGGGATAAAGTCATTAACATTGGTTACTACGGTCATAGTAGCTTAATCCAGTACAGTGCTTGCTCTGTGATCGGAAGGTCGTGGGTTCAAACCATTGCTGTGACTGACCTAAGTCGATAAAAAAAAAATAGGTAGCATTAATTTGTTCTTTTGCCAAGTAGTTGCCACTTTGAAGTGAAAGCTGCGGTTCCTTTGGACGAGACTTTGATAAAAACGGAGGCCCCGTATTGCGGCAGGTGTTTGAAAGATACATGTAAAGACCCCTCACTGCCCAATGGTCCTGAATGCTGAGCAAAGATTCTTATTTGAAGCGCTTCCCTGGACTATGGTGACATCGCTAAATTAGTGATCGAAAAATTCTTAAATGGATTGTTTAACGACAGTCAATCAATCAACATTGGCCAAAAAAGTAAATTAATGTTCACAAGAATACAGAACCCTCTACCAGAAGGATCAATGAAGTCCTTGCCAATTTATCAAATGAGACCTGTATTTTTTTTTTTTTTTTTTGAAGATTGAATTCTATTTGATAAACACATATACGATGTTTGTCCGGTAAAATCGTTGACAAATCGTTTTTTTATTCGAAAAGGAATGGCCTGGGCGCACTACGCTAAAATTTTCAGTAAATGTTTATTCATTATATTTAGTGCATAATTTTTTTTGATACGTAGAAAAATAAAGATTTGATAATGCTTGAACTGGCACAGGGTACAGTCCTACGGCACACGGTCAAAAACCAAGGCTCTATTAGAGAATACACAGAAATTAATTCGAAATAAAAGTTTTAATTACATAAGAATGAACATTATTCTAATCCGATTTCACAATCAATTTTGACGTCTTTTTTTAAAATTTCGGAAGGCATTTGCTTAATTTTTAGCATTTTCCGAGCATTTGAAATGGGAAAGTGGTAAACACAATGCACGAAAAATGGCGACGTTTGATGACGTTACGGCTCACCGGAGAGGAGCTCAGTTTGAATTAGATGCTGTAATAACACCTTAAGAGACTTTAAATGAATACAGAAGAAAAAAATATGAAAAATATCACCAGATCTTTAGTATAGAAATGAAATGGGACATTTCTTAGCGAAGTCTTTTTGATCGAGTTCGCTGATAGAAAAAAAACATACGCACAAACTGCTATTGTAATGGCAAAAGACGCTGTCACTGTCTACCGTCGATAGAAGAATCTCTATTAGTTGAACGATGGTGAGAATACTGTCCGTTACTTGCTAATAAATCTTCAGAAGGTCGCATGTGTGTACGAGATTGGTTCCTCAACTGTTTAATATATTATGGAGACTCAAGTATGTGAATCAATGGAATGCCTAATTTAAGTGGGACTTATCCAGTTTGATTTTTAGCAAATATGAAACGTGACGATGTTTTAGACACTTTGACGTTATCATCCCTGCGCCGTAGGGCGTATTTATGCATATTTCTATTTCAAATTTGTACGAGGGTTGATCCAAAAGTAATTTCACAGTATCCATATCTTTTATACCGTATAAGTGGAAATTTTAGCTAGACGCAAATCTATCGATTTCTCCTTAAATCTGGTATTTTATATTTAGCGAGAAGTAGTGTTAGCGATTTCAAAATGCTCATTAAAGAAGCTATTACTTATAAAACGCAAATAATTTTTAGCGATATTCAATTTTAGCGATCACAGCACCCTCGCTAATACGCCAAAATTTAAATCCTCGCTAAAATCCCTACTTAAACGGTGTTTGGTGTCATATCATGAAAAATGATGTAACAAAAGATGCATATATATTTATCTATTTAAAATTAAAGTTTTTATTCAATAATGTCATTTATTTTATAGATATTTGAAACATAAAGCAAAGGGATAGTCACCATTTCACGATGTAAAGTGACGTTTTAAAGAGTATGTTTAAGATAAAAAAGACAAGGATATTTAAAAAATCGATCTGTAATGCATTTTGCATTTTTTTAATTTAAAAAAATGGGAAAATTACCAGTAGAGACAGTACTTATTGCGTTGATTTGTCAAACTCACAGAGAAAACATGAGCAAAGCAAACACTGACCTCCGAAACATCAGATGTGGGATGAGATGCCATGGAGGAGTGAGCATCCCCTGCCGACGGGTCACACCCATCGTGTTCTCCTTGTTATGGTCGGGAAATAACCGAAAAATACGTCGTCAATTGAGTTTTAAATAATGGACTAATAATTAGTATAAAAAATGTCAGTCAGTATTTGACTCAGTGATAAATTGTATTTGCTGACAAGGTCATTGTATCAACAAAAGAACTTACGAAATGATGACTTTAAAAGAGACTGCTGATATTCTTGTTTCATCAACTTGTTTGTCAATAATTTACCTCGTTTTAGAAATTGTTGATACGTTGATACGTAGAGCATGCTCTTGCGTATCGAATAAACTGAGATATATAAACTCCGTATGCAAGTGATGAAGGTACTAGTATATTGCTACATAAGTAAGGGAAGTTGACGATAGAAAAGTTAAAGTTATCACATTTATCATACAGCTTCGTTCTTAGATAACCATTAACGTCTTCTTCAAGTAAAATATCCAAATATGAAACAGGTGTGTGAGACTCTATGGTATCTTTTATGTCAAGCTCTCCAGGATATATCCTATCGAATTAAGTATTGAAATTACAACATTAATTGACAATAGGTCATCCATATATCTAAATGTCGAGTTGATGGCCACAAGAAGTGTTTTCTTCTCTTCACGCATAAGAATTTGTACCAATTTTGCTTCATATGAATACAAAAAAAGGTCTCCTAATAACGGGGCGCAATTGATACCCATGGAAATTTCAATAAATTGTTGGAAGACCTGGTCTCCAAAACAACATAGATATTGTCAATCAGAAACTCAAACATCTTTTAGATATCAACTTCAGAGTACTCGTTTGTACAATTAGAATGTTTTTAACAAAAAGAATGTTGCAAATATCCAATGTAAAGGTAAGTAAATTTGCGAGTTCCGTTTTTATTGAAAAAGCAGTTGTCAATGATATCGAAAAGCCTTGAGTTTAATTTATCATGGGGAATGGTTGCGTATAAATTTGAAAAGTAGTAAGTTTTAATGCTGTTGGTTTAAGTAAAATCTTGTGATTTCAAATTGTCCAAAAGTCCCTCTGATTTTTAAGTATCCATATCTAATTAACACCACTTCTTAAATATATTGTTGCAAAATACTTTTGAAGTTTTCCCTTCACAACTATTAATATCTTAGTGAGGAGTAATGAAAGAGGCTTGGTTGTACATTTACTGGACCCGCTATTTACAATGTCGAGCATTGAAGTGATAGAATTTTCCGTTCGAATGGAACGTTTTGAACCATCTTTAGAACGTTAATTGCCATATGATGACACGCCCATTTCTTTAGAAAGGGTTAAATCGGTCAAATTGTTTATTCGAATACCTGTAGAACAGGTTTTCCATAAATATATTATAATTAGCCAATCGAATTGACGGTCTAAATAAACACCCAGTAAACACTTGTTCGACCGAAACATGTGTTGTGGTAACTCGAACACACATGGTTAATTCAAAAATGTGTACGTATTCGTTGCAATTCGTGTTTTACAGAAGCAGATAGTCTCTAACTTTCTCTTCTAATTATTTTAAAAGCTCCATTTTAATACATATCATGTTGCTAGTCACAAAAAGTGGTGTGTCCTTAAGTATCACGACGAATATTTCTTTCATGTTTCTAAAGAAATGGGCGTGTCATTAAGTAAAAAATGACGTCCGATTAGAAACTCCAAAACTTTCCAACCAAAAAAAAATTACCACTTCAATGCGCTTCATTGAATCTTTGTTTTTAAGGATTCTAATGAAGTTTCGGAATCCAATATTTATATAATAGTTCAAAATCATTTTGGTTTTCATTTTCTATGATTGTTTGTCGTGTATGACTTATCTTTTTGCACCGATTAAATTGTATCCAATATTAAAGAAAAAAAAAACAACTGAGCAATAGATGTTTGCAGATTTGTCAATAGGTTTGTGTTTGCAATTTTTAGCTTTAAAAAAGTAAAGAAACAAAACGTTTCCAGAATATATTTGTCAACAAGAATCAAGTTTCAATGAAAAAGATGTGACTGATTAAACAATTACCGTGTAAATTCAATTGGAAAAAAGATTGATTCGTTATATCGCTTTAAAGTTTAAATAAAAGAGTCTGTCAAATCTGTTTCATATTAGGAATTTTACTTGCAAAAGACGTTAATGATAGCATAAGAACAATTTTTGATAAACGTGATGACATCAACGTATTTATCGTCCATGACACCTCATCCCACCTCTGATGTTTCGGAGGTCCGTGTTTGCTCTGCTCCTATTTTGTATTGATTTATGAACTTCGATATTGAATACTGTTCGTTATCTCCATATACTTCTACTACACTTATTCATGTATCGATATACGATATTCACTCTTACGTGAAGTCTATAGCTACGAGCTAATTTGGTACACAAGAACATGTTCAACGTACGAATCATTTCCGAAATGAAGAAAACTATTGACAAACAAGTTAATTAAACAAGGACATCAATACAAAGTCAACAAATTCTATATTCAGCGCAAAGCCTTCCTCAACCATCACAGATTATCATTTAGTCGAATGATGGCTGAAGTTTTTCCATCAAATTGTTATGCAATCATTTTAACACTAAACTTGTCGACGGATTTTTCTGATTGTCCCAATTATGCAAAAAAGCATCTAGGCCAGTATAAGCGGAGTAGACACCCAGGCCAGTGTAAGCGGAGTAGACACCCAGGCCAGTGTAAGCGGAGTAGACACCCAGACCAGTGTAAGCTGAGTAGACACCAAGGTCAAGGTAAGCGGAGTACACACCCAGACCAGTGTAAGCTGAGTAGACACCAAGGTCAAGGTAAGCGGAGTACACACCCAGGCCAGTGTAAGCGGAGTAGACACCCAGGCCAGTGTAAGCGGAGTAGACACCCAGACCAGTGTAAGCTGAGTAGACACCAAGGTCAAGGTAAGCGGAGTACACACCCAGACCAGTGTAAGCTGAGTAGACACCAAGGTCAAGGTAAGCGGAGTACACACCCAGGCCAGTGTAAGCGGAGTAGACACCCAGGCCAGTGTAAGCGGTGTAGAGAGGATGCCATCAACTCAATGACACATGACTATATGTTTGCTCTCTTTCCAGTTTGATTTTTTTTTCAATGACTTTTAAGCTTAATTACTGGTAAGAGATGGGTATTTTTCAATAGGATACAAAGAATGGCATTGTACATATTTTCTAATGGAAATCTTGAAATATGTTTCTGATCAAAAAGTAAAATAGGAGGTGCACAATTGCATTATATAACATAGAATATGTGAATGTCTCATTAAATTTCATTCATTGGGATAAGACGGGTTGCAGATATAAGATGGCTGGAGGGACGGACGTACAGACGGATTGAGATTACGGCGTATAATAAAACAATTTATAGTCAAAACTTAATTTTGATAACTTTCATTGTGTAAAAATTAAGGCCATCTACGTACTAAACAATTCCAAAGCCCAGGGGCATCACTCGCATAAAAAGTCTTCTACATAAGAAATGGTACGATTTATATCACCCTTTCAAACTGATCTGGTTATTTAGATTGAAAAAAAAAACATCCGTGAAGGAAAACAATTGCTACAAATGTTTTATCGTAGTTATCGGAAAATCAGTGTTTTTACAATAATATTCTCCGTCCCTCGGATGATGGATGATGAGACAGTATGAAATTGTGTCACAGTAGGTGTTGGCACAAAAAAACATCCCTCATTGCTTAATGGCCGTAAGTGCCGAGTATTGAACAAAATTTGCAGATCTTACGGGCAAGTGCTGGCGTCTCTATATGAGTGAAAAATTCTCGAGTCGGGCGTTTAACAACATACAAACAATTAGTTTCATTTTTTATTTGAAGTATTTCATATGATCATTTATTTTCATTTGGATTTCAGCTCCTGCTCGCCTTTTAAAATTGAAATGTTGACCAATATTTTTTCTTTCCTTTCTTCCCTTTGGATCTTCTTGCAGGTGGTGAACTGTCCAACCTCGTTGTCGTTTGCGTTAGGTCTGGAACTAGAATTGATAGAGACAACGCTGCTGCTTTACGTTAATACATGTATTTGTCATTTAAAATATAGCAATAGTAAATGCAAATATAGATAATAAATCAGTTTTTATTTATTTTTATTTTTTTTTAATTTTGATAAAAGCAATGCTAAATACCAAAAAAGGCCAACAAAGAAGCTTAAGGAAATGTTTTATACTTGTAAGCTTTAAAGGACCTCGTACTGGCTTTAGAATTAAGAATTTGATTGAATTTTATCTATACTTATGTACAATTCCGGGTTTAAATGTTTATGCTATTCATTTAAAAGATATAATAAGTTTCCTGAAAATAAATATTATGTTTGTTTGTTTTTTTTTATTTTAAATGTGTAATATATGCTTTCAAAATAAAATTCAATAAACTATCAAGTTACGATTGTACTTTGGTATTGTTTTTGAAATTGCTGCCATTACCTTACAATTAGTAAACCCTTGTCTATGGTTGAAGACTGCATATGATTGATTATGTAGTTGATGATATTTAGAAATTGCGTTTTATTATTTGAAGCTTTGATTGATTCCATAGATTATGGGAAGGTGTCTAAAAAAGCCGTACAAAATGTGTTGTTTTGTTCCTCTTTAACACAACGCTCAATGAATGTCATTTTTTAATTGAATTATTTAATTAATTGAATATGTATTTGATCATATTGTCAAGTATTTGTGTGATATGATAATAAAAATATGTTTTTGGTGCATGAACAGGGCATATAAGTCCATTTACAAACACTTATAAGATAAGATAAGATAATATTTATTTAAAGTCGGGTACATCAACAAAAAAAACATTAGCTCTGAAGAGCTATTTTCAGAGCTTATGTTCTTTGTTGATGTACCCGACTTTAAATGAATATTATCTTATCTTATCTTATAAGTGTTTGCTATTGAACAATAGTCAATTTGGTATCGTGAACACAGCTGAAAATGTGATGGGTATGCCTCTAAGGCTCGCAGTCTACCTGTGGTCGTGATCTCTGTAAGTCTCTATACAGGAAGTGACTAAATACACAGTAAAGACTAATGCAGTTCTTCAAATGATTTTTATTGGATTTAAGGATTTCCATCCCTAATATGAACAAATTCTTCACCTTAAAATGTCCCTCAAGTATATAATACTCTGAAAGTATGTTAAAGCATTTTATAGTTTAAATGGATTGCCTGCAAGGAAATTATAAAATTTCATTAATTAAGCAGTAGTTACTTAACAAAGATTGCATTGAAGTCTATGTGGGAAAGCGTCGTATTTTTTTCAAAATAAAAATTCATTAAATTTGAATATCAAAAAATCCTGCGGAAGAAAGATGCATTGAAACATTTAAAATAGAATGACAATTGAAAACCATTTTTTAACCGGCTGATGTTTTTTAATGATTTTTTTTTATTAATTAAAAGAATGGGAATATATCTAACCAAAATTCAAGGTCATACATTAGGACACATCCCACTATACATACTAATAGTAATAAATGGGAATTGTTTCTAAATTAACTAAGAAATCAAGGCCTTCATATCTGTTATGCATTCAATTTCATTGAATTTAAATCCTATTAGGGATTAAATACCTTAATTACAATCTTAAAGAAAATAGCAAAGCATTGATAATGACATTTAGCTAATTCTGTTTTATTGTGAATTAAAGGGATAAGTGTATGCATTGACTCAATGTTTTTTATCACTTTTTTTAAATACAGCCTTAGAGATGCTCTCTACCAGATTTAAAATTTTACATGGGCTTCAAAACAATGCTTACCACTGTCAGCTTCCACATACTCCATATCATATTCTTGTTCTCTGCATAATTTGTCACCACTGGAATCGTCATGGGTTGTATATACCGACAAGGGAACACATAAAAGCTTCAATGAATTAAAAAAGCATTTCTTTTACTTCAAATACTCTATGCACTTAGCACAGGTTCAGCAATTAAATAATAATAATAACTAGATGCGATCTCGTTGCGAGCAACGAGTGGGTCTTCTGTTCAATTCTTGATGAGATGAGATAAGATTTTGATTGCGATTTTCATTCTAAAATAATGATTTACCACAATCTGTAAAAAGACATTGAACATTAAAGACTTAAAAAATCGGCCTTTTGCCCCTAACGGCCCCTAATTTTAGGAATTGGTCCTTTTTTATTCATATCATCTTAAAGCTCTTAAGATTTTGAATATTTTTTGTTCAATAACTATTCAGAAATTCTTTTTCGTTTTTAAGCTATTAGCAAAAGAAATATTTAGGGACCAACCCTTCAACTCCTTCATGGGGACGTTTAGCAAAAAATGAAATGTTGCATATTGTTCAGAACATTATTTTGAACATCTTTTTTTCAATATTGCTTATCAAAATATATCTCCCTTTCGAGATATAAAGCATCAAAGATTTAGCATTCTGGCCCCTTGTGGCCCCTAATTATGTACCATACGACATAAAAACCATAATATATAGTTGTAGATGGTTGAGATAAACATCTTTCCTTCAGTAATGTATTACAAAATATTATCTGATAAAGAGTTATCGAAAAAAGATTTTTGGCCCCTCTTGGCCCCTAATTCGAGTGCCCAGCCCCTTTTTCGGGATCTCACCTTAAAGATCTTAAGACTTTGATCATTTTGTATTTAACAACTGTTCAGAAATTCTTTTTCGTTTTTGAGCTATAAGCAAAAGAAATATTTAGGGGCCAACCCTTTAACTCCTTAATGGGGACGTTTAGCAAAAAATGAACTGTTGCATATTGTTCAGAACATTATTTTGAACATCTTTTGTTCAATATTGCTTATCAAAATATTTCTCCCTTTCGAGATATAAAGCATCAAAGATTTAGCATTCTGGCCCCTTGGGCCCCTAATTACGTACCATACGACATGAAAACCATAATATATAGTTGTAGATGGTTGTGATAAACATCTTTGCTTCAGTAATGTATCACAAAATATTAACTGATAAAGAGTTATCGAAAAAAGACTTTTGGCCCCTCTTGGCCCCTAATTCGAGTGCCCAGCCCCTTTTTCGGGATCTCATCTTAAAGATGTTAAGCTTTTGAACATTTTTTGTTCAATAACTATTCAGAAATTCTTTTTCGTTTTTGAGCTATTAGCAAAAGAAATATTTAGGGGCCAACCCTTCAACTCCTTAATGGGGACGTTTAGCAAAAAATGAAAAGCCGCATATTGTTCAGAACATTATTTTGAACATCTTTTGTTCAATATTGCTTATCAAAATATTTCTCCCTTTCGAGATATAAAGTGTCAAAGATTTTGCATTTTGGCCCCTTGTGGCCCCTAATTATGTACCATACGACAAAAAAATCATTATATATAGTTGTAGATTGTGGAGATAAACATTTTTGGTTCAGTAATATATAACAAAATATTGATTGTTTAAGAGCTATCGATTAAAGACTTCTGGCCCCTTTTAGCCCTTAATATGATGAGTCAGCACTTTTTTCTTGGTATGATATGAAAGATCTTGATGTTCTGCACAAATGATGTTCAGTATGTTTTAACAAAATATTTATACTTTAAAAGATATGATGCGAAATGTCTCAAAAAATCGGTCATGATTCGTGTCCTAAATTTTGACCCCTAACGAGCTCCCATACTAGGCACTTCCGGAAAATATCCTGACCCAGGTGCAATATGGCAACATGTCCTCTACCATCCCTGAAAATTTCAGCTTTCTAGCTTGAACCGTTTTTGAGTTCCATCACAGACATGGAGGTCACCTAAATTTTGATCAAAGGGCGATAACTTCCGACCGGAAGTGATTTTTTCAAAATCGAAGCGCGGGTACAAACTTCAGATAGAAACACATCAACACCGAAAATTTGAACCAAATCGATCGAGCCATCTCCGAAAAATCTTCTGCACAAAATCGGTAAGGAGAAAAAAGAATAATAATAATAACTAGAGCAAAGCTCGTTGCAAAGCAACGAGTAGGTCTTCCGTCCTGTTTGACCGGAAGTAGCTTTCATTTTTAACCAAAACTAAGAAATAACGCCTAAAAATGGTGTGAATCATCTAAAGCTATATTGATTTATGCAGAAATAAGCAATTTTTGCTACTTCCGGTTAAACCGGAAGTGACAACGATGGACAGAAAATTAACTTTTAGGCTTCCAGTGGCATATGTTACCCCAAAACTTGTCAAGAATGGCAAAAATACGTGTTTTTCGACTACTTCCGGTTTAGCCGGAAGTGACGACGCTGGCGGAAGTGGCAACGACGGAAGGAAAAATAAGTTTTAGGCTTCCAGTGACATATGTTACCCTAAAACTTGTCAAGAATGGCAAAAATATGCGTTTTTCGACTACTTCCGGTTTGGCCGGAAGTGACGACACCGGACGTATTTTTACGACTTCAATAGATTAAGTTTGGCATTTTGAACAACTTTGCTTCTTTGAGGTATTACAAATTCTCAACACTTTTTGAGATATAAGCTAAAAACTTTCGGCCCCCTTTGACCCTTAATTTTTGGGGCCAGCCATTTTTTCGAGATATCATTTGAAAGATCTTTAAATTATACACTTCTTTTGTTCTTCATGTTTTTACAAAATATTTCTAGGTAAAAGGTTATCGTAGAAAAGGTGTTCAAATTTTTGAAATTCTTGATAGGACTGTTTTCGGACCATAGCCAGCGTCGGCGCTTCGTACTTCCGGTGGTTGTGATATACCAAATACATATCTCCAAATGTTGCTCTATCAGCACTGAAAATTTCATGCTTCTGTGTTAAGTGCTTTTTGAGAAAACTACCGGACAAAATGACCCTCTAAAATTCACTAAATCGCGAAAAACTCCGAAACAGAAGTGACGTCATCAAATAAAAAAAAAGCGCCTTAAGTTCATATCATTTGTCATCAATGCTGAAAGTTTCATGAAAATCCATCGAGGCATTTACGAGAAATCGCGTGCACAAAATCGGTAAGAATAATAATAATAAGACTAGAGCAAAGCTCGTTGCAAAGCAACGAGTAGGTCTTCCGTCCTGTTTGACCGGAAGTAGCTTTCATTAATAACAAAAAAGAGAAATAACGCCCAAAAATGCTTTGAATCCTCTAAAGCTAAGTTATATAATGCAAAAATAAGCCATTTTTTGCTACTTCCGGTTTGACCTGAAGTACCGACGACGGACGGAAGATTATTTTTTAAGCTCCCAGAGACATATTTTAACCCAAAAACTTGTCAAGAACGGCAAAAATACGCGTTTTTCGACAACTGACGGTTTGGCCGGAAGTGACGTCGTCGGGCGTATTTTGACGACGCCCGTAAATTAAGCTTGATATTTCGAACAACTTTGCTTTTTTGACGTATTACAAATTCCCAATACTTTTTGAGATATAAAGGAAAAACTTTCGGCCCCTGTAGGCCCTTCATTTTAGGGGCCAGCACTTTTTTGCAGATATCACTTGAAAGATCTTGTAATTCTACACTTCTTTTGTTCTACATGTCTTAACAAAATATTTCTAGGTAAAAAGTTATCGTAGAAAAGGTATTAAAAATTTTGAAATTCTTGATAGGACTATTTTCGAGCCATAGCGAGCGTCGGCGCTTCGCACTTCCAGTAGTTGTAATATACAAAAGGCACTTCTCCAAAGGTTGCTCTAGCATCCCTGAAAATTTCACACTTCTACCTTCAATAGTTTTTGAGAACACTGCCGGACAAAGTGACCCTCTAATAGTCACAAAATCGCAGAAATCTCCGAACCGGAAGTGACGTCATCAAAACAAAAAAATATATACCTAGATTTTTTAAAGTTCTATCAGTCCTGAAAGTTTCATGAAAATCGAACAAGCCGTTTTCGAGAACTCGCGTGCACAAAATATGTAACAAAAAAAATAATAAAAACTGTGGAAAAGAAACCTAAGAATAACAGAAAGGTCTTCCGCTGAAGACGGAAGACCTTAAAAAGTTGAAAAGAAACAACAGAAAAATAAGAAGGTCTTCCGTTGAAACGGAAGACCTTAATAACTAGATACGATCTCGTTGCGAGCAACGAGTGGGTCTTCCGTCCAATTTTCGATGAAATGAGGTAAGATTTTGACTGGGATTTTCATTCAGAATAATATTTTTTTATGTAATTGATGTTTCTTTGTGTAAATCTGTATTTGGACAGATGGAGAACATAAAACTATATGTTGCAAAATCTCTCAAAGGTCAAATAAATTATCACTTAAACAACTTAATTTTTTTAAATATCGAGGGCTATATTTGTATTGTGACGAATAGAAATCATCAAACAATGTGTTTTTAAATCGCTCAAATGTTAAATAAAGTGAGATTTAAACGATTTAAATTTTCAAAAAATTTAAATTACTTCCAAATGTAAAATCAAATACTATATTTGTATTGTGAGATATAGAGAGCATCATACAATATGTTTTGAAACCTCTCACAGGTCAGATAGAGTGAGATTTAAAAGATTTAAATTTTCTAAAAAAATTAAATTGCTTCAAAATGTAAAATCAAGTACTATATATGTATTGTGACAGATAGAGAATATTATACAATGTGTTTTTAAACCTCTCAGAGGTTAAATAGAGTGAGATTTAAACAATTTAAATTTTTCAAAAAATTTAAATTGCTTCCAAATGTAAAATCAATTACTATATGTGTATTGTGAAAGATAGAGAACATCTCACAATGTGTTTTGAACCTCTTAGAGGTCAAATAGTGTGATATTCAAACGATTTAAATTTTTCAAAAAATTTTAATTGCTTCCAAATGTAAAATCAAGTACTATATATGTATTGTGACACATAGAGAACATTATACAATGTGTTTTTAAACCTCTCAGAGGTTAAATAGAGTGAGATTTAAACAATTTAAATTTTTCAAAAAATTTAAATCGCTTCCAAATGTAAAATCAATTACAATATATGTATTGTGAAAGATAGAAAACATCACACAATGTGTTTTGAACCTCTTAGAGGTCAAATAGTGTGATATTCAAACGATTTAAATTTTTCAAAAAATTTAAATTGCTTCCAAATGTAAAATCAAGTACTATATATGTATTGTGACAGATAGAGAACATCATACAATGTGTTTTGAAACCTCTCAGAGGTAAAAAAGAGTGAGATTAAAACAATTTAAATTTTTCAAAAAATTTAAATTGCTTCCAAATGTAAAATCAAGTACTATATATGTATTGTGAAGATAGAGAACATCATACAATGTGTTTTAAAACCTCTCTAAGGTCAAATAGAGAGAGATTTAAAAGATTTAAATTTTTCAAAAAATTTAAATTGCTTTCAAATGTAAAATCAAGTATTATATATGTATTGTGACACATAGAAAACATCATACAATGTGTTTTGAAACCTCTCAGAGGTCAAATAGAGTTAGATTTAAACAATTTAAATTTTTCAAAAAATTTAAATTGCTTCCAAATGTAAAATCAATTACTATATCTGTATTGTGAAAGATAGAGAACATCTCACAATGTGTTTTGAACCTCTTAGAGGTCAAATAGTGTGATATTCAAACGATTAAAATTTTTCAAAAAATTTAAATTGCTTCCAAATGTAAAATCAAGTACTATATATGTATTGTGACAGATAGAGAACATTATACAATGTGTTTTTAAACCTCTCAGAGGTTAAATAGAGTGAGATTTAAACAATTTAAATTTTTCAAAAAATTTAAATTGCTTCCAAATGTAAAATCAATTACTAAATATGTATTGTGAAAGATAGAAAACATCACACAATGTGTTTTGAACCTCTTAGAGGTCAAATAGTGTGATATTCAAACGATTTAAATTTTTCAAAAAATTTTAATTGCTTCCAAATGTAAAATCAAGTACTATATATGTATTGTGACACATAGAGAACATTATACAATGTGTTTTTAAACCTCTCAGAGGTTAAATAGAGTGAGATTTAAACAATTTAAATTTTTCAAAAAATTTAAATCGCTTCCAAATGTAAAATCAATTACAATATATGTATTGTGAAAGATAGAAAACATCACACAATGTGTTTTGAACCTCTTAGAGGTCAAATAGTGTGATATTCAAAAGATTTAAATTTTTCAAAAAATTTAAATTGCTTCCAAATGTAAAATCAAGTACTATATTTGTATTGTGACAGATAGAGAACATTATACAATGTGTTTTGAAACCTCTCAGAGGTAAAAAAGAGTGAGATTAAAACAATTTAAATTTTTCAAAAAATTTAAATTGCTTCCAAATGTAAAATCAAGTACAATATTTGTATTGTGACAGATAGAGAACATCATGCAATATGTTTTTAAACCTCTCAAAGGTCAAATAGAGAGAGATTTAAAAGATTTAAATTTTTCAAAAAATTTAAATTGCTTCCAAATGTAAAATCAAGTATTATATATGTATTGTGACAGATAGAGCACATCATACAATATGTTTTAAAACCTCTCAGAGGTCAAATAGAGTGAGGTTTAAACGATTTAAATTTTTCAAAAAATTTAAATTGCTTCCAAATGTTAAATCAAGTACTATATATGTATTGTAACAGATAGAGATCATCATACAATATATTTTGAAACCTCTCAGAGGTCAAATAGAGTAAGATTTAAACGATTTAAATTTTTTGAAAAATTTAAATTGCTTCCAAATGTAAAATCAAGTACTATATATGTATTATAACAGATAGAGAACATCATACAATATATTTTGAAACCTCTCAGAGGTCAATAGAGTTAGATTTAAACGATTTAAATTTTTCAAAAAATTTAAATTCCTTCGAAATGTAAAATCAAGTACTATATATGTATTGTAACAGATAGAGAATATCATACAATGTGTTTTGAAACCTCTGAGAGGTCAAATAGAGTGAGATTTAAACGATTTAAATTTTTCAAGAAATTTAAATTGCTTCCAAATGTAAAATCAAGTATTATATATGTATTGTGACAGATAGAGAACATCATACAATATGTTTTAAAACCTCTCAGAGGTCAAATAGAGTGAGATTTAAAGGATTTAAATTTTTCAAAAAATTTAAATTGCTTCCAAATGTTAAATCAAGTACTATATATGTATTGTAAAAGATAGAGAACATCATACCATATATTTTGAAACCTCTCAGAGGTCAAATAGAGTGAGATTTAAACGATTTCAATTTTTCAAAAAATTTAAATTGCTTCCAAATGTAAAATCAAGTACTATATATGTATTGTGACAGATAGAGAACATCATACAATGTGTTTTGAAACCTCTTAGAGGTAAAATAGAGTGAGTTTAAAACGATTTAAATTTTTCAAAAAATTTAAATTGCTTCCAAATGTTAAATCAAGTACTATATATGTATTGTAACAGATAGAGAACATCATACAATACATTTTGAAACCTCTCAGAGGTCAAATAGAGTAAGATTTAAACGATTTAAATTTTTTTAAAAAATTAAATTGCTTCCAAATGTAAAATCAAGTACTAAATATGTATTGTGACAGATAGAGAACATCATACAATGTGTTTTGAAACCTCTTAGAGGTAAAATAGAGTGAGATTAAAACGATTTAAAATTTTCAAAAAATTTAAATTGCTTCTAAACGTAAAATCAAGCGCAATATCAGATTTCAAAACACATAGTCTGATGTTGTCTATCTGAAAAAATATACTTGTATACATTTTGTTACATTTGGAAGCAATTTAAATTTTTCAAAAAATTTAAATTGTTTAAATCTCACTCAATTTGACCTTTGAGAGATTTCAAAATACATTGTTTGGTATTCTCCATCTGTCAAAATACAGATTTCATCTTTGAATTTTAATTTGGATGAAATTTAAATTTTTTGAAAAATTTAAATCGTTCAAATCTTGCTTTATCCATTCTCTGAGATATTTCAAAACATATTGTATGGTGTTCTCCATCTGTCAAAATATAGATTTCATCTTTGTTTTTTTATTTGGAAGCAATTTAAATTTTTTGAAAAATTGAAATCGTTTAAATCTCACTCTATTTGACCTTTGAGAGGTTTCAAAACACATAGAATGATGTTCTCTATCTGTTATAATACATATATAGTACTTGATTTTACATTTGGAAGGAATTTAAATTTTTCAAAAAATTTAAATCGTTTAAATCTTACTCTATTTGACCTCTGAGAGGTTTCAAAATATATTGTATGATGTTCTCTATCTGTTACAATACATATATAGTACTTGATTTAACATTTGGAAGCAATTTAAATTTTTTTGAAAAATTTAAATCGTTTAAATCTCACTCTATTTGACCTCTGAGAGGTTTCAAAACACATTGTATGATGTTCTCTATCTGTTACAATATATATATAGTACTTGATTTTACATTTGGAAGGAATTTAGATTTTTTTAAAATTTTAAATCATTTAAATTTCACTCTATTTGTCCTTTGAGACATTTCAAAAAACACCATATGTTGTTATCAATCTTTAAAAATGCAGATATAGTCCATGTTTAAACAATTTAGGAACAATTTCAATATTTTGAAAAATTTAAATTGATTAAATTTCACAATTTTTGTCTTATGTTTTCAATCCTTAAAAATACAATAATAGTTCTTGTTTTACATTTTGGTTTTACTTTTGAAAGCAATTTAAAATAAAATTGAAAAATTTAAATTGTTTCAATTTCACTATATTTGACTTTTGAGAATTTCCAATTACACTTTTAATAACTTTTTCTATAAAAGAGGATACAAGCCAAAGATCATAGAGTACAGACATTCTCACCAACTGCAAGCGTCCTTCACAATGAGTTTGACATGTTCTGTCAAAACAGAATGCTGATATATATGAGTTAATAGTTTCTGAATTAGTGCATTAAAAATCATAAGAAATATACCGTTGGAAACCTCTCAAAAAGATCTATCTGATAATTTTAAAAGTTTAAAAATCGGTCAAGAAATGAACCATATAGGACGTTTTACATACATCAAAGGATATCCACCGAAGATCAAAGAGATCTAAAGAGTACCGTACTAACCGCAAGGATCCTTGATAATGAATTTGACATGTCCTGTCAAAATGAAAGGCTAACTTACCTGAGCTTATATTTTCTTCATTATTACACGTACAATAAAAAGAAATATACCGTTGGAAAGGTCTTGAAAAGATCTATTTGATGGTGTAAAAAAATTAGAAATCGGTCAATAAATAAAAGAGTTATGAATTTTTAAAAGAAAAGTTCTAAAAGTACATTTGCACTCTGTCGTCGAAATACACCTGAGCTTATAAAATGTTCATTATTGTACTCACATACAAAACAAATACATTTTTGGAAAGTGCTCGCCAAGATCTATTTGATGACATAAAAAAAATTAAAATTGGATTAAAAAATTTTTTTTTGAAAAATTTAAATTAAAAATTTGAAAAAATTTAACAACTTCTTAAAAATTTAAAAACCCGTTGCAAAGGTAGAGCTCACATTTGATCATTCATGAAAGTTTCAAATCTCTATTTTACGTAGTTTTCTCTATGAAGGTCAGACAAAAATTGTAGAAATTACGTCATATCTCACGACCGGAAGTAAAATTAGAAAAAATGAAAAAAAGGATTGAGCCATAATTGTTCCCTTTCATCTCCGAAAGTTTCATAAAAATCCACCAAACCATTACTGAGATATCGGTGTAGGAAAAAAAAAATAATAATAAGAAAAAGAAACTTTACAATAATAGAAGGGTCTTCCGCTGAAGACGGAAGACCCTAATAATAATAATAAAAGTGAAAAAGAAACCGAAGAATAATAGAAGGGTCTTCCGCTGAAGACGGAAGACCCTAGTAAGATAATTATAATAATAATAATAATAATCATAAAATTATTATTATTATTATTCTTATTCTTATTATTATTATTATTATTGTTATTATTATTATTATTATCATTTATCATCATTATCATGTATTATTATTATTATTATGATTATTATTATTATTATTATTATTCAAGTAATAATAATAATAGTATTAAGAGCCATTCTCTGTAATGATTTGAAATTTTATATAAGAGCTAAGGCACGCATAGTCTCAGAATTTCTGCAAACTCTCTATGATAAAAGTCATTGATACCCTAAACTGAAATCAGGCAAAAATTGGTTGCTATGTTTTATAGTTACCATGGCAACATGTCTTAAAGTTCGAAAAATGGCATTTTTTAACATGTTTAAAGCCCCATAGTTAACATTTGCGGCAAAGCAAACAATTGGCAATGACTGTTTCCAAAAGTTGAAGGTCAGATGTCTCAAATGCATGATAAACATATTTGGTAAATCAACTATTACATACGTTACTATGGTTACAAAGTATTCAAAAGTAAAAAAAAATATTCATTGAATTTCATAAAGTCATACACGTAAAAATAAAAAGCAATTATAGGATGAAATGTGACCAAATAATAGAAAAAAGAGCCTTGAAACATATACCAAGAACAAAATATGATATTTCATTTTGGTTGGCAATGGTTGCCAAGGTTTTTATACCACAGAGAGCCTTTAAAGTAACACTGTGTATGTTTAAATCTGATCCTATCTTTTAAAAAAGGCACATTTTCTCATAACTAATGATCAATTTTATAAGATGTTGGTATGCTCCAAGTTTTCCCATTTGAAAAAATTCAGATTAGATTCTTTAAATAGAGCGTTGCTATGGAAATAAGCAGAAAATATATGCTTAAATACCTGAAAAATATTTTCTTTCCTTGGATACGTACCCTTAAATGTAGATTCCCAAAACTTTTATGATTGATATTTATTAACAGCTAACTTGACTTTTAATTTTGACTATCATCCAATCTCGAAGTGGATGCAAGAAGTTGGCACACAGGGTTTAATATTGATATAAAGTTCACAAATTCGAACATTTTCACTTCTTGGTAACCATAGCAACAGTGTTGTTTTATTCATCAAATTTTCTCAATATATGATATTCAACTTCAGTTCTAACAGATAAATACTATTCAAGCTGAGTCCTTTAATTTGTTTCTTGATTAAATGGCAATTTAATTCTTAATGCAGCGAAAAATAATGCACTTTTAAGCACTGGTACTTTGTTTCCATGGAAACACTGCAAAGTAGCAATTTTACCCAATTTTTCTTATGGTTTTGGTGTTGCAAGGTCCTAAGGATGCATATTTGCCAGTCTTGAATTTTCGTGTTTTTCCTCAAGACAGTAGCATTAACCCAATCTTAGTTACTGGTTTTGCATGGTTACACTGTGTTACCATGGCAACCATAAAAGTTATTTTTAGAATAATATTGCTTATACTTATATACTTAAGGTCAAACATTTTCATTGTTTTTCTTAAGTCGTTGATTGAGTTTGAGCATGTAACACCTACCATTTGTGAATACAGAGTGTTTTTCAGCATATTTCAGCATTTTAAATGTATTCCAAATGTACCCTTGGTTACCACTTACTTAGAGATATATTCTAAACAGTTTCTTTACAGTATAAGTGACATCAAGGTGTCATGTTTTTGTGAGAATGGTTTGTTTGCTTTTTCTACTTTTTATTAAGCCACAGTCAAGATTTAAAGTGGCTGAAAATCTCGATTTTTCAAACTTTTCCGGCTGTTGCCATAGCAACCGAGACACATAGCAACGAAATTTTGTTTGATATTTATTTCTGGTGTCAAGTACTAAGCATGGGTGAAGTTTCATCAAAATCGGTGACCATGCGTGGCAACGAAGTTTAAGTGGTTACAGAGAATGGCTATTAATAACTAGTGCTGACATCGTTGCAAAGCAAAGAGTAAGACCTCTTTGGAGCTGCTGACTGGAAGAGGTGTCCTTGAGTCAAGGTCATGTCACATTCTTAAATTAAATATATAAGTATTCTTATAGATTGTAAAAGGAAGTAAATGTGTTTTCTTGGAAAAGATTGTAAAGAAATGACCTTGTATAAATCCCTGGCACACTCTGGTTATAAAACCCAATATGTGCATTACAGACTTGAATAGTTTACACAGGTTCTTTAGCCCATACATCTAGTCAAAGATATCTTATAGTGACATAGAACTTTATTCAAGGCCATGAAACATTCTGCATAATACCAGCAATATTTCACTACTGGAAATACGGTTGTGAAATGTCATAAAATACACTGGTAAAGAGCAATTAAAACCCGTGGGTTCCTGATTGAATTAGTTTTTTCAGACCATACATCAAATTAAAACAACATATTTAGGTTTAATATATTCAGTGAAAATATTTTATGTCCAGTTTGGATGCCTAGTAGTAAAAGGAGATGACGAGAATGGTTCTTTGGATGAGACCTATAAAATAATGTCTGGCCTTGGGACCATAAAACTGAGACGAACTCACTTTTGATCCCAGTATCACTTTTCCGCTATACATTTCTTTGGGAAAAAGTGAGAGGTAGATAAAAGTGAGCTCGTCTAAGTTTTATGATACCTAGGCCAGGTGTCGCGGTAGGTGCCGTGAAGGCCGTGAAAAGGAGCCGTGGCACAGGATTCTACGTCAAATTTTAAAAAGTATGCGTTTGCACTGCTCCTGATTTTATTGCTTGAACGGACTCTTTTGAGCTTAAAAACTGGTGATAATTTCCGTATTTACTATTTCATCCCTTACTTCCCGCAAAGCCTATAAGTATACCATGTACAGTGTACATGTATAAATTTTGTAAATCATTTTACCTTCTTGAACGAACATCCATTTGACATTCTCGGCACTGGAGAAAAACGTATCCATTTTAATGGAGGGGGGGGGGGCAGTGTAAATGTCTTGATGAGAGGAAATATAATAATCTATCAGTCCATTAAACATTACAAACTTTTTTAGGAGAGGACTATCTAAGTTACTGAACTTGTATCCGATCCTTTTGACTTTGTTTAATAAAATATGTTAAATTCATTTCAGAAACTTTTTTGGAATATTTGTATACAACTGCATGGCTATCTTAGAACCCAATTTGTAGTTGTTAGAAAAATTAATATAAGCATTTGTTGATGAATATTTATAAGAACCACTTTATTTACAAAAAAGAAAGTTTCATTATTTCATGGACACCGTGATACTTGTATATTTGATAGGCGATGAAATAACTATTCTCATATATTATACTTTCATAATTAGATGACTTTAACTTTTTTATCGTCAACTTCCCTTACGTATGCAGCAATATACCTTCATCACCTGCACACGGAGTATATATATCCCAGTTGATTCAATATGCAAAAGCATGCTCTACATATGTGCATTTTCTAAAACGAGGTAAACAATTGACAAGCAAGTTGATGAAACAAGAATATCAGCAGTCTATATATACCTCATATTTCTAATTCTATTGTGAGATAAAAAAAATAATTGATCTTTCTATTTACCATATCAAATTTTCTTCACACCACAATTTGACATATTATTATTTATTTCTGAAAAGGTAAGCAACTCTTCATACTTCAAACTATTTTTCATTTGAATTTAATGCTATAGTTGTTGATAGAAATTAATGTTTGGATTTTTGAAAAAGAAAACGTGAAATTTTGAGCAGAGGGATATTGCCTCTTAATAAATAAAATGTTAGCAGAACAACAATACCCCGGATATTTGATAAATTCTTTGAGTAAGTAATATAATTAAAAAACAAACATTTTGTCTTAAAGATGCCGCTAGAATTCCACTGTCCTGTCAATAAAATATTAATTCCACACATTCGCATGAAACCTTACCCAATGCTTTGAATTTTATACATCTGACCCGAGAGTGCTCGTAAAACAATGCTTAATTTGGTACTTAAGCAGCACTTTCCAAGTATTTTAGAAAGCAAACTTTTCATCTGTACAAATCTTATGTTTTGAAACATCCAGCTTATTGTTTTTCTGAGGCATTAATTTTGTCTGTTTTCAAAAGAGAATATACAGTATTCGATAAAAATGAATTAGCATACCTGTTTAATTAACTTAACTCCATATGTACGCACGACATAATAAGTCGTACGAACGAGATAACATTTACCCCTGGTAGTCATGTGTACAAGATGATACACATATGAGATAATATGTAATTATCCGGCTTTCTTTATAATTTCATGAATGGACGGGTGATTAAATAGTTGTCAATGGTTATAAAAGATATTCATTTTAAAAGTGAATTTTGCATACATGTCAAAAGCAGCCCCTACCAACCCCTCAAAGAATCTTATAATTTGATTTATTTTTATCGAAGGAATATTTATAGATAACATTTTTAAGGGGTACCAATTGAGTTAAAAAGTACCAAAATTCCGAAAATGAAAATTATTACTTCAATTATGGTTTATATTTATGTTTAATGTCCTTTAAATTAGAAGAAACTCGGATGTTTTGAAACTGACATTCAACATTTTTAGAGTGGTCTGGTTCGAATCACATGGTGGCATACGTTTACTTGTATCAAAACAGGTTTGTGCAATTCACTTCATTTTTCAACTATGAATGATTTCTTTCCTTTGAAGATAAACGACATTTATGATCATGTAGATCATAAATATTATTCTCTAAAAATAAAAACAACTGGTATTATTCTACAGTGTAAGCATACATTGTTTGAGAACAAGAATTATTCATTCTTCCTTACAATTAAGGAGACACACACACGCACCCCACCCACCACCAAAAAAAACAAACAAATTGCATGAATGACATGCGGTTGATCCTAGTACACACCCCACACCAACAACAACAAGTATTCTGAGAGTATTGTATAAGCAATAAATGTCCCCTACCGGGTTCCCCTTTTCTCTTTGGGGTGTCATTTTATTAGAGCCTGTGTATGAAAAATTGTTACTTAGATACGAACATTTCAGTTATTACTTGAAAATGAATGAAATGTATTGGATCTGCCTTACAAAGAAAGAATCATGACGTCTTTGAATGCCATTTGACACACACAAATGCGTTGATCAGAACAGCTTATTTTACATGGTTGAACACCAATTTTATACCAGAAAAAAATCAAACTTGATCTATATTTGTCACTATAAAGGTATCCAGCAAGTTTCAAATCATGATAATCTCGTTTAGTACATTAATCCAGTAGTGCGTCACGACATTAATTTAGTGCATCACAAACCCTATTGTGAACCCAATTATTAAAAATAAAAATACCACATTTCCTTCAGAAATCAATGAAGTAGAACGAAATGCAAACTTGATCTATAACTAATCAATTTATTAAAGCTATCAAGCAAGTTTCAATTCATGACAATCTCGTTTAGAACAGAAATTGAGTGCATCAGGACATAAGTGTAGTGCATCACGAACCCTATATTTAACCCAATTATAGAATAAAAAAAAAATACCATAATCATTTCAAAAAAGAATAAAGCAGAACGAAAATGCAAATTTGATCTATAACTAATTAAGGTAAAGTCTCATACTAAAATCCAGCTCAATATCTGCAAGCGTTTAGGAGAAAAGTGCGGAAAAACCTGAAAAATTGAAAAGGCCGTAATTCCTTAAAAAAATCAATGAATCGGAACGATATTCAAACTTGATCTGTAACTCATCAAGATACACCCATGTTCCAAAAATCAGCTCAATATCTGCCAGCGTTTAGAAAAAAAAAGTGCGGGAAACCAAGTGGGACAGACTGACAGACAGACGGGTACAGACAGACAGACAGACAGACGGACAGACGGACGGACAGACAGACAGACAGACGGACGGACGGACAGACGCAGAGGAAACCTAAAGTCCCCTCCGGTTTCACCGGTAGGGGACTAATAAAATGCGTGAATGATCCAATACATTAATCTTCGTAGCAAATCAATAAAAATGAAATTGCACAAGTAGTAAATGATGTGAAGGACAGAATATCTTCTAAACTTGATTTTGATAAGAGTATAGATCTATTAAACGAAAATAACATTTTTATAACAGGTCTTACGTATATGATCAACTCGCAAATCTGGGGGCCATAACAGAAATCATGCTATTAAGATTTCAAATGACTGTAAGCAAAGTCGCAAGCCTAAAATTAATATATGAAATGTTTCTTTATCAAATAAAGAAGCTGTTAACTTTTGTTTGATAAGGAAAAATTTCATTTATTTCAGGTTTTAAATTTTATCATTTTCATTTGGAGTTCTAGAGCAATACACTGTATAGTCCAAAATGGCCACGACCCCCCCCCCCCCCAACCCCCTTTCCCCCAGTCCTCTTAAGTAAGTTGTGCTAAAAAGTGTTCATTTCTCTATTTAACATATGGTCAAATTTGTAAGTTCAAAAGGGCTGAAATTCAGGAAAATAAAGAAATTAGAATGTCTTGCAGTGACGTAGCATCGTTTATGAAAGGAAGGGGGACGGGACGGGGCAGCCAGAGAAAAAATATCTTACCTGAAAAAAGTTGACAAGAAAAAGATTGCCCTAACAAGAAAATATTACTTCGGGGAGAGGGGGGACTTTTTAAAGTTCCAACTTCTTTAAGGGACTCCGGCCCTCAGTCAGGAAGGACAACTCTTTAATTTATAATTTTATTCAAGAAGTCTTTGAATGAAGCTTGAAAATTAAATCTTTTCATGCAACAATTTTCATTATATGCCTCTCAACGTGCTTCAATGTTCTTTGAACTTCTCAGAAAGATCTTAATAAAAGTAGAATTTTTTATCCCGAAAAGCATTTTAAGATACCAATGTTTATTAATATGATATGACATTAGAAGTGATTTATGGAGCTTTGCAAAGAACCTTGAAGCTTATTGAGATGCATATAATGAAAATTGTTGCATGATAACATTTAATTTTCAAGCTTCATTTAAAGACGTTTTGAACTAAATTATAAATTAAAGAGTTGTCCTTCCTGGCTTAGGGTCGCAGTCCCTTAAGTATCATATTCCTGCAGATAACACTACATGTACATTGCCCTTATTTAACTTTACTCTATCAAAAAGCGGGGGGGGGGGGGGCAACTGGCCTTTCAATGAAAATTTTAAATAATAAAATTGCTACGTGCACTTCTATACATTGTGTCCTTATTATCTAAAAACATTCATGAAATTATATGTAGCTGTTTTAGAAAAATAATGCTTATAAAAAAAATAAAGAAATGAAAAAGTACTGACGAACGAACTGACGGGTCAAAAACAGTATACCACTCGTAATTTGTTGTTATAAAAGTAACTTATAATTTCTCTCTAAATATGAACACTGTTTCTAGCCGATATCCAAAATAGCCATTTACTCTTAATAATACCATTTTAAGCCCAAAACTATTAAAGCTTTGAAAATTCTTCTCAAAAGTGCTTTCAAATGTTGCGCTGTTGATTGCACATTATTTGCATTTAATATATAATCTAAGACTAATATACAAAACCATAAAGCTACAGTTCTGCAGCTAGGTCTCGTAGATTCGACTTATTATCTCGTTCGTACGACATATTATCTCCTACGTACGACCTACAGTGAAGTATCTCTATGTAGACTAATTTTGTCGTACGTACGAGATACTAAGTCGAACGTATGAGATACTAAGTCGTACGAACGAGATACTCCATATGAGTGAAAAATTCTCGAGAAGGACGTTAAACAACGAACGAGATATTGAGTTGTATGCATGAGATATTATTTCGCACGAAAGACAAAGAATCTC
The DNA here is from genome assembly GCF_032062105.1 of Saccostrea cuccullata. NCBI lineage: Eukaryota > Metazoa > Mollusca > Bivalvia > Ostreida > Ostreidae > Saccostrea > Saccostrea cuccullata. Next base: position 138,843 of record NW_026930315.1, read on the forward strand.
TACGTGGGACTTAGTATCTCTTACGTACGACTTACAATATTTTTCTAAGTGACAGCAATACACTTCCATAGTTAGCCAACCTTTACTTGCATGCGAGAAATGATCGCGAGGTTCAGAAGATCCTGGTCATCGCGATATATCTCTGTGTCTTTTAACGCAACAATTAATCGTCTCTTACTAGTTTACAAGCAGTAATTTGTAAAATGAAGTCGTCTCGATTAAAAGTAGGTTGACAGTGATTCTTAAAAGCTTACAACGATTATGCATTAGCCTTCTTACGAAATATTGCGAACGCTAGAAGACTTCTATATAATTAAACCAAGTCCGATTTAAGAAATAAATTTACTTTACCATAAAGAACAGCAGCAAGGACATCTGTAGTTTCGGTTGTACTTTACTTAGAGATACACTGATTGAAACTTCTAAAGTAAAGGTAGATAACACAGCTTAAATAGTGGCAGCAACAAGTATTCTGTTATTTCACAGATTGCAACAGACCTGTGTTAATTTTTGTTATTGACGCACTGCTGTTATTCAATTACTCCCAGAAATAACATTCGAGGTATCATTACATAGAATAGTAGTATATGTTTACATCCAGATGTCCTACGTGTATCAGCTTATAGTAATGTATTTTATCTTTATTTAAAATATCAGCAACCGCCTGTCTCTATTTAGATACAAATGAACACGTTCAATACATCATAACTTGAGCAGCTTGTGTAATTTCCATTTTTGTTCTCATTTTAGAAAAATGAGAAATGTATTAGCTTTACACATTAAAACGAAAACAAGATTTAAAATAAATATACTTCGAGGTTTGTTCCAAAAAAGCAGATTATCAAAATACCGGTAACCACTGCAAAATTTAAACATTAATTTTGAAATTTATTAAGATAAAAATGTCATAAAGATTTTAAGTAACTATATTCACAATGCAGAATCAAATCAACTCTTAGTTTTCAAAGTATTTCACAGAAATATGTATTTTATAGATTCAAATAAATTTTGGGAAAAATTTCTGTATTTTAAAAAAATTCTACTAAAATTATCGGTATATTGATATCGCTGGTGGAGAGGTACGGAGCACAAAGACAAATTTAAAGCAAAAGCAGGCGGAATCCAAAATTTAACTCATTTATTTTTTATAATTCGCGATATTTTTCGACAATTTTCTCAAATATATCTTTAAATTGCTCTATTGTTATGTATTTAATTTTCTGACGTGATATTTGAAGCATTAAGAGAAATATAGTGATTTTTCTCTGATGCGATTGCCATGAAAACGACTGTGAAAATGACGTCTCCTGAATTGACGGCGCACCACACTTTTGTTAAATTATGTGTTATGCTAAAAATATTGCCATCATAGATCCAAAATATGCATAATAAAACAAGTTGTAAACTAGGGTATCCGTGGCATTCGTCCACAAATAGCAATTTGAAATTTTAGACCGTTAGACCTCTGTAGAAAGGCTATAAGGGGGACGGGAAGAAGATTTTCGACGAAAACTTTATCTGGACTGTAAAGAACGTGATTGAGAGTCACTAATATCACACTATATCTCATTAATTCCTGCATTTTTTTGGTTTTAAAATAAAAAAAATGAATATTCTTTACTTGTTTAATAGATATTAAGCTTGACAAGAAATGGTGTTTGGATGTTGAGTAGATATGGTAACTTAACTGTGCAGGTACTTTTGGGAAAATGTTGAGAAAATGAGAAATAAATCACATATTTTTATTATATTGCCTGTGACGTCGAAGATTTTGCTGCTCAGTGACTGAATGATATGTCCTGAAAAATCACTCAAAATTGATACCAATTTACAACATTTTGATATGAAATGTTAAAAACCATATAAGTAAAGATTCTTTGATATTATGTGTGACACTTTGCCAGATTATGTCGTCAAATATTTTTTTTGTGCAACAAGTCCGCGTAATTTTTTAACGGCCCTCGTACTTCACAGAAATACAAACACATTTTCAAATAGCACTTCCATAACAGAAGATTCAGTGATACTATTAATACAAAGCATATTTTCAACTTGTTTTAAGTTTACTAGTCCTTTAAAAGATAGGGTTTGACAAAATGTCCGTCGTCCATCATCCGTAAGCATGGTAAGGCATTGTGGCATTACAGGTGTCTGATTGAAGTTAGCAATTTTCAATCGCTTTCTTTCTTACAGTTTTTGATTGATTTCAATAAAATTTGGTACACATGTTGAGAACCATCATTTATCCCATTGTTTATATATCTTTTATTATTATGTAAATAGTACAATGATTATACGCGCCTACCTCACTTTTAAACTAGAAAAAAATCTTTTATCAAGATTCTCAAATTATGTTTTTTTTTTAACAAAATGATAAAATGTATTATAAATGCTACTTTCAAAGTAGTGCCTAAACGTTTTAAGCAATTATGAAAAATGAGAAAAAATGAGTGAAATGATTTTCTGGCTTTAGGTGTAATATCCCTCCGATAAGAAAGATAACTACAAATACTGATTTCAGTTTTCTATTGCTAATATTTTTATAAACTGTTCAAACTGAGCTAGTTCTATATCTTAACATATAACTCTTTAATTTGTTGCAGAGATTTCAGATAAAGAAATCAATTTCCTTTTTCACTAAAATATTTTGAAGAACGATAATGAAAAGATTTTTTTCATAGATAGACTCATTTCATTTTACAAGCACAGAAAACAATATGATATTCTGATTTAAAACTCTTCTTACTTTGCGACTCCAGAGCGGACAATCCAAATAATGCGCCAAGCTCTCTACTCTAATAAAAATCTTATAGTACATGCTGGTGAAATTTAATAACATTTACTCCCACTTTTCCCCTAAAAAAATCTGTCCAACATATAATTCTTAAATCAGATACGTTCCCAAAACATGAACATAAACACAGCTTAGAACTAGGCACATTATTTTTAAAAATCACCAAAAGTACATCAAAATTATACACATTCTCGGGGGACAATATTCTTAAAGTTAGAAGTTACCTGGAGCTCAATGTTAATGAGAAAAACTGAGATATGGAGATATAAAAACCTTATAAAGATAGTGATTGGGACCTTCCTTTGAAACTTTGTGGATATCAATTCTTTAGTAATTTCAAATTTTAAAATTCGAACGTTAAGTGATGTGACCAAAGAGTTAATATATATTTATCAGAGATTTTTCAGAATATCAGGAAATTTTAATTCAAGTAGTGGATTTATTCCGGAAATGAGAAAAACTATTGACAAACAAGTTAATTAAACAAGGATATCAACAGAAAGTCAACATTCTGCAAATTCAATAGTCAATACAATGCCGTAACAAACACAATACACCATTTAGTCGAATGTTGAATGAAGGTTTTCCATCAAATTGTTATTGAAATTATTTTCACACTGAACTTGTCGATGGATTTTCCTGATTGTTCCCATAATGCAAAAAAGCACCCAGGCCAGTGTAAGCGGAGTAGAAACCCAGGCCAGTGTAAGCGGAGTAGAAACCCAGACCAGTGTAAGCGGTGTAGACACCAAGGCCAGTGTACGCGGAGTAGACACCCAGGCCAGTGTAAGCGGTGTAGACACCCAGGCCAGTGTAAGCGGTGTAGACACCCAGGCCAGTGTAAGTGGAGTAGACAACCAGACCAGTGTAAGCGGAGTAGACACCCAGGCCAGTGTACGCGGAGTAGACACCCAGGCCAGTGTAAGCGGTGTAGACACCCAGGCCAGTGTAAGCGGTGTAGACACCCAGGCCAGTGTAAGTGGAGTAGACATCCAGACCAGTGTAGGTGGAGTAGACACCCAGGTTAGTGTACACGGAGTAGACACCCAGGCCAGTGTAAGCGGAGTAGACACCCAGGCCAGTGTAAGTGGAGTAGACAACCAGGCCAGTGTAAGCGGAGTACACACCCAGGCCAGTGTACGCGGAGTAGACACCCAGATCAGTGTTAGCTTAGTAGAGAGGATGCCAGCAACTCAATGACACATGACTCTATTTTTGATTTTTTTTTATTGGTCTGTTTTTGCTCTCTTTGCAGTTTGATTTTTTTCAATGACCTTTAAGCTTAATTACTGGTAAGTGATGAGTATTCTTAAATACGATATAAAGAATGGCAGCATACATATTTTGTAATGGAAATCTTGAAATATATTTCTGATCAAAAAGTAAAATAGGAGGTGCGCAATGGCATTATGTATCAAAGAATATGTTAATGTCTCGTTAGATTTCATTCACTAAGATTGATTGATTGTATATATTGTTTAACGTCCCTCTCGAGAATTTTTCACTCATATGGAGATGTCACCGTATGCCAGTAAAGGGCTTCAAATCTTGACCTTTACTCGGCACTCAGGGCCATTTAGCAGTTAGGGATCTTTATCGTCCAAACGCCTGCCGCTGACACGGGGCCTCGGTTTTTAAGGTCTCATCCGAAGGACCGCAACTTTCACTTGAAAGTGCCGAGCGCATGGCGAAGGAACAGTTGCTACCCATTTTATTGACTGGGTCAGTCGCGGCCGAGATACGAACTCACGAACTCCCGATCACGGAGCGAGCGCTCTACCGACTGAGAAACTGTGAACGGTCACTGAGATAAGAGGGGTTGCGTATATGAGATGGGTACCAGACGGCGGACGGACGGACAGAAATTATGGCGTATAATAAAGCAAATCATTGTCGAAGACTTAATTTTAAAACTATCATAGTATACAGATTGAGGCCATCTACGTACTAAATAATACCAAAGTCTAGGGACATCACTCGTATTAAAAATACTTTACATAATAAAATGGTACGATTCATAATAGCTGTTCAAATGTATTCGGTCATTAGAATTAAAAAAATCCATCCGTTTATGAAAGCAATCGAAACAAATATTTTGTCGATATAGGAACATTTATGGCTTTACAATTAGTTTCAGGGTCCTTTGAACGATGAAACCGTATAAACTCGTGTCACAGTAGGCATTGGCAGGAAAATTATCCCCTCAATGCTTATAAGCTTTTTGATATCATTGACAGCTGTTTTTTTTCAATGAGAATGGAACTCGTAAATTTACTTACCTTGTCAATAGTCTTTGCAAAATTATTTTATTAAAACACGATTGCACACACAAGTACTCTGAAGTTCATATAAAAAAAGATGCTTTAGTTTCTGCTTGACAATACCATTGTTGTTTCCGGAGACCAGGTCTTCCAACAATCTATTGGAATTCCCAATGGTACCAATTGTGCCCCGTTATTTGCAGACCTTTTATTGTATTCATATGAAGCAGAATTTGTGCAAAATCGTAAACATGAAAAGAAGAGAACACTTACGATGGCCTTTAAATCGACATTTAGATAGATCGATGACGTATTGTCAATTAACAATGGTAATTTCCATTTCTACGTCGATGCGATATATCCTGGTGAGCTTGAGATAAAATATGCCATAGAGTCTGCCACATCTGTTTCATACTTGGATATTTTACTTGAAAAACACGTAAAGGAGGCTGGGGGGTCAACAAATTAACCACCAGTTTGGACATTTTTAGTTAAATACGGTATCTTAAGCTGTCAACTTTCATTTGGCAAAGAAAAATTCATACATTTTAGTTTCAAAATTTGATCACTTTTGTATATCTTTATGTGGAGCTCTTCTTTTAAAGGAGATCGAAATAGTCTGAAAATGGCTGCCACCCCCAAGCCTCTTTAATGGTAATCTAACAACCCAGCTATATGAAAAACATGAAGACTTTAACTTTTCTATCGTCAATTTTGCTTACTTATGCAGCTATATACCTTCATCACCTTTCTACGGAGTGTGTATATATCAGTTTATTTGATATGCAAGAGCATGCTCTACGTATGAATAATTTCTAAAACAATTGTAAACAATTTACAAGCAAGTTGATGAAACAAGAATATCAGCAGTCTTGTTTAAAGTCATCATTTCCTAAGTTCTATGGTCGATAAAATTACCTCGTCAGCAAATACAATTTATCATTACTACAGTATGTCAAATGCTGACTGAGTATGTCAAATGCTGACTGACGTTTTTCATACTAATTGTTAGTCAATTTTTTTATAATGAATTGACGACTGATTTTTCCGTTATTTCCGATCATGACAAGGTGCACACGGCGGGGTTTGATTCAGCAGGGAATGCTCACTCCTCCATGGCACCTGATCGCACCTCTAATGTTTCGGAGGTCCGTGTTTGCTCTCCTACTATTTTGTATTGTTTCATCGACCTTGATATTGAATGTTGTTCGTTATCTCCATATCCTTCCTAAGGTGCCGAGTGTGGAACTAAATTTGCAGATCTCCACCGGTAAGCGATGGCGTCTCCAAATGAGTGAGAAATTTTCGAGAGGGGGGTTAAACAACAAACAAAAAATAAGTATCATTTCATTTCAATTCTTTTATATGATCCTTTTTTTCTCCTCTGGATTGATAATTAGCATGCTGTAGCTGCTGCCCGCCTCAAGAACTTGTGAAGTTGACACATCGACCAAAAGGTATTCTTTCCTTCGTTCCTTTTGAATCTTTTTGGTAAACTTTCCAACTTCGCTGCCTTTGGCTTTAGGTCTAGAACAAGAATTGTATATGACAACGCTGTTGCTATTTGTTTATACCTTTATATGTCACTTAAAATATGGCAATAGTAAGCACAAGCGGAGAAAAGGCTTTATTACTTTATTTATTTTTAATTCTGATGAAAGCAATGTTAATTACCAAACAAATGGCCAACAAAGAAGCTTAAAGAATTGTTTTATGCTTGTAAGCATTAAAGGAACTCGTATTGGCTTTAAAATTAAGAATTTTGATTAGATTTTTTCTGTACTTATGAACAATTTCTGGTTTAGTGGTTTCATTATTCATTAAAAATTTTTATAGACAGTTGGACAGAACGAAATATAAGAAAACGGAAAATATGACAATTTGAAACCTTTTTTAAGTTATAATGCCTTTCCTGAAAATAAATATTTTGGTTGTTTTATCTTAACTGTGTTATACATGCTTCAAAATGAAATTTAATAAACTATCATCTTGCGATTGTACTTGTCTATTGTTTTTAAGATTACTGTCATTACCTTTCAAATAGTTGAATCCATTCAAGTATGTTTAAGGACTGCATATAATTGATTATGCTATTTGATGCTAATTAGGAATTGCGTTTCATTTTTTGAAGCTTTGATTGATTCCATAGTTTCTGGAAAGGTGTCTTATAAAAGTCGAACCCTTATTAAAATGCTATTCAACAATAATCATTTTGATATCGTGAACACAGATGAAAATGTGTTGTGTAAGCCTCTAAGGCTCGCAGTCTACCTGTGGTCGTGATCTCTGTTAATCTCTATACAGGAACTGACCTAATACACAGTAAATACTCATGCAGTTGTTCAACTGATTTTTGTATAATCTCTGTTAATCGCTATACAGTAAGTTACTTAATACACAGCAAAGATTAATGCAGTTCTTAATCTGATTTTTGTATAATCTCTATATAAGGTCAAGTACGGAGTTTTTTTTTTTTTTTTGTAAAAATGGAATAATATATACATAATTGTCTACCGGTCTCATATGATTTAAATTCCCATAGCTGTTTAATTGAAAACCACCTGGCATGACTTCTGCTGCGCGATTAAAAATTACCTGGGCTATCAATATTTTTTTAGTGATGCGAGTTATCGCCCATAACGTATTACGTCATCAGAGACAACTGTTGACTGAGCGATCGCGAGAGAAAGAAGATTAGGAATTGATTGGTTGTTTACAAGTGCTTTTTAAAATCCTTTCTAGGGTTATGGTGCAGTGCGCAACTTTGAACTGTTATGTAAAATCTAAAAAGAGTGTTTAGTTATTTCTTTTCTCGAAGGACCCAAAAGAGGTAGAGCACACAGTATACCACATTGTCTGAAGTACAGCGCATTAGCAAAAATCCACAAAATTTCAATACATGAATTTATCATATCTAGTTAATCTATCTATTAAAAGTAAGTAGAGAAAAACATACACGCGTATCTGGAAAATATATTGACCATACGCAGATCTTTGGCGCTATGTTTTTTTTTTTATTTGTCTTTGGCCATAACATACAAATATATAAAACCATAACGCTACAGATCTGCAGCTATCATACGCACTATTATTTCAAACAAAATCAATAAATTTTATACTGATTTTTGTATGGGACTGGCATACCGGGGCAGTGGAGAGTTATTGAGTTCGCACGGAAAAAAAATGCCGAGGATGGATTGTTTTCTTAAACATGTTGAAATAGCAGCACATATATTACAACACGTAACTCTAAGTCTTTTTTTAGTTAACTTGGCATTTACTCTGTCTCATCTTATTTTTCAAAGGACTCTAAAAAAAGATAAGACACGGGAGTTCATTATTATCGCTTAAAATATAGGCGTCGGAACCGGGGGGGGGGGGGGGGGGGGGGGGGGGGGCTAGGGAGGAGGGGGGCTTTTTTGCAAATATATACATGATATAGGCATTGAAAATTGGTATTTACCTTTTTTGTTTGTTTAGCCCCCCTTTTTTTATCAGCCCCAGTTTGCTTCCGACGCCTATACACTACATTGCAACAAACTCCATCTCCTATTGCTTCTTTTCATCTGTCGGATGCCCATCACCGCTATATCTTCCGGAATCACAAAACCTTTACCTTGTGAAAATGGCGATTGTTCAGAGTATACATGTGTTATATGCCATAAAGTGCATTCACAATGTCGCCAAGGTACATTGTATATGTATAATTGCTTTTTTTAAATAAAAAGTTGGGGTGGGGAGGAATGAGAATGCATATTGAAATTATGGACATAAAGTCACGAGAATGGTTCATTCATAGTTATACATGTTATATATGTGAAGTTCCTAGATCCTCAACAGAACTGTGCATGTTAAAGGTTTCTAAAATGATACGTGAGAGGGACTAGTACTGGTGGGGAATACCCACTGTCGCCTGAAGTATTGATCGATACCCCCTATCTTGAAATATCTCAAAAATACATGCATTAAATACCGTATAATGCCATTCTCTAAACGTGAAAAAAAGCACAGTTTGCTTGCATAAAACGACATATAGATGTAATTGACGGGGATTCTTTAATATATTTTTTGAGATATTTTACGCGCTTACTATTGTAAAAAAAAACGGGGGGAGGGCGTATCGATCCATACTTCAGACGCCTGTGCGAAAACTTTATCCGGACTATAAAAATAGAGTGACCAATGTCACACTATATCACATAGATACGTAGCTGCAGTTTTTGGTATTAAAACCAAAAGAAAAGAACATGCTTTACTTGTTTTAACGATTTTAAGACTGACAAGAATTAGTGTATGTATGTTGAGTAAAAAGGTAAATCAAGCTGAACAGGAACTCTTGGGAAAAGGTTGAGAAAATGAAAGCTATTTTTCTTATAATGCCTTGATTTGGTAGATTTAGCTGCTCTGCGACTTAATGATATGTCCTGATAAATCACCCAAAATTGATTTCAATTTACAATTTTTGATATGAAATTTTAAAGCCCATATTATTAAAGTTTAATTTATGTTAAATGTGACATTTCATGATTTTGCCTCCTTATGTCAAGACATCAATTTTCTTTTCTGTGCAACAAGTCTGCGTAATTTTTGAACAGCCTTCGTAATGTCTAAAGCAGAATTCTCTTGTTTTATTTAGATTTCAGAAATTGGTTGAAATGGGGGTACGATTGGAAGCAACCGGCCACAGAGTTGGCTGGTCACATTAAACATTGCTAATAATTGTTTACACGGCTGACTATCAATACTTATCGAGTCTACTAGTAATCTAAAGGACAAAACAATGTATTCTACGAAGATGCAAATAATGTCCTAAAGGTTTCGATTTTCATTGTTCTACATTTTGAATATCTGTTTTTGATTTATTTTCATTATATAAAACATAAAAATCATTGCTTCTTGGAAAATTTCCTTTCTCGGATTTTAACTTCGATGAAATATCCATGTAGGCAGGCCTAACATATTCGAATTGTTTCGTAATGGGCTCATAAATAACTGGTTAAATCTGTTAACTCAAGTATATCTTCGAAATTACCGTCAATGACACGGTATAGCCTTTGAACTAGTCATTTTAATCAGTTGTTGGTTGTTTTTTAGAATAGCACCTATACAGCAATTGTCTCTGATGACGTCATGAAAAAGAGCGATAACTCTATCATCCGTGTCTATAAATAACGATATTTGAACAGGTATTTTGCGTCTATATCTGAATTTTTTTTAAACAAACACAATCAAAAACTTTCATTTAATGCTTTTAATGAATTATAAACATTATTTTAAGATCTCTTTGTACCGTAATTGACCTTTAATCTCTATACGGGAAGTGATTAAATACTGTAAATTGTTTTAATTCCACGGTGCTAAAATTTCACGATTTCTCAAAAAGTGTCAATTGCAATGGTTTTAATTTCACGGTGCAAGAAATTAATTCAAAATTACTTATAAGCATTTAAACGTTTCTGAAAACTAATAATGACATTCACGAAGGGTTTAATATCGCGGAAAAATGATAAATCGCGAACATAGCGAAATTAAAACCATCGCGATTATTTGCCAATCTACAGTACACAGTAAAGACTCAAGCAGTTCTTTAACTGATTATTGTATAATCTGTGTTTGTCTCTATACGGGAAGTGACGTAATACAAAGTAAAGACATGCAATTGTTCAACTGATTTTTGTATAATCTCTGTTAGTCTCTATACAGGAAGTGGCGTAATACACAGTAAACACTTATGTACTTCTTTTACTGATTTTTGTATAATCTCTGTTTATCTCTATGCAGGAAGTTACATAGTACACAGTAAAGACTCATGCAGTTCTTCAACTGATTTTTGTATAATCTCTGTTAATCTGTATACGGAAAGTGATTAATACACATAATTTATTGATTCAATATTTTTTATCATGAAGTTTTTTATTTTAGCAGTACAGCCTAAAAGATGCTCATTTTCCAGATTTAAAATTTAACATTATTGCATTAAAAGAATGCTTACCAGTGATAAACTCCAAAAGCTGTATATCATTTTCGTGTTTTCTGCACATTTCGGTACCACTGCAATCGTCTTGGCTTGTGGATACCAACAAGGGAACACATAATATCTTCAATAAATTAAAAAAAAAATAATTTAACTACTCCATACACTTAGTTCAGTTTCTGCAAGTAAATAATAATAATAATAATAATAATAATAAGGCTTTATGTAGACTCAACATATTGCATAAAATGATACAATCAAAGATTACACGAGTACTTTCATTCTATTTGGAAAATTCTCAAGGAATTAAGAAAAAATAGACTCTTATTTGGTATACTCCTACATGACAGATGATCTCAAATCTGATTTCTTTTTAAAGGTGTGCTCTAATCCCAATTTGTATTAACTTTTGCACCTGACTACTGTTTGTCTTTCTTAAATTGTATTGAGATCTATGCTTAAAAAAGAATTTATATTTCATATTTTACTTATATTTTCCTGCGAGAAATTTTGGCGAGGTTCGAAAGAGCCTCGTCATCGCGAATATTTATGGCCATGATATGGTCCTTAAAGTCTTTGTGTCTTTTAACAACAGATTCATGAGTGTTTGAACGCAAAAAATTAATCGTCTCTAACAAGTTTACCAGCAGTAATTCGCGAATTGAAGTCGTCGCTATTAAAGGTTGGTTGACAATAATTCTTAAACAGCTTAAAACGATTATGTATTAGCTTTCGTGTATGAAAAATTTGAACGCTAAAAATCTTCTATATAAATAAACCATGTACATGTACGATTTAAGAAAATAATATACTTTACCATAAAGAACAGCAAGCAGGACATCTTTAGTTCGGGTCGAACTTTACTTGGAGATACACTGATTGATACTTCTAAATAAATGTAGATAACACAGATTAAATAGTGGCAGCAACAAGTAATCTCTTATTGAACAGATTGCAACAGACCTGTGTAAATTTTTGTTATTGACGTAATCCAATTATTCCCAGAAATAACATTCTAGGAATGATGAGAGAAAAAGGTAATACATATTTATATCCAGATTTCTACTTATAACAGCTTATAGGAAGTTATGGCTATCTTTGTTTAAAATATGACAACCGCCTGTCTCTATTTAGAAACAAATGAACAGATTGAATACATCAGACCCTGGGCAGCTTGTGTAATTTCCCTTATTGTTCTCATTTTGAAGAATGAGCAGTATATCAGCTTTGCGTACAGTACCTGCATCGTCCTTCGGATGAGACCGTATAAACCGAAGCCCCGTGTCACAGCAGGTGTGGCACGATAAAGATCCCTCCCTGCTCAAAGGCCGTAAGTGCCAAAAATAGACCTAAATTTGCAGCCCTTCATCGGCAATGGTGTCGTCTCCATATCAGTGAAATATTCTGGAGAGGGACGTTAAACAGTATACAATCAATCAACATGCATCGTGATTCTTTACAATTTTATCGTGTTCTATCGTGCGTGTATCCTATCGTATCGTTCGTGTATCCTATCGTATCCTATCGTATCGTGTTTTCCGATTATCAGGATTTGTGTTCGTTTTCCGTTTATCGTGTGTTGCGTTTATCGTGTAGATCGTTTATCAGGTTCTATCGTGTATCGTATTTTGAGTTATGTCCAAGACACGATGTAGTTACGATATCGACACATTACTTTTTTTTTTATAGTTTTCTATAATATTTCTCTATTCTCGTGTGTTTATTACAATACTTCCTGTTTTAAGACTGTTTCCTTACTGTTAATATCCTCGATATCGTGCCGATATCGAATCATGGTTGTTCCAAGAATTGTGATTTCCATCCTTAATAAGGTGTTTTTCACAACTGTTGCTTAAAACTTTCTTTATAAATCTTTCCCTGAAGTGTCGATATCGACGACATCTCTTCGATATCGAATCATGTTTGCTCAGCCCTTGGTAAATACCTTCCCTGTTACTTTGAATGTGTTTATGTTTAATTACTTTACTTTTACGAAGATTTTACCTGCCATCGATATCGACGATATCGTATCGATATCGAATCATTATTGTTAAAAGCATATTACTTTACCAACCTTCACCCTAATACAAAAACTTTATTTTTACATCACTTCTGTGTTCAAAAAGTTTATCTTACTGTCGATATCGTCGATATCGACGATATCGTATCGATATTGAATCATGATTGTTTTAACAAATTTAAAGAATTTTCACCGTAACCCAACATCTTACTCTAAATCTAATCCAAAACAATAACAACCCTAAAATGTTCTAAATCATAATTTATGTACATATTCATGCCAATAATGAATCAATTTTGACTTCACTTGCGACTTTGTAAAATTAAGTTATACTTCAATGTGAAAATAAATTGTGGAAATAGGATCGACATCGATACGATATCGTCATGATATTGTCGATATCGACGACATCGACGTAATATAGAGTCTCAAATAGGGTACCAGGAATTTCCAATTAATAGTGCTGATCACGATCGATATCGATACGATATCGACATAATAATGTCGATATCGTCGATATCGACATCAAATTCGTTCTTGGACATGTATGCGTATTTTGCGTTTATCTTGTATATTCGGAAACCCTGGTTTTTATCATTACTATAGGAAGAAACTACCGAGGTATTCTGAGTTTCTTTTCGTTTTGCTTTATATTTAATGGGATTGTTGACTAAGTTGACATATTTTTTAAATCTGAAATAAAACTTTATTAAAGACTTTCGGTAAAAATTGCATCAGCTGATTGATCGAACACAGATTTGGCAGGAAGAAAAATCTACGCGGCTGTAATTTGAACATTTTGAATGTGTTGGTTTGGTTACAGAAAAGTATGTTTTCAAATTCAAGGCCTTATGAAGTTTATTTTAAAATATAAAATTTCATTATTAAATATTCCCAACTAGGCCCAGGTCGTTATTTGTGCGAGCCAGACTGAAAAATCAGGTCGTCCTAAATCATTTCTGGATGGAAATGATGAGGTGACGAGCGTTAATGTCGAACCATGTGACACTTCGCTCGAGTGTGTTCACCGTCAACATACCTGTACTGCTCTCACATGTTGTAACCTTGAATAATACCTGGTTCCAATGAAACGCACCTACTTATTTTGGGGATTTTGAACAACACTCCTTAAAGATTTTATTCTAAAGAAATCAAATAATTGTTCGATTTATGGATTTAAAAAAATCATTTCCCAAAGGCAGATCCAGCGCCGGTGCTCCCCCCCCCCCCCCCATTATTTTTTTTAAAGTAAAATTTGTATGTCTGTTATTTTAAAATAATTGGAAAACATCTCTTACAATGTATTTGTAAGAACTTGTCAGCTTCTAGGGGCTCCGCCCCCTGACTCTGAAAAAGGACCTTGCCTTAGACCTAAATTAATCTATATTAATTTATTCTTAAATGTTTGAAAAACACGCTACCCATTACGTTTAAAATATATTTTATTCATATATAGAAATGGATTGAACAGCAGGCATAAATACCTATGATTGTTCTCTCCATAGGTCAAGGTACAATTACAAGTACATGTAAACATTGAAAAAAAAAATGTATGAAGAGTAGATTATCAATTGGTACATATTTAGAATTTATTCAGAGAGAGAGAGAGAAAGAGAGAGAGAGAAATGAAAAGAAAAAAATATAATTTAACGAATGGATAGGAAAAATAATAATTGTATAATAAATAAAATATAATCAACAAAAAGGAAAAAAAAAACAAAAAAAAACAAGAACATATGTTTGAGCAATTGTTGTTGACCCAGAGTATCAAGAATTCCCTAACTAAGCAGTTTACCTAGTAAAATAATATATTTCCCATAGAATATAATAAACTAAAATTTCGATGAAAACCTCTTAGAGGTTCTTATAAAGGTATGTACATTATCAAAAAATGAAAAAATTTTATCCAGACTTAGTGAGTCTACACCATATAATATGTTTTCTATATTAATTGGTATGTTATTTTCATTCATGTATTTAATCAGTAATTGTCGTTGTGAGGCATATTGTTGACAATACAAGAAAAAATGCAGTGAGTTCTCGTTTTGATATCCACAATTTGTACATATTGGTGATTCATTTAAGTGATCTTTAAAAAGATCAGCATTAAGGTTGCTACATTTATTCCTTAACTGGCAGTGTATTATGTTTTCAATTCTATTACCATAATAGTAAAGTTTATTTTTATTTTTCTGGAAAGGAGTGGTAGAGTTTAATTTATTTTTAAAAGTTTGTAATGTAGGGGAGTTTTTACAATCATCAGATAAATTTTTCCACAAGGATATTGTGTTGTTGTAGTATGACACTGTTCTAATGATTGGGATTCGATATGATTTAGGGTTGCGCAAATTATAGTTATGCTGTATTAGCATACATCCTTCAAGCATATTATTCATATAATCAGGGTAAGATTATTAAGTATTGTAAACATCAATGTAAGCTTATGATTTTCCCTTCTTGAACTTAAAGTGTCCCATCCAAACTCTTTGTATAGATTACTGTTTGATGTAATACACCTAATGTCTGTAATTATTCTTGCAGCTTCCACCTGCACACTCTCCAATTATTTAGATTGTTCTTCAGTGCAACTATCCCATTTAAAACAAGTATGATGATATCATACTATAACTTCTATATTGCTACAAAGCTTATTTTAGATGTTAATGTATGTGTGAATTAAAAAGAAAAAAACAACCTCCAGTAACAACCAAATACGACTTAATTCATTCATTCCCAAGATCCCACCATTTAAATGAAAAGAGAGCTGTGTTAACTCCATTTTATTAAAAAATATCTAGGTTCAATCTATTCCTTGTCACCTTGAAACATGATAAAATAGATTAATTGTTTGTAACTTCTTATCTGAATAATAAAGAAAAAATATGTTACCCTTGATTAGAAACATTTATTAATATTTTTAAATTTCTTCACACAGTGTTGCTATAAACTTAATCAATAAGATTTCCACTTTAGGTTACTGCTTAGCATATTAAAATTAATATAGAAATTACCTCGCATTATTTTTTTTTTGCGATATTTTACTATAATCATAAAACAAAAGAAGTCGTCTGATTCCGCTTTGACCATACAATGCGAGTAATACACCGAATCAATTTATAGTATTAATAGACTTCATTCCATACGGAACTTTATATAAGAGGTTTATATTATTTTTGGCTTTTGGGTTAGATCTTGCTTACCTAATTTTGAATTGGTTATGGACTTTCAACACCCTGCCCTTCGAATGTGCTTCATATGAGATTAAATCTATAATACATGTAATTTTCAATGTTTTGATTCATTTACCGACTTAAATCAATTTTTGATCTGGAACAGGGAGAACGATCAAGAGCCATTTTATGCATAAATAGCCCTCTACTGATATCAATTAATTAACTATCGCCCTCTTTCCCATTTCATATATCAAAATAAAGTATACACTTGGTGCTTTCATTTTCTAGAATAAAATTTCGTTTTGAGAATCCAGATATTGGAAAACAGGTTTGAGAAATTGCAATGTTCTTGAAAGTTGCAGAAACATGCGTATTTTACTACATTCAGCAAATAATTAAAATATTAGCACAGCCCACGATCCAAAAAATAAAACATGCTTTTTGATCTTCGGAAACTGAGCTTTCATTATGTATTTGCATATTTTGGATCAGATGTTGTGCTCTATATGAAATATTGAAGAAGTCCTTCAACTTTATGTTATTTTCAAAGAATTTACAGGATATGAGAAAATTGACGCATTTTATGACGTCATAATGCATTGGCCTGATGGGAAATTACGTCACGATTAATAGATACGTCGTCACCAACACTCCAAGTCCAACCTAAACTGATCAGTTTTCATTTTTCAGAAATTCTCAGGGCCAAATAAGGCTCAAAGTGGCTCTTACGCTTTACATATGAAGTACACATTTATTTTTTATGACTTCTTAAATCGACAAAAGAAATGAATTGAGTTAAACGGTGACTGTGTTGAGAAAAGTTACATGTATTTAATTTTATGACGTCGCGTAAGGATTTTCGTCTGAGTGTTCCGGATATGAGTGTGTACCTTTTTTGTATCTGATTAAATATATCTAATTGTTCTTTGTTTTTCATTAAAATTTGCATATGAATAAAATAAAACATTAATTTAATTAAAATAATAGTTTCATTTATTTTATTAATGTTCGTCAGTAGTTATAAATTTTGTCCACGAACTTTACGGACAACATTCGAATAATATTAAAAACAAATTACCTATAAATGAATATACTTATATCAATTTTCAAAAATATTTCTAAACTTAATATATCAAATACCAAATATTTCTATCTGATCCAGGGAGCTCCTGGCACCCCAGGTGGTGATATATTTTTGATATATAACGGTATCTTGATAAGTCTCAGACCAAGTACGAATTTCGTTCCGCATCAACGATTTTAGGGAATTACGGCTTTTATAAATTTTAATGTTTTTCCACATTTCTTTTTCTACATGCTCACAAATAAAGGGTTTTGGTATGTGAGTGTAACATGATGAAGTACTTATCTTGGTTACTTTTTGTTCCACTTCAATGATTTATTAGTAAAATTACATCCTTTCTAATATTTTTAATGGGAACCAGATTACCCTTGCCGGTAGGGTACTGGTATTGCTAATGCAATACTCTCAGAATGCTTTTATCATTTATCTTTTTTCTGCTTTTTTCATTAACTCCTTAATTTGTTATTTGGATATGGCAAAGCATGGAGTTTGAGATAATCAATACAAACTGATTTAAATTGTGCTGAATAATAATTTTAAAAATATAATGAAATAACGGTATTTATTTTAGTTTGATAGATTTGTTTATTATCAGACCTTGGTTTCTACAATTTGGAATTGATAATTCCTCTGTTTGCTAGACACAATTGCAAACTGAATATATACTTAATACAAGCATTAAGCAAAATATACATCAATAAATTTCAATAGTTTTACAGTAAAAATATACATATATTAAAAACAATCCTGTAATAAATTTAACCTTTAAAACAAATGCCTATACTTATATTAAAGATTTAAGCTATTAGTTAGATTTGAAGAAACCCATCGCAATATTGTTTGAATAGAATATATACGCATTGTTTCCCTTACTTTTCTTATATATGAATCTAGAAATGGTTTATTCCAGAAACACACCAGTTTCATGAATTGTAGACGACATTCGGTGAACATAAAACAATACAAGACGGGATTAATTAATGACGTAAGAAATGTCACTCTAGCAAAGATCTTTTTACAGGCAAGTAGCAAATGTGTCGGATCGTTCGACGCAGTGTGTATAATTTGTATAATAATGTATGGAGTTGTAAAACACACGAAACATCCGGTGTAAAGAGAAACTTTTCGAATGCAGCTAGAGTTTATTTTGTCGACTTCAGCAGTAACCGCAAAATGAATAATATATAACAGTACTCAAACAGATTCATCAAAATGAGGAATGGAAAAGACATAGAAGTCCACTAAAATGAATTGCGGTCGTTAAAATCCTGTCGAAGAAAACTAATTTCTGCGATAGACGTTATAAAACCAAAAATCCAAGAGGCCAGGCAGACAATACGCAGATTCCTCTCAGTCACTAGCTTTGAATACTTGAATGGGTACGGCAAGGCAAGAAAAGGATCCGTGTTCATAAATTTTATGATTAAGGTTGATACTTGATACAGTGATAATAAGGAGAACCTTTTCGTTATGCAAACATTTTCAAATTTTTTCACAATTTCAGGATTACAAAGACAGATCCCTATAAGTGCGTTAGAAATGTCCATGTTGATAGCGGGTAACCGAATACTGAACATCATGCTTCTGCTACGATAGAGAATCAAAGCTGCAAAGGCGTTCAGAACAACAGTTGGAAATCCTAAGGACATTTGCAAGAAGTTTGCTATTGGAATTCCTTCATTTGTTACATAAACATTAATGTCTGTGGTATTTTCGACTGTGAACCTAAAAATAGTACATTGTTCACTTTGTATGACTGTGTGATTCGTTCTTTCTATTGCTTTTTTTGTGGAACAGCCCTTTAAATAATCACCATTATCATTGATTCAACTCGTATATATGGCTTAATAAATGTCATACAAATGGGCTTTTTAAAGAGCTAAGTTCACGAAGTGCAAAAATCCGCCTAGTCATCAAAATAAGTGAAACTTGCTGAAATTATACTCGAAGATTTGTATGATGTAAAACATTTTAGTTTTTAAGAATATCTTTCTGGTTTTCTTTTTACAGCCGTTTCAATTTAGCATTGTTTTCTTAATCATTGCTGTCACGTCATAACCTTGACGTTATATGCTTCAACACCGTGAAGCATAAACGTTTATGGAATAAAATTCAACTAAATCGGCCATTCTTCAAAATTTTAAAATTTCAGGACAATGTTTCTATGAATTTTTTAAGAAGTTCTGAAAAATGGATTGTTTTTATTTTTTTAAATTTATCTGTAATTCAAAGAAATGAGAACTATTTGTTATATATTTATAAATAATGATTGAGTTGAAAAATCGTGGATACATGCAAACCTTTTAAATGAAAATTTATAAGTGGCAGATTAAGTTGAACACCAACACAAGTGTTAATCTATCATATCTGAGTAAAACTGACTTTTTTGTAGTAAAATATATACTATGGCAGTCATTGAGGAAACGGATTTTAATATCCTTAAATAAGTTATTATATGGTCATACGGCATACAAACTGAAAAACTAGAGATTTTGACAAAGAATAGACAAGTGTTCTTTAATAACGAAAACATCAAGCTTAAAAGAATGCTTAATTAAAAATGAATATGTTTGTAGTTAAATCATCATTTATTATATTGTCATTTAAAGATTTCGCTGCACTTCCTTAATTTATGGCATTTCCTGAACATTTGATATGTATATACACAGTTTTTACATATAATACACGAAAAATAGTGACAATATTGAAGGCTACATATGTATCTTACGCACACATAGCATAATATATATTTAGGAAAGAAACCACAACAGTAGACTTTTAAACAAAATTGATGCAAAGCAGGTCCACGTAGCATCGTCTTTGAAAGAGGCGCGGGGGGGGGGGCGGCCAGGGAATTTTTTTCACTTACCTGTAAATTTAAGTTGACAAGCAAAAAAAAAAAAAAAAAAAAAAAATTAAGAAAAGAAAAAAAATTACTCACACTCGAAAATCCTATTTCGTGGGGGAGGGGTCGGGCAACTTTTTTCTAATGTCAATTTTCTTTCACTACCAATTGTTTTGCAAACAATCCTACATTTCCCTGATATCATTTTACTATGGTAAGAAGTGGGGGGGGCACCAACCTTTCAATAAACATTTTCAATAGTAAAGGTAATGTTGGGAAAAAAAAGTGCCCCCCCCCCCTTTGTTGCTACGAGGCTGCAAAGCATCAAATCGGTCGCAAAAATTAGATTTTTCGTTAAAAAAAAAAAGAACAAAACGAAAACACAAGATTTCCAAAGTATTAAAATTATAAAAGTTAAAAAAGCAAGATAACCACCATATTCTCTAGCTAATTGAAATAAATCCACCAATGAACGATAAAAATGTTACTAGTATATAATCAAAGTGAAAATTTTTAACAAACTTCTCTCAGTACCACTTTTTATTTTAAAAATCTACACTTCCCCTTCTTTGAATTCACTGCAACATGTGCGTGTTGAAATAGGGGGGGGGGTTTAAAAAAATAATATTTACAGATTATATAACTAATCAATATTTTCAAAACTGAATAAAATCGAAATTTATATTTATTGAAAAACTAGAGGATTACGAATAATTGCGACTTAGCATGACTAGCTTTCGACAGAGGGATTAACTTAAAAAAAAAAAAAAAAACTAACGCACGAGGATAAGCATAACTAGCTATCGACGAAGAGATTAGCTCAAAAACTAACGCACGAGGATTAGCTGATTCACAGCGATTTCTATGGAATTGTTCAGATCTAATCACTTTATTTTATATAGGGAAAATTCAGTAGAGGTATAATAAACGAAACTAACTTCACGTGGTAATGTCATGAATCTTTGTCATGTGACAACGCAGATGTTCTTTCAACATATATGCAGGGTGAAAAAAAAAAATCGTTGTGTCTTTTGAAACTAATTTATCTAGGACTTCTTTTCAGAAAACCTATTACAACATATGAGACATTTCGGCACTGCAATTCATATCCTGACAACATGTCAAGCAACAAATTACCTTACCATACCTCCCCCCCCCCCCCCCCCCCGGATACCATGTTGAATGAATTAGAGACAAACGCCCTTATTTCAAGAAAACAAAAATGACAGACAGGTAAAATTACCAGTTCAATCCGTTTATGGTTTCGGATAGGGCCTGTTGCTTTGTGCGCTTGTATCTTGACTCAGCCAAACGTAAATCATTTTTATCATTTATGAAGCCAGTCGATGCAGACTTCTCGACATACACAATTTGTGTTTTGTAAAGGGGTAAAGCAATAATTTTCAGTTTATATATACATCCAGGTAGTTGCTACCGATGTAATTGTTTATGTTAAAAATTTTATTCTAGGACTAATTCCGACTTGGTGATAATAAAGTTTCTCGGGTGATCTCCCTTTGTTTACATAGTGACCATGGAGACGAGTTCGGGAGATAAAACATTAATACATTGTTTGTAAAATAAATAAGATTTGGGGGAAAGAGTATCCATTTTTTAAAAATATTTCAGCATAATCAATGATAATGTAAACCTAGATCAGCTGCGCTTGACTAAAAAGTCTTGGGTTAGGAATGAGTCACCATTATTGCATCTTCATGCATAGAGACTCCGAGAGACTTTCGTACTTTTTTTATGCACCACAACACAAAATAACTTATAATAAATGGTATATTTGCATTTAAAAAATAATAAAAATTTACAAAAGCAACATATAATCTTGTTTCTTTTTAATTAATTTGGGTAAACCCCCCATTATTTCCACTTTGGTGGTCGGTGCGATGAGATTTGAATCGAACGAAAATTAAATATTTCGATCTGGCCACACTCCTCGAACAAAATAAAATAACACTCTATTTCTTCATTTTTTAATTTTCTTTTTAATGGTGTGAATTTTATTTTGTTCAAAGGGTGTGGCCACAGCAAAAATTTGAATCAAAGTTGAAAAAATGCTAAATTTTGATTAAAAGTGGCAAAGTTCACGTGTTTAGACGTTTTCTGCACAAATATGACGTCATCAAATGAAAATTTTGGCGTAAACTATTCGAGTTTGATACCTAAGGATAATATTTCCGTAAATAATTTTCTTCTTCCCTTCACTTTATTTTTCTTAAAATCATTAGGCCGATTTAGCACATTCGTGAATTTAGCTCTTTATTAACACTATAGAAAATACATCTTTTAATTTGCTTTTTTATATATTGACGTATGATTTCCTGTTGCAGAAATCATATTCAGAACTTCATAAACAGAAAATTGAATATATCTTTATCAAAATTATAAATCATCAATCATCAATAAGTATAAGAATCATACACTAGCTGTGTTGATAAGTGTCACCATTCGAAAGATAGATATACATGTAATTTGTCAACAGTGGTAGACAGAATATTGAACCTTGTGCTATTTAAGAGCTGTTTCGCTGAAGACAATTAGAATGTCATTTATGTATAACATGCACGGCCTTGAAAACGGTGGAACGAGGGGGGGCAACGTTCTTAAATTGCTTTCTTGGGATTTTAAGAGTGTTTATACTAACGTTTTCCAACAGTTTAAACTAGCTAAATATAAAAATAATTCTTAGGCAATGAAACTATATCTATGAATTCATCTTTCCATTTAATGGATCAATACAATTATATCTACAATAATATCTAAAGTAACTCTCTTTAGATAATTACACAATGTCTCTTATATGTCGTCTTTAAATACTAGCATTTGTTATTAGAATTAGGAAATGTATAGTAGAATTAACATTTCGTAATTCTTTTATCAACTTTTTATAAAGAATATTTCAAGGCAGATCAAAACTCGAGATGATTATTCATTAGTTTAATATCCAGGAGCAAAGGAGAATTTAAATATATATATATATATATCCATTTTCACTATAAAATCAAAAGAGCCCTTCCCACAAAACTCCGACACAGGGGCCATGAAATTCATAAATTTGAAAGAGGCAGTCGTATTCAATATTAATATTTCTTGGCTAGTTTATTTAATATGCAGGAACAGAGAAGAAAATTTTTAAAGAATAATTTCACTATATCAAAAAAAGAGTCATACCCTAACCCTAGATCCCCCGCCAAGGGCACGAAACTCACAATTTTCAAAAAGACAGTCTTCCTCATCATATATTTATACTTTGTTAGTTTGCTTGATATCCAAGAGCAGAGAAGAATAAGTTTTAAAGGATGCATGCATTTTCATTAAATAATCAATAGAGCCCCCCCTTACACCATATTCCCTAATCAATGGACCATGAAAGTCACTATTTTTTTAAGATGTGGCCTTATTCAACAAAGTTATTTACTTGGTTTGTCTAGAGTAAAGAAGAATTTTTTTAAAAGAAATAATTAATTTACACTATATAATCTATTAAGCCCCGTCCTAGCACTAGAACCTCAGACCCTGTGGCCTTGAAATTAACAATTTGAAAGAAGCTGTTTTATTCAACATAATTATGTGCTTGGTTAGTTTATTTAACGTCTAGGATAAGAGAGGAAATTTTTCAAAGAAATAATACATTATCACCATATATATCCCAGACTAACTTCTAGGACCCTTGATCCTGGAGCCATGAAATTCAAAGCTTGGAAGGAGCAGCCATATTCAACGTAACTATGTACATTTTTAGTTTATTTAATGCCCAGCAGTGGAGAAGACGATTTTCAGATAAATAATGCATTTTCACTATATAATCTATTTTAACCCAACCTTGAATTAGAACCCCTGACCCTGAGCCCATAAATTTCACAATTTTTGTAAGGATTCCATGTTCATTGCATTCATGGCAACATTTGGACTTCTTGAGGCCCAGCAGTAAAAAAGAAAATTTAAAAGTTTGCATTTAGTTCAGTAGTTTTGGCCCCATTCTTCATGTTCCAATGAGACAGGGTCTATTAAATTTATAATGTTTATTCCTTTTACCTATAGATGCTTTAGTTTACTCAGGTGACCTTAAAAAGGCTGAAAACATTTTAACACTGTACTTTTGACGGATTTGGCCTTTATTTCCCTATCATAACAAGGAAAATACGGAATAAGTGATCGTTAGCAACCTATAATGTTTTATGTCCAAGTTTGCTCTGCTCAAATATTTCTATTGTTCAATGGACTTTTGCACTTGAAAACTGTTCATTTAACACTTTCATTTTTAAAAGTCCTCAAATTAGTTTGATAAAGGTTTTTTTCCGCCATATGGCACTTATAAATGGTAAGGGTTTTAAATGTGAAGATGGATAAGGTAAAAATACAACATTTTGATACTTTGCATTCCATGTTGAACAAAGTTAAAACTTAATTTCCAAAAAAATTGTTCGCAATAAAAAATGAACCCAAGTAGGTCAGTATTCGTATGTGTTTAAAGTAAAGGGGAAACTTAATATTCTTTTCCATGTAAAACGTTCGGAATAAATATTTCTTATCCAAGAATCACCAGATTAAACAGGTACCCCTATTTTTTAAAATACCCGTCCCCCACACTTCCCATCTCTTCAAAATACAGGGTTAAACCAAAAAACGTGGTCACCTCAATACAGATAGGGAACTTTTATGCTCTGATTCATAAATGTAACTTCATTATGTTTTTAAATATTCATGCACTTAAAAAAATAACCGGGGGGGGGGGGTGAGTTAAATATTTTTAAGATGATAAATACTTATGCATATTGTTTTTGCTTGAAGATGAAGTCTCATAATTGCATTGAGGCGATGCTTAGTTTCTGTTTCTGTAAGTGCATGTACCATAAGTGCAGTATTTTTTTTTAAGTTTATTAAAAGACTTATTTACATAAACGTAATGGAAACATTGTACGAAATGAAATAAATCAGAGGAGTGAGTTTAGGGACTTCATTTCATTAAATTGATTTATTTGAATTTTTATTTAACATTCAAGCAATGAGATGATTTTTTAATCCATAAATTGTACAATTATTTAATATATTTTGAATTAAATCTTTGATAAGTTTGTTCAAACAAGTTAGGATCAAAATCCCGAAAATAACTAGATGCGTTTCATTAGAACCAGGTAGTATTCGAGGTTACTAATTGACCCCAGATGAGAAATCACTACAGGTATGTTGACGGTGATCACACACACGCGCCGAGGTGTCAGTTAGGGAAGAAGGGGGAGGGGGTGGTTGACCACACAGGAAGACAGTGTGCTAATTAGAGAGCTACACAAACGTGTCAGTTTTCTTGGAAGGAAAGGTCTTCGATTTATTTAGATTTTTGGCATCCCGATGGATTATATTTTCAGTTTATTTCCACGCCGAAAAGGTAAGCTGTTAAAAAACATCATGTTTTTCCCTGTGTATTTTATTTTCATGTTCTCTAATGCCAGATAAAATTAATGAAAAACTTCTATTTTATAGTAACAGCCACGGTGTGATAAATTCGGTAGAATATTTTCATGCATTATATTTTATAATTTAGATTTTTTTCTATTAATTTAGACATATATCAAGGAATTTATAATTAGCTTTCAAAAATAAATTTAAAATTTGAACGTACACGGCCAAAATCCTTGTTAAAATCATCTGGATCAATGTCTTATGTTTTATTATATTTGTAACATCAAGACTTTAAATAATTGTGCATACATGCAGATCAGAAGCGTAAACATATTACTACTAGTAACGTTATCAGACGATAAACAAGGAAAAACAGAATATTGCATGATAAAAAGATACATATCAATATCCTGCTTTTTATTTATTTATTTATTTTGCTTTTTTGTACGCGAACATCGTAGCTTACCAAAAATCGTTCTCAAGTAACTCTGATTCATTTAAGAAAATCATATTAAATAGTATTTATTTTCGACAAAATAAATCATATTATTCGATAAATAACCTTAAAAAATAGACCAGGTGGTCGATATACTTATGATATCATTTCCGGAAAATAGAGTCACTGTTTAAATTTTGACAATCACTCTCTGCTTTACCATAATATAATTATTTTATTTATTCATTTTCTTATTTAATAATAAATCAAATTTTTCATTCATAAAATACGCTATTAATTTTCTTTCTTCTACGCTTTAATTTTTCTTATATTGATGAAAAAGATAAAACTTTATTTTCTTTTTTTCGGTTGAATTTATCTTATTTTTCTTAACAAAACGAAAAAGAAACTCGAAATAGCTCAGTAGTTTCTTTGTATAGTAAAGATAAAAAGCGAGGGTTTCCGAATATACACGATAAACGCAAAACACGATACACGATAGAACCTGATAAACGATCTACACGATAAACGCAAAACACGATAAACGGAAAACGGAAAACACGATACGATAGGATACGGTAGGATACACGCACGATACGATAGGATAAACGCACGATAGAACACGATAGAATTGTAAAGAATAACGATGCGGTTACTGTAAATATATATATATATATATATATATATATATATATATATATATATATATATATATATATATATATATATATATATATATAAACTACAAACATGTATTGTGATTCACTGAAATCCCCGATTCCTTGACCTTTCGCAGAAGCCAGAATTGAAAAGAAAAAGGTATGGTTTAGCTTTCTTGCGCCCTAAAAACGTAATGGCATGAAAGAGTTTTGATTATGGCATAAAGATTTAACATTCTGCAAACATGACGTCATTAATGTGATGCATTTCTCTATTTTTAACAGAAAAAGCTTCAAAATGGCCAGTTTCAAGGGTGGTTTTTAGTTCCATAACCTTCGCTCACGTTAATTATTTTGATATTGTGTGCAAAAGTCAATAACAAATCACATATTTCAAGTTTTCTGTGGGCGATGCCTGTGGACAATATTATCTGAAAGAAAATTTAAATCAGAATTAGTGTTTTCTTCAACTTTTTAAGAAAATGCGGGTAAATGCACATGTTTATGACGTTACAAAAAGCATTTAAAAGCACATGCGAGAAAAATGATTTCTATGATTTTTTTGCATTGAATTTCAATTATTTAGAAAGCATGAGTTGTCAGCTTTTACACAAGTTTTATTTTCTAAAAAATCACAGGGAAAAATTTGTACGGAAACCATACCTTATTCTTCATGGCGTCAGAAAAAAACAGTTTCTTTGTTATTCATATACTATTTAATATTACAATATTAATAATAACATGAAAATAAAAATATAAAAGCATGAATTTTATTATATATGTTGAAAGATTAATGCTAAGATTATAACACTGTTTTCAGGACATAAAAGGAACTTTCATTAGATTTATTTCATAATAATATAATATCTATCAAATTGTCAATTCACATTGACAACATCATTGTGTCAAGAGAAAATCCATCGTCATTTATCATAAAAGTATTTGATTTTGTATGTCAATCTACTATACACATTTATAAAAGGGATTACGTGTTCAAACTTCAATACGAATTTTTCAATGAATAACATATAAGACAGTCAAAGATGCTTTATCATCATGAAAGTCTCTTTTATCTCTCTACCATCAGTCACTGCCGGATACCATGGATGGACCCAGTTGCCGGGGGACCACTGACCGTTAAGGAAGGCGAAGCGGCAGCTGTTAAACCACCAACCCCCTCTAGTGGTACTGTAAGCAGCACAGTTATCTCCCCTACGTCCGTCATTATCCCTGTCCGGGGTACTGAAGTACATCCCAGACAGGTCTTTGTTAGATTTCACTGTGTGTAACATAGCGTCACCAGTAAAATTATCAACAAAAATATGATATGGATACCGATATCAATTAGATCACTTAATATTTACTTAAATTACAAGCTAAAGGAAACATTTATATACAGATACAGTTTTCAAGATTAAAACACTTTTGAATCGTGTTAAATTTTATTGCTTGCAATTATGTTATAGTATTTTTTTCTTCCTTCTATTCTCTGTCATTTAATTTCTTACATTTTGACTGTATACAGACAAAGTGATATCAATAAATTGAATTTTATTTGATTTATTTTATATAATTTTTCCCCCCTGAACATTGAAAATGGATATTTTAAACATATAAAAATATGACATAAAGAATAATAACATGAGCTGATAGAGTTATATAAGTAATATGTTTTACGGTGTGACCGTTAGGGCGAGCGCACTTGTATTATCAAAAAAACATTTGAAAAATTGATAAGCAACTTCAACCATCGAGCGGCACGAGACATTTTGACTAGCTGTGACGTCATACGACGTCACGGAGCTCGTCGGAGCTTACGGAGAAAGCCGAGCGTCTAGTTGAAACTATAGATCTAGTGCAATTTTTGTCGATAGACATTGAGGAGTTATTTTTTGTGTCTTTTAAAGATTTCTACAAACTAAAAGCCTTTTATGCTTTACGTTATCAATTATTTATTTATTCACGCAAAGGGCGTTGGGTACATGTAGCAAAGGAACTCTGGGAATTTGTTTATCGGAATATTTGCCTGACGTATGTACAGATTATATTTCGAATTATCTCTGTTCTAACACGTTAGTCTATTAAGCTTGTTGCGCTAGCTATTATTAAATTACATTCTAATTTTTGTTGTTTGCATATCTTAAGATTTACTGTACAGGTATCAATATTGTTTTTCCATTTTTTCGGCACATTTATCATTAAGAATTCTGCATTTTTAAGTGATTAACTTCTTTTCCATAGTTGTATTGCTTTTGTTTAATCTATATTATATATGTTCAAGACAAGGGCGGAATAATTTCAAAAATGAAATTGTAATTGAATGTATTTAAATTTTCCAACTTATTTTCAATTCAATTATTATTGAACACTGCAATCGATTTTCATGAATGAATTCTGTATCTGACAACGGTACCTACAAGTAAACATATAAGAAATTTAGTATTGAATCAAATAATTTTTTATCCTCTGTTTATATACTGGCTCATCCGAAGGACCGGTCTCCAAGTCCCATAGTAAGATTCGACCCCGCGACGTAAGGCTCAGTATCTAACTTTGCTATTCTAGAGTATCTCCGCCCTTACCACTGCTTCAACACAGTATATAAAAATTAACTTATTGACACAATGTTTTTGCAGTGGTCGAGATTATTCAATGATGTTCTCTGTATCAGATACACGAGTTTTAAAGATTTTAAAAAATGTAAACAAGAATAATGAAGTTCTGGGCATAAAAAAAGCAAGGTTCATACTTCATAGACTGGTTTTTTATTGCACTTGCGGAACATTGATATTTACGTATTCCTCCCAATACTTACATAACAATAGAGTCTCTCTCTCTTTTCTCTCTCTCCTTATTGATCTTCATTTAAACTTTCTGTTTCCGTTTACATACCCAGTGTCCCGGTAGCTGGTCCTCCAAGAAAAAGTCTGTAGTTGTTGGTTTCATCAGCAACAGAGAACTGGTTGTATAATTCATAGAGCCTTGTCCCATTAATCAGTGTGATGGAAACGTAGAGGGAGGAGTTCCTTCCCTTGGTAAATTGATATATTACGTCGTTTCCTTAAATATGTTATTACCGTGTTATAAAAAGCTTCTATAAAATAAAATGTGTTCATTCAAGGATTATGCACAAATTTCTCATTATCAATGAATAAACATGTTTTGACATCAAACTTCGTATAAGTTATAGTAATTAATTTTTTTTGAAAAAAAATCCATTTAAGGCAGGTCCACACTTTTACGGATCCGGTTCTAATTTTACACACCAATATAAAATTTTGATTATCCTTGTCTATTGAAATGAAATCTTTTTTGATGATTGAAAATAATGTAGCAAGTTTATATTTGTTTATTATAGTGTCATTGTGTACGCAAAACATTTAATATACATTATTTATAGGAATAACCACTTTGCACTCTTTCCATAGGATCTTTATGTAATTTAGTACATACACAGACAGCGAATTCTTAATTGCATTTATGTACCTAAAGCTTTTTCATTTTTTTTAACAATATAACTTGAGATCTATTTATCTTTAATTTTTAGCTTATATCATCTTTTTAAATTTACTTTTTTTATAAGTTTTGCAAAGAACAATTGAAAAAAATAGATATTCCAAAGACGGGGGTATAGGTGTTCAAAAGGCTGTTTTGTAAAATTTTTCTGGCCAACCATAATAAAGTATGTTTTTTTGCTTTCCTTAGATATAATTCTAAATAATTATAAAGAAAAAATAGCATGTAAACATATAAGATTTTGAGGAATATTTAAGATAAAGATGTTTTGAGCTTCTTCACTGAAAGATTTTGACAGAATCAACATCAATTTTTTAGTGTTTTCAAATAGAAATTTCAAATATTTTCTTGACAAATGAATATTTATGATTTTCCTAAGTTTTAACAATAATTGGATGTGATTTGGTACATAGATAAATAAAATATGATGTAAAACTTCAACATGTTGAATATTGGCTGTTGAATTTTTAGAGGTATATACTCCGAGACATGTTGCATGAAAATTAACCTGCAAAGATATGTTTTTTATGGGTGTTTTAGTTAGATTATGACTTATTCAAGATTTTCAAATCGAAAAATAAACAGTTTGACAGAAAATCCTGAAAGTACGGACCTACCTTAAAGTGAAAAATTAAAATACTAATGAAATCTGTTAATAATAAGATGAATTATTATTCCGTAAAATAACATCAGATATAAATGATATTTTACCAATCCAGTAAGAATCATTAGGGTGACCGAATCCATTCTTATACTCCGCCCATGTTCTGTCAAAATGTATATCCCCACTGACTCGTTTCTGGATTACCTAGAGATTTATGAATGATATGGATTTATTAATGAAAGTCGTGAGAGAGAGAGAGAGAGATAGAAAGAGATAGAGAGAAATAGAGAGGGATATCTTACCGTCCATCCTCCCCGTTCTGTTACCATGTCACAATATACGTTAACGGGGCTCTGAATACCACAAGGATAAACAGTATATTGTCCAGATTGCTGGTATCCTTTGATAAAGAGATCCTGACAATCCACTACATCTAGAATTAATTCTGAATGTAAAAGAAAAGTATAATATTGTAATAATCATATGAGTGAATACACAAAACAAAATTGAGAGATTGAGGAGGGAGGATTTACCTTTCTTGACGATTTGGACATCTTTATGGATTCTGGTCATATTTTCATCCAGTCTATTCACCATCTGAATGAGAGAATCTACAGATTTTTGGATCCTTTCTTGTTGCTTCAGAAGTCCTTTAATTCGTTCTTTTACCTCTCCGTGACTGGCACAGTCGTCTTTTTCATTCACATTAATGTACTGGGAACTTATACACAGGACGCCAGACACAAGGAGCGATGCCCAGACCATTGCCATGATTTAACTTTGTTGTTGGTGTCTTGACGAAAGCGTTTCTGGAATATATTGTTTCTGGAATATAGCCACAATTTTATATATAAGACTGAAAAGGGAAGTTAAAAATCTAACCGATGATTTAGTATCAAATGCTGACTGACGTTTTCAGATTGTTTGTCTATCATTTAAACACTGAATAGACGACGGAATATTTTTCGTTACTTCCGAAAAATGACAAGGAGTACACAAATGGTTTAACCGGTCTGCAGGCTATGCTCACCACAGAGGCGTAATCACAAACTTAAAAGTGAGGGGGCTCAAGTCCAGAAATTCTTTGACAAGAAAAAAAAACCAAACAAACATGAAAGTTCCTCAAACTCGAAAATCCTACTTCGTGTGTGTGTGTGGTGGTTGGGGGGGGGAGGGGGGGGGGTTGTGGACAACTTTTTTTCAAAGGCAAGTTACTTTCAATTCCAATTTTTTGATCCGCATTATACAACTATATTACATAGGCAATTTAGCCACATATGATCCACATATGCATTGCCTTTCATATGAAGATCATATGTGGATCATATGAGAATCATATGTTTATACAATCATATGAGAATCATATGTGGCCAATCATATGAGAATCATATGATCATGCATATGTTAATTATATGAAGTAATATACATCTGATTCTCATATGAAAGGCCCTACATATGAGAATCATATGCATATTTTGGCAGTGGTCATATGAGAATCATATGAAACTGATCATATGAGAATCATATGAAACCATATTCACTAATTTGCCCTTGTTATACTCAGATAAAAATCATATGAAAAGTTTGACAGTGATCATATGAGAATCATATGACACCGTGATCATATGAGAATCATATGAAACAGTAATCACTAATTTGCCCTTGGTATACTCAAGTAAAATTGCAATTTCAATAATATATATCAATAGTAATTTAAACGTACATCAATTTCAAAAGAATTTGTTAGCAATAACCAGAGACGTATATGTCTCTGCAATAACTTATGTTAAGTTCTACTCTGTTTGACCCCCAACCCCCCCCCCCTTTTCCCTTATAAAAAAAAAACTTTCACAATTTTCTTTTTCCTGTAATAATGCATATCCCAGACAAAATTGATAAAGAATAAATTAATTTGCTTTTAATTTCAAATCTTTGGGGTTTGGGTTTATTACTTGAGTAAAATAAAAAAAATCCGTATTTTCCCCGGACCGGATTTGACTTCTATCGGATGAATGTGTACGTCATGTTTGACGTCACTGCTGCAGCAGAAGAGCTGGGTGTTGGAAAAAGTAAGTAATCTACTAACAATTTTTTAAAGACCTTTAATTCATATTGTTTAAATATCGTTTCATTACGGTTACAGGTTCGTATGAACTCATCTCTGTAATACTCTCAACACTTGTAATTGTTAAATTAATGCATTTCGTAAACCTACATAACGTTAGTGATCTGTAAGTAATTTTGGATAAATTTGTTTCTGAATGGATGTAAACATTACAATTTACATGATAGGCTAAAGGCATTACTTTGTTTTCTTGTTGTTTTGACTTTTGTTACGTACTGATTTAAAAGTGAAAGTAGAAACCCTATCCTGGCGTCATGGGTTTCCGATAGTCTAACAATAACCGCGGTTCTAATTATTTTCAAGTTTAGTCAAAGATTTTCAAACTCTTTTGATTTTTAACCCGGCTAGGCATTGCATTAAAAATCGCCGACAATAAATTGGCATAAAGTCGTCATCATATGCATTTTCTAGCTATAAATAAAATGGATACCGTAATTGACCAATCAAAAGGAGCGTCATATGTTTCCGATAGTGTGATTCGTCGATAAAGTTCTTCACTGCAGTAAGGTGAACAACTAGGGCAATTATCAAAATGAAAAGTTATTCTATCGAAAATATAATAAATATATTTAATCATGTACGTACAACTTATATTAATTGTATTAATATACAATACCAGATAATAATAATGCTTGGAAAATAGATGTTTCAGTGAGTACATATGTATAAAAACATTTTCGCTCTAAGCGCACAAATGTTATTTAATTGCAATTATATTTTGTAGATGTCATTAGATGTCATTTATTCACAGCATGGACAATTTTAAAAATGGTGTGTTTTTCCAGACAGCACAAACAGGTGAACAGTCCTGGAGATGAACCCAAGGTCCAAACGACCAAAAGCATTTTTATTTCATACAAATTTCCTGACTTTACACACAAATTCTTACATACTCAACTCTTGTAATTTTCACTCATCTGCAAATAAAAATTCTTACAGAAACAACCCTTCTCATTTTCACTCATCTGCTGTTCATGTTCTTCCTCATCTGAGTTTAAAATATAATCAACTGAAATATTTAGTGAATCAGTATAAGGTTGATGAAAGATGTGGTCCAGGTTGTTGAGACGATGGTGTGATAAACGTCTTCTTTATGGTTCCTGTTTAATATAATGGTCAGTGGTTTTCTCACAGTTTTTGCAATTTTAGAAGATAATGTGTTGCATGATTTTTAAAAAAAAATAATTTCAAACAAATAGACTCCATCTTGATTCACTGACTGATAGCCCAAATAAGGGCTGATGGGGAATTACAACGCTTTCCTTTATTTCTTACTGCCTAAAATAGCACAAAAACGTGACGTTATTCACACGAATCAGCTAATTTTATGACGGGTTAAGGCTTCCATACATAGAAAAACTAATAGAGTCACATGATTAATTTACATACCAAAATACGTCACCGGAAGTGTATTTTATCAGATGATGAGCGTCTTTAGTTGCAGTGCGAATCAAAAGGGTTTTCAGGCGATTTTGATAGCTACAACTTATGGCAATAAGAAAAATGAGTATTTTTATC
This sequence comes from Saccostrea cuccullata, assembly GCF_032062105.1. Lineage (NCBI taxonomy): Eukaryota > Metazoa > Mollusca > Bivalvia > Ostreida > Ostreidae > Saccostrea > Saccostrea cuccullata. Next base: position 173,264 of record NW_026930315.1, read on the forward strand.
ACTGATTGCATTGTTTTTATGATATTTGCCTTTGTATGTAGAATTTTTTTTATCTTTTGCTTATATTAATGTAGCGAGATTCCCTACCTCAGGTGTCCTTAGTAATTAGAAATATGACGTCATTTTAGGGAAAACTCGCGCGACGAAAATAGACTATCGGAAACATATGACTATCGGAAACATATGACGGCACGATATATAGCAGTTTGGCGTTTTTGTATGTTGAGATCGTTATCAAGTCGATTCTTTCATCAACATAATGACAAATGTTTGTTTTTGTGGCCTATAGATGCTTTCAACAACTTGACTTCAGTGTCACCGTGCTGCTTTTTTATTAAGTCCAAGAAGCCCAAAGCTGATAAATTGTGACAGACGATTGCATCATCACAATATTCAAGGTAAAAATAAATACTTGCAATTAAAAATCAGTGTACATCTGTAATGAATCCTTTATGACAAAATATTTCTTGATAATTTCTTTTTGTTCCTTTATAATTCTACATTGTTTGCTTAGCTTCATCAAAAATAAATTCAACTCAATGATATAGAAGTTGTATTCTACATAATGAAACAATTTTAATCCAATGCACTTTTAAAATATGGTAAGTATGAATAGAGTCTGCTGGCTTTTAAAAGCTATGAAACTATACAATAACTTCAGGGGGTATAATAATAACAGTGGCAACTTTCAAGGTACACATATGCATGTGTATGTGTTGAAAGTACATCAGATAGCTAATCCATTGAATATTTACATCTATGTATTCATTGACTGACATTTATAAAAAAAAAAATTCCAATACTAATAGAGAACCTAGTTTCAGGTAAAATGTAAGATATTTAAGACTATTTAGAACCTACAAACTTGTATACTCTCTCTTTTTTGTAGTTTAAGCTTTAGTTATGCTTAGAAAATATCTACTGTGTTAATATTGGTTTTACAGGTTCAATATACAGGTTCAATATACAGTCAGCCTCTCAGAAGAAAAAATCCAAAGATCCTAGGCTTGTCAAAGTTAAGGTAACTACACACTGTTTAACAGACTTTGTTATATTCTTCCCAACAAAGTTTGGGATATCCTGGAATCACTAAGTCTGTTTTTCTGCCAATCTACTTGTCTGTAATTTTTTTTGTCCAAAAGTAATATATTTGTGTCAGAATCTTCTAAATTTTTGGCAATAATACTATCTGAACATTCCATATTCAATTGACGAAAATAAAATGCTTTTTATGATTTTAATATGAAGCATATCTTCCAATAGTGTAATTGTCTTGCAAAATTCAATTCAATTGTCAAAATAAAAAAAAATGCTTTTAATAATTTTATTATGAAGCATATAATCTTCCAACAGTGTCTTGCAAATTACATCATAGGATTTCACAAAACACCTAGTATAACATATATAACATTAGTTTTATCTCGTGTTATATCTGTGTCAGTGAATTGGGAATACATTTGTTTGCTGATGAATAAATTACTTTAATATAACTTGTAGAATTGATTTTGTAATTTAAGAATTATTTTTATTTTTGATATTTTTGTAGAGACCATTCTGTGCCACAAAGAAATTGTTCAGGAAGGGGAGAACTGGTGGATTTGCATTTTTGGTACAGTTCAAAGAGATTTTCAAAATGGTCAGATCAGAGGGAGGACAACTGAAAATATTGAAAAGATAAAGAAGGGAAAAGAAACTGGAAATATATGGAATAATTATGAAATGTGGAGGATGTAGACAACCTTTCTGAATTTGACCTGTAAAGATTTCCCATTTTTATTTGTATGCTAGAATATCAAAAAACTTGATTTTTCATAAATTTACAAAAGAGAATACATGACAAATGTTATTACTGATATTTCAATTTTGCTGTGGACACTTTCATGTCATACGGTATTTTTATAAAAGTACATGACCTAATTATTTTATTCATTTGTACATGTATACATGTTTAACTACTTAATCATTTTGCTGAAATCTTATAATTTGTACTCATTTTAGAATATGTTAAATACATGTATCGACAAAAGCCACCGACTTGTTTGTATATTTCTTGTTTAGAATGTACACTGTGAAAAATTAGTTATTTCTCTTGATGAAAATAATTTTGTCAAAAAAGTTGTGTAAGCATTATAAGATATTTTGAAATATTTAACCAATGAAAATAGATCATTGTACATGTAATGTAATGAATTTTCATCTAAAGCAGAAATATCTGATTTTTAAATGTGTACAAGAATGTGAAAACTATTGAATGAGAACACACATAACTGTTTCATATGAATTACACATGATACCCTTTTCATATAATTGTCATATGTAAATGGCTTGAAACACACTTAAATCATTCATATGCAAATCATATGTAGTTATTTTCATATGATTCACATATGTGGATCATATGTAAATCATATGATTTGCTTCATATGATTCACATATGATGCCCTTTTTCTATAATTCTCATATGAAACCAATCATATGAAAATCATATGAGAATCATATGTGGCTAAGTTGCCTTTGTACTTCAAGAGAAATGCTTACCCATTTGTTGAACATAACATAAAAATGCCATCAGATGAGGTTTAATATTATTATACCCCCCGCTTGAAAAGCGGGAGGGTATATAGTAATCGTTAATTCCGTCCGTCTGTACGTCCGTCCGTCCGTCTAGCCGTCTGTCTGTCCGTCCGTTCGTCTGTTACGCTTTAAGGTACCCATCTCTTATCCGCAACTCATCTTAAACCACTGAGTGAAATCTAATGAAACTTTCACAGAATCTTTATTACATATTGCCATTGTGCACCTCCTATTTTACTTTTGAATCTGACATATATTTTGGGTTTCCCGGCCACGGCAAAACATGGGCTTTGTCATCAGTTATATCGATATGGGAGGCGGGGGGTATCATTTAGTGAGCTCATTGCTCACAGTACCTCTAGTTTCAAAATAGCAAATTCAAATGTGAATTTGTTCTTCATAAAAAAGTGGTGGGGGGCACAGACATACTCTTGCCCCCCCCCCCGATCTGAAAGTAGGGGGGCTAGTGCCCCCGCTGCCCCCCCCCCCTTGTGACTACGCCTATGGCTCACAATCCCCCCCATGGAAACTGAACATACCTCCGATGTTTTGGAGGTCCGTTTTTGATCTGCTCCTATTTTCAATATGTTTCACAATTCAATAATCCCATCCCTTTGATGTCATTAAATATCGAGCAGAAATTATTCAATCATGCAATATATGGTTACATCAAACAAGTTTATAAGTGTTTAAAAGTTTATGAAAATATATTATATATCGGGGAAGGGGCAGGTGCTAAATCCCCGCACTTATTCTAAACATATTTTGTAATTATCATCAGCTTTCAACAAGTTCACAAATAGAGGTGAACACATATATGCGGTTTTCAATATATTTTATGATACCTTTTGTTTTTGTTACATCATTTAACAGTTTTAAGAAAAATGTTTTCACTTTGATTTTGAATACAATTATTAAGAACCTCTTTCCTATTTGCAAAAAAAAAAAGATCATTATTCTTCGTAATCACTGAATCAAAGAATCTTTATTACATATTGTCATTGTGAACCTCCTATTTTACTTTTTGTTCGGACACATTATTTGGATTTCCCTGCCACAGAAAATCATGGACTTTGTCATCAGTTATAACCATATGGGAGGCGGGGGTATCATTTAGTGAGTTCATTGTTCACAGAACCTCTAGTTTTCTAAAACATTCGTGGTATTCACATCATGCAATAGCAAGTGCACATTATATTGTCATATTTTGAGGTCATCAACCTCTACTAAACAAATCTATTGGGAACATCAAAAAAATCACTTTGGTGCAAAGGCATAACTAACTTTGTCCTTTAATAACAAGGTATCAATAGACGCAGAATATTTAAGGTATTAAAGATGTAAGATATCGCTGAACATATGCTGACATTGAAAGTGTTTAGTTACCTTTCTTACAGTTTGAATGAACAGGTTGAAATTTCACAATCCAGTGTAAGTTACCTTAAATTTATATCGATTGAGAAAGTGAAGGGAATTTGTAAAGCAATTTTATTAATTTTTAAAATATTCTCCCTAATATAATATATTTATTTGAAAATGATAAGGATATGTCATTGCGTCATTTTTGTACATGTGTTCAGTTGCCTTAAATGGGTAAGTATAAACACGTCATAATAGGACGCCAGAATGTGTACTAGCTATAACTGCTGTCGATACTTAGTATGAGTAAGACAATCGGTTTTAACTATCTCTGCGTATAAAATGTACAACTTATGCATTTTTATTAACTTATTTGCCTAGGAACGCCAATTTTTAGCCTTAACGTACTTGTGCATTTTTATTTTCTCAACCAAGGAACACTAGACATCAAGGAAATATGCGATTTTACAGTAAATTTCTTTGATAAAGAGATATAGATATTGAATGGAATAGAAACCTAATTTTTAAAAGTCGAGCTTCAAACGGTTTTATTTAATTTGCTTCTGGTTTGTTAATATTTCTGAACGCTATGATTTAAAGGCACATGAAGAGTTGTGTACAGTCTCTTGATTTAGTTCTACATATTTATATATCTTATTCATAAAAACTTTATCTATCTTTTTAATTTTACTTTTTCATAGAAATGTTGGAAAGTACAACTTTAAGTGCTAAATGGTCAGAAATGGATCTAATGAAGGAAGTGGAGAATTTTTTTTTTAGTTGAAGACCATCCCATCTTGATATAAGATCGACTTGAAACAAACAAAAAAAAATCAATACAAAGAAACAAGAAAGTAAAAGTCGATGAAAAACTAAGGTAAAGAAAAGACATCGTCCTTTGACAGAAAGATTATTAAAAATTCAGCGTTTGATTTTGTATATAACCAAATGTAAAATAAAGGACAAATAAGCATACATTTAGCATTTATTTAAATTGCTTAAGAAGATAATTTCAACGTTTATCAATCATATCGAATCTAATAATATATTATATGTAAATCAACGAAAAAAAAAACGATATGAAATTTTTATTGACAACCAGCTTTTGATATATTCTTTTGTCAAAAGCCTTATATTATTTATTTTAAGAAACGATTTTTTTTTATTTGTTATTTTTACTAGAAATGGAATATGACTGTATTTAAAATAGAGAAAGCGTACCGTTTGTCAGGGCTTATTAAAACCAAGAAAGCAAGCAAAATAATTAAACTACTTTTCAAAAAATCACAAATTAAGTCAAAGGAAAAAAAGTCTTATTGAATTTCTATTTTGATTGCCTGCATGTATGTGAAAAACAGATAAGGGTTCTATGCCTTTTTTCGAGAAAATGTTTGAAAACATAATGTGTAAGTTGAGACTTTGTTGGTTTGCCCATTCGCATTTGTAGAGAACATTAGTTATGAAAACATATCACCCTACTAACTTAAGATACTTATAATAACGATAGGGACAGTGTCAAAGTGATACAGTCCTGGCATGTTGGTATTATCATGACAAGAGAAACATAATACAAGAACTCAACCTTCAAAGTTTCAACAACGTACACCAGACAATAATGTTTGCATATTTCTAAAATTAAATCCTTAGGGATAAGGTTTGGGTTATGGGTAAAAAAAGTATCTTTTTCAGAATTTTCCAAGTTTTGTCATTAAGTCTGATATTTTTCATATTAATTGCTAGTCCATTATTTATACACCAAATAGACGTACGGATTTTCCCGTTATTTCTTAATCATGACGAGGAGCACACGGGGGTGGTGACCGTTTGGCAGGGGACGCTTACTCCTCCATGGCACCTGATCCTACCTATAATGTATTGGAAGTATGTGTTTGCCCGGCTCCTTATATGTAATGTTATATGAACTTTGATATTGAATACTTTTCGTTTTCTTCATATCCTTCATTGTATAAAATCAGATCGTAAATTTTTCCATCTGAAAAGAATAAGACAGATTTAACTTCTGATACAAAGAACACATTTTGTGGTTTGTCTCACTTTGTAACAGGAATCAGGACGGGTTGCGTTTCACATGTACATATCTATGTTTCTTTGTTTATATAATTTGTTCAAGGAGACTGTTTTTTTCAGTTTCGGGGGAAAATATAACAATTATATAAGAATGAATAATGCCATTTATTTTGTAAGTGATGCAAAAACAAGTTGATGTGGTGGTGAGTGCAATCATAGCGCCCTATTATACAACATGTGACAATAAACAAACACGCCAAACACAAGAAGGATGCAAAAGGACTAAGGAGATTATGGAATAATATCATATAATAACACTACAGTCCACAAACTGTTACCACTTATCTAAATTTATTTTGACAACTTATGTATGTTTTTCAAAGGACAATACTCTTTAATTCCGCTTCTTTCATAGCATTAATAAGTGTTGAAGAGTAAGAAAAAATCTTTTGTTATTCGAAATTTGGAAAAGACAACAGTAAAAAACATTATTAACGATATTTGTGTAATACCCTCCAATCTTAAAAAAGATCAATTTTAGAAAGACTCAACCAAAACAAACAAACAAACAAACGAAAAAAGTCGTTAAAAAATTAAATAAAGGAAAGAGAATTTCATATGACTGAAGATTACTACATTAAAAAAGAATAACGATCGAATAAATTTGTATAACTATTTTTGAAGTCCATCCGAAAGATTGCAAGTTACTGTATATTCCTAATTTTACCCGAGGAATTAATTTCTGTGTTATTTCGCAGGAAGCATCACTTGCGAAATAATATTACTCGATTTTATTTTTATGGTGTTGAAATTCATGTAAATTCTATTTAATAACCGTCCATTTGCGAGATATTATCCCCCCGATTTGACGTTAAAGAGCCAGTTCGCGATAATTATTAATCGCGAAAAATAAGAAATCTTCAGTATTTTAGATTAATCTACCTTATATTATCCAAAAATTACTTCGTACTATAATTGTTAATCAAGGAAAATATTGATTAAAATTTTTTTTAATCCGCTTTTGATATATACTACGGGCAAAGGTCTACCACTATTGATTTAGTAACGAAAGTACGCCTCTAGGGTCTCTGAAGTGGAATACGTATGGCATGAAACATATGTATGTCGTAGAAAACGAACAGTCTTCAAGATCAAAAGTCCATAAAACAACACAAAATAGGAGCAGAACAAATACAGACCTAAAAAACATCAGAGGTGGAACCAGGTGCCATGGAGGAGTGAGCCTGTCCTGCCGACCGGTCATGACCGCCGTGTGCTCCTTATCATGGTCGGGAATTCGCGTACAAATCCGTTGTCAACTCAGTGTATAAATAATGAACATTTTGTCGACCATAGATCTTACGAAATAATGACTTTGAACGAGACTGAAGATATTCTTGTTTCATCGATTTTTTAGTCAATAATTACATCGTTTTAGAAAATGTTTAAGCGTAAAGCATGCCCTTTGAGACTGAATATTGTTCGTTATCTCTATACCCTTCCTTGCGTATCACAAGCCCAAAAAGGGGGGTGGGGCCATTAAAAGCAAAAGTAAAAATACTGGGAAATATTTTACAGGCCATTTTAAGAAAAAATCAAATATTTTTTTCGACAGAGCATGTGGTTTTCATGTAAGTATTTTGGTTCTCATCATTTTTTTTTTAATGTTTGAAATGGATTTGGTGAGGGTGTGCATTTCATTAGTTGACCGTATTGCAACAAAAACTAAAGAAGAGACCACCGCAGATCTTTCGATGACATTTTTCAAAGACGTTTTAAAACACTTAAAATAACAGCAGAGACGAAGTTAACGTAATCCAGCCCTGGTATGATGGTTTTAACATGATGAGAGTAACTTTTTACATTAGTATATCACCTCAAAAGTCACAAGAACAAATACAAGACAAACATTTTGCTTTTTTAAAAAAATTAATATGATTTTAAAATGTGTTTCAAATTCAATATTATACTGTTTTAAACTGTTTTTGTTAAAGATGGAATAAATATGCGTTTCATTTCTTTCGATAGATGCAGACGTCTCTAGACAATCCAAAGTTTTATACAGTCAGAAATTCTTTCCTTCTGAAAACAATGAAAACATTTTGTGGTCTGCATCATTATGAAACAGGAATCAAAATAAGTTCCAAGTCACGCATTCATTTCCTTTGTTTCTATAACATGTTAAAGGAGATTTCTTTCGATTTGGGGAAAAACACGGGCAAATAAAGACTAATTATATGAATGAATAATGTCATTTATTTTGTCAGTGATAAAAAGGGGGTCTGTCATAAAAATGAGTTAGAAATACATGCTGTACTAAGTGCAGTCATAGACCCTCGTTATACTCTATATGACAATAACTATCTTCACAAAACACATGACAGGAAGAAGAAAGACTCGAGATATGCAATACATGTAAAAAAAATAACTTGACAGTTGCCCTATCGTAAACACTTATCTGAATTTATTTTGATAACTTATGTTATGTTTTGAAAAAAAATTACACCCTTTAACCCCATCCCTTCCATAGCATAAATTAAGTGGTGTTTAAGAGTCATTAATGAAATCTTTAATTATTATTGAATTTAAAAAGACAATTAAAAAATAATCATGAGCGATATCTTCATTCATGGAATAACATTAATCTTGAAATTAGATAAATTTTAGGAAAACTGAACAAAACAAACAAACAAGACGATGAAAAATTAAAGTTATGAAAATATCATTTTATCTGACGAAAGGATTAATATTCAGCATTTAGTTTATTTTACCTATTAAAAGGAATAATGATATATATTGAGATAGCAAACAGTGTTTTAGCTTAAAATCCAATAAACAACACAAAATAGGATCAGAGCAAACACGGACGTCTAGAACTCAGAGTTGTTATCAGTTGCAATGAAGTAGTGGGTATCTCCATGCCTACAGGTCATACGCCCTAAGCGTGTATGTTTTGTCATGATTGGAAAATAACGGAAAAATCAGTTGACAACGCGGTAAAGTTAAGGCTATACATGGGAATAATATGCTAAAGAGGTCATAATGAGGTTTGAATGAATGACAGTTGCTCCGCCCTGACTGATCCATAATAGAAGTAGAGCTCAAAATAACTATTTACCGATATTTGCAAGAATTTACAACAAACGGCAATATTTTCATGTTTAAATAAATAATAATATATTTATATTTGATTTTCTCCTACATAGAATGGCATGTTTTCAAAATGATTCTGCCGTTCGACTGCATTCGGCTTCAGCCAAGCGCTTGCACTCGATTACACGGACTGTTGATTACATCTAAAACGTGGAGATATGCAGTGGATTTAAATGCAATAACCAGGCAATCTTTAAAGGAAAAAGGGATAAGATAAGAGACGAGGTATTTTTAATCCTTTTACAAGAATATGACTTACTCTGAATATAAAGGACAGAGCATAGTCCTCTTTTTTAAAAAGGTAGTTAATTTAACAGGTTACGGTGGATCTACGGCAAAGCAACGCATAGAAATCGTTTAAAAGTCTGAGTTCAGTACAATTGCCATGTATGCTGACCACATGAGATAGTTGTATAAATCCAGACCAACAAAATATTTCGGAAAGGTACAATTTCATCCTTAAACCGACAGAGATTGGAATTTCTAAAACAAAGAAAGGTCTCCTGTTGTGATCTTCAATGTCACATTTAAATATAATATCGACGTTTTACTATATAACAGTGAGAAATATATGGAAATATTGAACAGTACAAGGTACTCTTCTCCCCCGGCACCTTCTTTATTTCAAACAATATATTGCTTAAATTGATACATTTGGAAAATTCACAAGGAATTAATTTTAAAAAGGACATTAAACTTCTACACTCCTCCCACAGGACAGATGAACGCGAATATGATTTCTTTTCAAAGGTTTGCTCTAATCCCAATTTGTATTGTGTTAAAGGACACATGACACAAAAAATATTTTGTCTGCATTCAATGTCTTTATCATCCTTGAGTCAAATTCTAACACTGAATCTGTTAAACAAGCATCTGATTCACAGCTAGCGCTGTAACACAGTGCTGATAAGACCTCAATATGCATATTTCAAGCCCAGAGATCGGAAAGAGTCTGGAGTGACGTCAGAGATCAGTTACAGCACAGAGATGCTATTAAATGCTTCAACCAAAGAGATACTATAAATCTTTCTTATCACTGATCAAAGACAAATAGTTTCCTTAATTGCCAGTAATGGGTTATATTTCTAAGTCATAAATAAAGAACTTGTACAATTATATTTCTCTGTGTCGGGGGTTATTCATAGTTTGTAAGGATGCCGTATTGTGCTGTTTATAATTGTTCAAGCTCCTCAAAAGTGGACAAAAATGTGTCATTTTTTTGCTTTCCAAAAGATGCAGGTCTTCAGAAAACATGGGTACATTACTGCTATAGAAGAGACTTAAATTAACAAAATATAGTAAAATATGTGAGAAACACTTTACGGCAGTTCAATATTCTCGTTATCCACCCCGGTTAGCTGAATTAGGTTATCCTAATGCTCTTGCGCAATTAAAAGATGATGCTGTACCCGATGTTGAGTGGCCTACCCAAGATGATTGTTCAACTTCATCAAGCACTGAGAAAAACTCTTCAGGGTTTGGTGCATTTAGAAAGCGACAAAGACTTTAGGTAAAAAAAACAACTAATTTTTCTTTAAGATATGATTAAAAACTTATATGTTGTTCTTTATTATTCTTTTAATTAATGAATCAGGATTTAAGTTTAAACAAAGAATGGTACGTGGAAGGTCAGAAAGGTTTTTGACAAAAATAATTAAGGATTTCTTTTATTTATAATCCCTGTTATTGCATATTTCTTACATTACATATCATTATATTTGTGACATAACATTTACATAAATAAATGGTATAAAATACTATGATGTAAATTCATAACACATGTATAAAATTTTGTTGATTTCTTTCTATTGATCTAAATACTAGTAGTTCATAGTTATAAATTAACAGAATCAGGGAAAAGGGGGGGGGGGGCACATCCTCAATTTACACATGAATATCTAACATTTATTAAGTATTTTTGTTTATTTTTCGATGAAATTGTTCATTAAAAACAGGTATTAAAAGAGGCTATGATAGAGAGTGATGACAATGAGGATAGTAATGAAGATGAAAATGAAAAAGTATATGATATTTCTGAAACTGAACAAGAAACCCCTTCATCTTCTGCGGAATGTGAGAACTTATTAGCTGACAAAGCCGTCCAGGCATTTATCCCTGACCCTAAAGTCAAAACAAAGACAAGAAGAATCCAAATAGGAAAATCAAAAATAGGTTTCAAGACAGTTGATGCTGAAATTCAATGCAGTGAATTACAGTACTGTATTAATTGTGGACAGTCTACAGATAACATAAATACTCAAGAAGACGGTATGAACACTGATGAGTATATGGCGACTAATGAACATGGGGAATTAAGTTCTGATGAAGATTATGATAACAGATATTGACTCTGATTTCAATACAAGCAATTTTGAAGATTCAGAATTGGATGAGGAATCAGACGAAGAGGAGACATGTAACTACAGATTATATGAAACAGATAATCCATCAGAAGAGAAATATTATGTTGTCAGAAAGTGCACTTTCTCAACTTTTGTCTGTCTGTAATGTTTGTAATGGACAAAGTGTCCCACTTGTAAAATATAGCAAAGGCTCCATGATATCTACAGTGTCAACATGTGAAAATGGTCACATCAACAGATGGCAGTCACAATCAACACATAAGAAAATGCCATGGTTTAATTTACATCTTGCAAGTGCAATGCTTTTAAGTGGAAACAGCATATCAAAAGTCTTAATGCTTTTTAACCATTTAAAAGTTCTAGTACCAAGTTCCCGCACTTTTTCCCGTCTTCAGTCCTGTTACAGCATTCGTGCAGTCATAGAAGAATTCGATTTACAGCAAGCAGACTATTTTGATGATTTGCGCCGTAAGTAATAAATATATACTAGTACATAAATTTAGGTGTAACATATAGATCTTTTTATTTTATTTCACTTATGTAAAACTAGTTGTGTAACACTTTAGTAACTTTTTCACTAGAAAAATCTCAAGTCGTTCTTGGAGGTGATGGGAGATGCGATTCACCTGGTTACAGTGCAAAATACTGCAGTTACTCACTGATGGACCTTGAAACTAATAAAATCATTGATGTACAGTTGGTCCAGGTAGAATATGGTGTAGAAATTGAAATTTCATTTTTAACGGATTTTTCTTTTAGATTTTTTAAATGCCTTTGTCTATTTGCAGAGTAACGAGGTGAGAGGATCTACCCATATAGAGCTAGAAGGCCTTAAACGTGGACTAAGACACCTAACTGAATTAAATCGTGTCCCGGTGCATGATCTCGTGACAGATCGCCATGTAATGATCAAGTCATACATGAAGACTGAAAAACCAGACATCAATCACTATTTCGATGTTTGGCACGTAGCAAAGGGTAATTAAAATTTTTGTTATTTTATCAATGATGATTTTTTTAATAACTTTAGCCTATAGTAAGTTGCTTAATGGCAAATATTTCAGGCATATCAAGAAAACTTGAGACATCAGCAAAAAAGCGTGGTGCTGGTCAAATCCGTCCTTGGAAAAAAAGTATAGTTAACCACACATACTGGGTTGCTGCATCAAGTGGAAACAATGGGCAAATGAAGGTTGACAAATGGAAATCTATTAGCAACCATCTTATCAATGTCCATGAACATGATTCTGAGGTCTTTCCACGATGTGAACATGGCCAGCTAGATGAACCTAGAGATTGGATGCAGCAAGGTCATTATCCAATTAAAACTATTTTGTTTTATTTTATAATTGTACACATTCCACAAATGTTATCAGTTTTTTTAATTCTAGGCTCTAGATGCCACAAGATGGTAAAAGATGTGGAGAGTCCCTATCTCCTTCGGGATCTTCCAAAACTGTCACCTATTTACCAGACATATGGACTTGAAGTTTTTCACTCTGTGGTGAATCATTTTGCACCTAAGAGTACGCACTTCTTTTACATGCCAATGCTTACAACTTTCGTAGCATTTCTTTTTTTTTAATGCCTTCATAGTTTTAAACATTTAAGTAAAAAAAGATTCTTAGAATTTTTTGTATTATTCATTTTCAACAGGTTGTGTATTGCTGCATTTCATTACAATGAAAACGGAACAAGACGTCAGTCAATAACAAGAGAGGGTGAACTACAGTGGAGTGTATCCTACCCAAAGGCAAAGAAAGGACAGGAATGTGTAGTAAAACCCGGCAGAGTGGCTGCAACCTTTGGTAAATAAATTAATAGAAGTGACAAATAAAAGCTAGCATAATTTTACATAAATATGTATTGAATGTATAATGAAATCATAATAAAATAACTTATTTGCTTTCCTAATAAGATTTTCATTCTTATTTTCTCTTAATTTCACAGAATATGTCGGAAAATTGCTGGAAAATATTTTTGTTAGAAGAAGACACTATCCTTCCTTAAAGCTTGCCTATGATGATTTTGTGTTTGGTCATAAAGCTGATGAATCACGTCCACTGACGCATGAGTATGAAGACTTTGACAAAAATTAACTAATTAATAGAAGAACATCTAGATACAACAGATAAATTTTGTTGGAATGTGAAAGTTAAAATGTGTTGTGTTTCATAAAAGATTGATAAGTGGACATCATATCACTTCATATTCGTGGATATTTGAAACCAGCATAAGATTCCGATGGAAATGTCTGTCTGATTTTGGATACGGCACAAGCAGGGATAATTTTTCGTCTCTTTTTTCCAAGGATATGCCAGATCCAACGAGTAAATCGTCTGTATGCTAAGTATCTATATAATCTGTAATGTAAAAATGACCCTTAAGAAAATACTATTTTATAATTTATTTGATATGCTTGAAGGAAAAATCAAAAACTTTTATAAGAAATGTTATCTGTACACATTATCTTACTCGTGTATTGGTTCGTTGTCATCAAGGGCCCATCAGTGTCTATAAACTCGTACATGGAGACTTCCAGGACATCAATATTGAGGCAATTTCCCTGAAACCCATCATGTTCCGTGATGCACTTTAAATTCTTTGCTTCTATTTTTTCCAAAATTGGTGCAATTTCATGGCAGCATAAACATTAATCATTAGTTTCCATTACTTGGCACCTTTCACAGACACACCTTGTAATGTAAATTAAATTAAATTTACTGTTCATAAATGAGATATTTAATTATATGTATTAATAATGCTAATAATGAATGTGTGAACAAAAGTTTTCATTTTTGAAATATAATCTAAAACAAGTAAAATATTTGTTTTATTCTCATACCATGCTAAACTCTCTCTGCGGGTACCAATTACTCCTAGTGCATTATCCTCCTCCAAATCACCTCCCTCCGAATCTTCAGATTCACTTCTATTGCTGCCTTGTGTTTGATTTCATGAGAATCTGACTTAGGAATGCTAAGGACATTGAATGCAGGCAACATATTTTTTTGTGTCATGTGTCCTTTAATGATCTTCTGCGCTTGATTACTGTTTGTCATTCTTAAATTGTATTGAGAATTATGCTTTTAAAGAAAAAAAGAATTAGAATTCATATTTAACTGTAAACCAACTTTTATTCCTTTGGCGAGGTTTGCCAGAGCCTCATTATCGCGAATATTTATCGCAGAGAAATAGTCCTTAAAGTCTTTGTGTCTTTTAACAACAGATCTAAATAGGTTTCAACGCTAAAATTAATCGTCCAGTTTGCCTGCAGTAATTCGCAAACTGAAGTCATCGCAATTATAAGTTGGTTGACAGCTTACAACGATTATGTATTAACTTTCGTACGAAATATTGTGAATGTTAGAAGACTTTTATATAAATGAAGTGCGATTTAAGAAATTAATTTAAATTACCAGAAAGAACAGTGGCCAGGACATCTGTAATTTTGACTACACTTTACCTAGAGATACACTGACCGAAACTTCTAAACTAAAGGTAGATAACACAGATTAAATAGTTGCAGCAACAAGTATTCTTCTTATTGAACAGACTGCGACAGACCTGTGTAAATTTTTGTTATTGACGTTATGCTGTTCTCCAGTTACTCCCAGAAATAACATTCGAGGTATCATTACATAAGATGGTAATATATATTTATATCCAGATGTCCTAGGTGTATCAGCTTAAAGCAAGGTATGGTTATCTTTGTTTAAAATATTGACAACCGTCTGTCTCTATTTAGAAACAAATGAACAGATTTAATACATCAGACCTTGAGCAGTTTGTGTAATTTCACTTTTAATTCTCATTTCAAAGAATGAGAAAAATGTAAGATAGTACAAAGATTTTGAGAAATTATATTCACAACGCTGAATGAAATTTACTCTTAAAGTTTTTAAAGAATCTACAAATTTTGAAACTTCTGATACCACTGAATGAAAGATAAATGCTCCGAAGAACTTATTTCTAATCAAACATTTTAACAGTCATAACAGACTTTTATAAACCATCATTTATTCAATTGTTTATAATTTTTTTATTATTAGGAAAATGGTTAAATGTTTATACGAACCTAACTCATTTTTAAAGTAGAAAGCAAATCTTGTATTAAGATTCTCAAATTATGGGATTTTTTTCAACAGAATGATAAAATGTATTAAAAAGGCTACTTTCAGAGAAGTGCCTAAACGTTTTAAGCAGATATAAAGAAATGAGAAAAAATAATTGAAATACTTTTTTAACTTAAAGTGTAATATCCTTCCGATAAGAAAAATGACTACAAATATTGATTTCAATTTTCTATTGCTAACATTTCTATAAACCTTAAAAACTGACATAGTTCTATTTCTTAATATATAACTCTTTCAATTGTTACAGAAAGTGTAGATGCAGAATTTTTATAATCAATTTCCTTTTTTCACTAAAATATTTGAAGAAGGAAAATGAAAAAATAACTTTTCATAGAAAGACTGATTTCATTTTACAAGCAAAAAAAAAATATGATGTTCTGATTTAAAAAGCTTCTTTCTTTGCGACTTTAGAGCGGACAATCGAAATAATGCGCCAAGCTGTCTATTCTACTAAAAACCGTATAGTACATGCTTGTAACATTTATTAAAATTTAATCTCACTTTCCCCCTAACGTATAATTCTTAAATCAGAGATATTTCCAAAAAAATGAACATGAACACAGCTTAGAACTAGGCACATCATATTTCAAAAATCCCCAAAAGTATATCAAAGTTACTGTACACAGGGTTATTTTTGCCCCGTGTTTTTTCACTCTTTTGAACTTGTAAACAATTTTCCCCCGTTTTAAATTCGCCCAGTCATAGTTCTGTTTAAGACATTATGAGGTTTAGTTTGAATTCACCCAGTTTTAAATTCGCCCAATCAAGGAGAGTGCGAAATAGGCGAAAATTAAACGGAGTCAAAAATTTCCCTGTATACAGTATAAAAATTGATGGGAGAAAATATTCTAAAAGTTTAAAGTTACCTGGAGCTCAATGTTGATAAGAAAAACTGAGATATGGAGGTAAAAATAACAAATTTAAAAATTCGAACGTTAAGTGATGTGACCAAAAAGTTACTTTATCAGAGGTGTTTCATATTATCAGGAAATTTTAATTTCAGTAGTGGAACGATTTCGGAAATGAGGAAAACTGTTGACAAACAAGTTAATGAAAGAAGGATATCAACAGAAAATATTTCGCAAACTCTTCAGTCAATACAGTGACTTACACATCAAACACAATACACCATTTAGTCAAATGTTGTATGATTTTTTTTTCCATCAAATTGTTATGAAATAATTTCAACACTGAACTGGTCGACGGATTTTTCTGACTGTCCCAATTATGCAAAACAACACCCAGGCCAGTGTAAGCGGAGTAGACACCCAGGCCAGAGTTAGCGGAGTAGACACCCAGGCCAGTGTAAGCGAAGTAGACACCCAGGCAAGAGTAAGCTGAGTAGAAACTCAGTGCAGTGTAAGCTGAGTAGACACCCAGGTCAGTGTTAGCGGAGTAGACACCTAGGCCAATGTAGGCGGAGTAGACACCCAGGCCAGTGTAAAGGGGAGTAGACACCCAGGCCAATGTAAGCAGAGTAGACCACCTGGCCAGTATAAGCGGAGTAGACACCCATTCCAGTGTAAGCGGAGTAGACCACCAGGCCAGTATAAGCGGAGTAGACACCTAGGCAAGTGTAAACGGAGTAGACACTCAGGCCAGTGTAAGCAGAGAAGACACCCATTCCAATGTAAGCAGATTAGACCAACAGGCCAGTATAAGCGGAGTAGACACCCAGGCCAGTGTTATCGGAGTAGACACACAGGCCAGTGTAAGCGGAGTAAACACCCAGGCTAGTGTAAACGGAGTAGACACCTAGGCCAGTGTAAGCGGAGTAGACAATCAGGCCAGCGTAAGCGGAGTATACACTTAGGCCAGTGTAAGCGGAGTAGACACCCAGTCCAGTGTAAGCGGGGTAGACACCCATTCCATTGTAAGCGGAGTAGACACCCAGGCCATTGTAGGCGGAGTAGACAACCAGGCCAGTGTAAGCGGAGTATACACCCAGGCCAGTGTAAGCGGAGTAGACACCCAGGCTAGTGTAAGCGGAGTAGACACCTAGGCCAGTGTAAGCGGAGTAGACAATCAGGCCAATGTAAGCGGAGTATACACTTAGGCCAGTGTAAGCGGAGTAGACACCCAGGCCAGTGTAAGCGGGGTAGACACCCATTCCAGTGTAAGCGGAGTAGACACGTAGGCCAGTGAAAGCGGAGTAGACACCTAGGCCAGTGTAAGCAGAGTAGACACTTAGGCCAGTGTAAGCGGAGTAGAGAGGATACCAATAGCTCAATTAGGAAAACATTCGAAACAAATATTTCGTTGTTATTGGAACATCTATGGCTTTACGATTAGTTTTATGGTCCTTCGGATTATGAAACCGTATAAACCCGTGTCACAGTAGGTGTTGACACGAAAACACGAAAATTATCCCTCAATGCTTATTAGCTTTTTGATATCATAAGCAGCTGTTTTTTCAATGAAAATGGAACTCGTAATTATACTTACCTGGTCATTAATCTGTAAAAATTATTTTGTTAAAACACATTCTAATTGCACACACATGTACTCTGAAGCTGACATAAAAAGATGCTTGAGTTTCTGATTGACAATATCTATGTGGTTTTCAGAGACCAGGTCTTCTAACAATCTATTGGAATTCCCAATGGTACCAATTGCGCCCCGTTATTTGCAGACCTATTTTTGTATTCATACGTAGCAGAATTTTTGCAAAGTCTTAAACGTGAAAAGAAGAGAAGACTTGCTATGGCCTTTAACTCGACATTTAGATAAATCGAGGACGTCTCGTTTAAAGTCATCATTTTGTTAGTTCTATGGTTGATACAATGACCTTGTCAGCAAATACAATTTATCATTAATTTCCGTTATTTCCGATCATACCAAAGAGCACACGGCAGGTGTGGCCAGTCAGCAGGGGATGCTCACTCCTCAATGGCACCTGATCCCACTTTTGATGTTTTTGAGGTCCTTGTTTTCTCTCCTCCTATTTTGTATTGTTTTATGGACCTTGATATTGAATATTGTTTGTTATCTCCATATCCTTCCGTGAATGCCGAGTATGGGACAAAATTTGCAGATCTCCACCGGTAAGTGGTGATGTCTCCATATGAGTGAAAAATTCTAGAGAGGGAAGTTAATCAACAAACAAACGATTAGTTTCATTTCATTTCAGTTGTTTTATTTGATCCTTTTTCTCCTCTGGATTGATAACTATCATGCTGCAGCTGCTGCCCGCCTCAAGAACTTGTGAAGTAGACACATCGTGCAATAGGTGATCTCTCCTTCGTTCCTTTTAAATCTTTTTGGCTTTAGGTCTAGAACAAGAATTGTATATGACAATGTTGCTGCTATTTGTTTATATATTTATATGTCACTTAAAAGATAGCAATAGTAAGCACAAAAAGAGATAAGTCTTTATTTATTTATTTGTTTGTTTATTTTTTTCTTTTAAATTCTGAAGCATGACAGCCATGTTAATTACCAAACAAATGGCCAACAAAGAAGCTTAAAGAAATGTTTCATGCTTGTAAAGTTTAAAGGACCTCGATTTGGCTATAAAATCTAGATCTTTGATAAGATTTCATCTACACTTATGAACAATACCGGGTATGAATGGTTTAAGTATTCATTAATAACTTTTTGTTTAGACAGTTAGACAGAACAAAATATACGAAAACGGAAAATATGACAATCTGAAACCCTTTTTTAACTTATAATGCCTTTCCTGAAAATAAATATTTTGTTTTTTAAAACTTTTTTTACTGTGTAATATATGCTTTCAAAATGAAATTTAATAAACTATCAAGTTAAATCTATTCTAGTAAAGTCCATGTCTATGGTTGAGGACTGCATATAATTGATTATTGTATTTGATGCTAATTGGGAATTTCGTTTTATTTTTTGAAGCTTTGATTGATTCCATAGTTTATGGAAAGGTGTCTAATAAAAGTCGAACCAGTACAAACTGTGTTGTTTATTTCTCTACAAAGCACGGTCACAGAATGAATGTCATTTTTAATTGAATATATGTATTTGATCACATTTTGAAGGGGTGTTTGGGCGATGTGTTAATAAAATATGCATTTGGTGCATGAACAGGGTATATAAATCCATTTACGAACATCAGTATGCTATTCAACAATAATCGATTCGGTATCATGAACGCAGCTGATATGTAATGTGTATGCCTCTGGTGCTAGCAGTCTACCTGTAGTCGTGATCTCTGTTAATCTCTATACGGGAAGTGACTTATTACATAGTAAAGACTAATGCAGATCATCAAATGTTTTTCTGTATAATATCTGTTCATCTTTTCAACTGATTTTTCTTGGATTAACTTCAAATGTCATGAGGAGGAATTTTAAGAAAATAACAAAGCATTGAAAATTACATCCGGTATTACATAGGTATTTCTATATATTTTTGAATTAAACTGATTAGTCTGTGCATTGATTCAATATGTTTTATCATTGCGTTTTTTTTAAATACAGCCTTAAAGGTGTTCTTTTTCCACATTTAAAATTTAAAATCATTGCTTTAAATGAAAGCTTACCAGTGATAAATTCAGAAAACGGTTTATCGTTTTCTTGTTTTCTGCACATTTCGTTACAACTGCAATCGCCATCGCTTGTGAATACCAACAAGGAAACACCTAAAAGCTTTAATAAATTAAAAAAAAATTAAATATAACTACGCCATGAATTTAGTACAATTTCTGCTATAATAACAATAATTATAATAATAATAACTTGAGCAAAGCTCTAGTAGGTCTTCCGTTCTATTTGACAGGAAGTAACTTTCATTTCTTGCAAAAACGAGTAATAATGCCCCAAAAAGGTATAAATCCTCTAAATCATTGTTATTTAATGCAAAATAAGCCATTTTTTGCTACTTCCGGTTTGACCGGAAGTGATGACGATGGACGGATAATTAATTTTTATGCTCCCAGTGACAGATGTTACCCAAAACCTTGTCACGATCGGCAAAATAATGCGTTTTCTGACTACTTCCGGTTTGCCTATGAATGACGTCGCTGGACGTATTTTGACGTCTCCAATAGATTAATCTTGACATTTTGAACAATTTTGCTTCTTTGATGTATTACAAATTCTCAATACTTTTTGAGATATAAAGGAAAAAAAACTTTTGGCCCCTATACGCCCCTAATTTTAGGGGTCAGTCCTTTTTTTCGAGATATCATTTGATTGATTGATTGTATACTGTTTAACGTCTCTCTCCAGAATATTTCACTGATATGGAGACGTCATCATTGCCAGTGAAGGGCTGAAAATTTAGGCCTACACTACCGACCAGACCCAACCTGACACAAAGCAGTCCCAAAGCAGTCCCACAGCAGTCCTACAGAGGTCCCAGCAGTCCCAGAGAGCAGTCCCAGCAGTTCCAGTGGCCGAGGTTTATTAATTTAATGGGCAGAGCTAACTCAGAAATGAGATTTCCAATAAACAATGGAACTATAAAAGGCAGTAGAAATTGATTTTAGGTAGTATGCCAGAAATCGTTACATGTACGCGAAGTTCATTTATGAACAGAACATGTATTCGCATAAAAATTGAAATACGAGTCATTATTGATAATATTTATTGAAGGAAGAAGGCTTTCACACTTCCATGTACATTTATGAATTACACTGAACATGAATATTTAATCACAATTCTTGGGTATATTAAAAATTCTTCTGTAATTGATACTGGTTCTCATATTTATTTTTTATACAGAAAATTAAACGTGAATTAAATTTTTTCCACCAGAAGAAGCTTTAGCTTCAAATAGATCTTATTATATGGCCAATTTAGACTATCGGGATACTATAAAGTTGAGAGTGTTCTTAAAGCCATATATGGCGTATTTACAATGAAAATTATTAGACTAAAACTATAAGAACTTATTAACTGTATCATTACTTTATATAATGATAGAAATCTTCCGTAAATTACAAAATCTAAGTCAATTGCGTTTTAAAGATATCACAATCTAATTTGGATTCCTGGAATTTTCTCCGACTCGGAAGAAAATACAAGTGATTTAAATAACACAATACAGAGAAGATAAAATCGTATTATTAGATGAAACGAGGTGTTCTCCGTGTTCAGAATTGTATGAAAAGTTTTAATTTTAATCTATTAACTATATTTCTTTACTTAATTTTGTATATTTCAAAAATATATTTTTTTGATCAGTTACGCCATCTATGGCTTTAAGTATTGGGGCTTGTAAAAAAATTCTTTGTTAATTTTGCCAAGTATTATTTTTCAGTCATGGTTATTTTTACTGACATGTAAATTTAATTATCGTTAATGCCTCGTTCTATAAATCTCAGTTTTAAGTGTTTTGTTTTTAAATGTTAGTCTTAGAGTGTACATCTGTAAATCACCAGAATGTAAGCTTCAGATTATGTTCAAAATTAATTAATCCCGAAAGAAATTTAAACACATTTCATTTATCACTTTTTTTCGCATTAAATAAATTGAAATTAGGGTCATTGTTTACCAGCATGTTCAATGATATGTAACACTGATACAAATACTAAAATAACATGTATCGAATTTTTCTGCCCAAAGGCGATTGAAACAATGGGTGTTGATACCATCTTATAAACATGAATCGGCCGTGTAAACATTAGCAAAACAAAAAAGAAATAAATCACAATTCCCGGTATTTTCATTTTTTTTTTAAATAAATATACATGTACTCTTTTAATAACTTGTTTATTAATTAAAAGCTACCGGAAATTCATTAATTCCCCAATGATTATTCACATAGTTTATGTTACGGGAGAATAGTAGCATAATTTCATTTCATGGTCATTTAATAAATTGTTGGGTTTTATTTGAGGGTTACATGGAATACTCTTTTTTTAGCATGGTCCTTATAAAATGTGTAGCATTTTTAATAAAAAAAAAAAACATCTTATATCTAACTGTAATGATTATTTTTAATTAGTATCAATGTAAATTTTGAGTATTATTAAAATTTAACATTAAATAATTAAAAAGGCCCAAATGTAGCTTTTTTTTCTCATAAACTTGTAATTTATTTTTAGGGATAAAAATTTTCTCATGAATTCCTAATTTATCAACTTTTAAATTATTTTATTTTATTTATTCTAAATACACATTAATTTGTGTAAATATACAGTCCCTGAAAATATCAATTAACTATAATAATCTCTATTTATCAAAAGAATGTAAGAAATCCTTGCTTATTAAACAGTTTAAACTCCTCTCTGCTGCAAGTAAACAAAACAACAGGGAGCCTGCAAATTCAGAATACACAAGGGGGGGGGGAGCTATCATGTCACTCAGAACCTTTTTCACACATGAGTGAACAAAGCAGTCCCAGAAAGCAGTCTCAGGGGAAGCTGGGACTGCTGGGACTGCTTTTCATACCAGTCCCAGAGCAGTCCCATAGCGGTCCCAGAGCAGTCCCACAGCGGTCCCGGGGACTGCTTTCTGGGACTGCTTTGGTGTCAGGTTGGGTCTGGTCGGTACTGAATGCTCGGCACTTACGGCCTTTGAGCAGGGAGGGATCTTTATCGTGCCACACCTGCTGTGACACGGGGCCTCGGTTCATACGGTCTCATCCGAAGGACCGCCCCATTTAGTCGCCTTTTACGACAAACAAGGTGTAATGAGGACCTATTCTAGCCCTGATCCCCACAGGGCGAGATATCATTTGAGAGATATCATTTGAAATATCTTGAAATTCTACACTTCTTTTGTTATACATGCTTTAACAAAATATTTTTAGGTAAAAAGTTATCGTTGAAAAGATGTCACTTTTTTTTTTTAATTCTTGATAGGACTATTTTCGGGCCATAGCGAGCGTCGGCGCTCCGTACTTCCGGTGACATATACTGAAATCACTTTTCCAAAGGTTGCTCTATCATCACTGAAAATTTCATTCTTCTATCATCTACGGTTTTTGAGAACATTACCGGACAAAGTGACACTCTAAAAATGACAAAATCGCAAAAATCTCCGAACCGGAAGTGACGTCATCAAAATTAAAAAAAGTTATTACTAGATATTTTGATGTTCTATTAGACCTCAAAGTTTCATGAAAATCCATGGAGCCGTTTCCGAGAACTCGCGTGCGCAAAATCGGTAAGAAAAAAATAAGAAGAAAAATAGTGGAAAAGAAACCTAAGAAAAACAATAAGGTGTTCCGCTGAAAACGTAAGACTTTAATAATAATAACAATTTATTTAGAAAAGATAACCGGAAAAGTACAAGGTACTATTCTTCCCCGGTGCCTTCTTAATTTCAAACAACATATTGCATAACATGATACATTCAAAGTTAAAACGTAGTTTTATTCTCTTTGGATAATTTACAATGAATAAATGGAAAATAGACATTTAATTTTTATACTCCACCATGACAGATGATCCCGAATATGCTTTCTTTTTAAAGGTTTGCTCTAATCTTTATTTGTATTGCGTAAATGACAATTAGTGTTTGTGATCTCCAAATTTTATTGAGAACTATTTCTTCTTTAGGAAATAAAAAGAATTTAGAATATTTAACTGTAATCCAAGTTTTATTCGCGTGCGAAAAAAGTTTGGCGAGGTTCACAAGAGCTTCTTCATCGCGAATATTTATCGCCGCGAAATGGACCTTTCTGTGTCTTTTAACAACAGGTCCAAAAGTGTTTGAACGCAAAAATTAATCGTCTCTAACAAGTTTACCTGCAGTAATTCGCAAATTGAAGTCGTCGCGATTAAAAGTTGGTTGACAGTTATTCTAAAACAGCTTACAAGGATTATGTATAAGCTTTCGTGAAAGATGTATTTTGAACGCTAGAAGACTTCTAAATAAATAAACAAAGTAAGATTTAAGAAATTAAATTACCTTACCATAAAAAATAGCGGCCAGGACATCTGTAGTTTGGGCCGTAGTTTACTTGGAGATACACTGATTGAAACTTCTAAAGTTAAGGTAGATAACACAGATTAAATAGTGCCAGAAATTATTTTCTTATTGAACAGATTGCAGCAGACTTGTGTAGATTTTTGTTATTAACGTAATGATGTTATACAATTATTCCCAGTAATAACATTCTACGAATCATGACAAAAAATGGTAATGCATATTTATATCCAGATTTCTAAGTATAACAGCTCATAGGAAGTAATGGCTATCTTTGTTTAAATATTGACAACCGCCTTCTTTATTTAGAAACAAATGAACAGATTGAATACATCAGACCCTGAGCAGCTTATGTAATTCCATTATTGTTCTCATTTCGAAAAATGAGCAATATACTAGCTCTGCGATCAGTACCCGCATAATTATTCTTTACAATTTTGTCGTGTTCTATCGTGCGTGTATCCTATCGTATCGTGCGTGTATCCTATCGTATCCTATTGTATCGTGTTTTCTGTTTATCAGGATTTGTATTCGTTTTCTATTGTGTTTTTCGTTTATCGTGTCTTGCGTTTATCGTGTAAATCGTTTATCAGGTTCTATCGTGTATCGTATTTTGCGTTCATCGTGTATATTCGGAAACCCTCGTTTTTATGTTTACTATAGGAAGAAACTACCGAGTCATTCCGAGTTTCTTTTCGTTTTGCTTTATATTTAATGTGATTGTTGACTAAGATGACATATTTCATATTTGCAATAAATAAAACTTTATTAAAGTCTTTTGGTAAATATTGCATCAGCTAACACAGATTTGGCAGGAAGAAAAACCCACGCGGCTGCAATTTGAACATGTTGAATGGGTTGGATTGGTTACAAGAAAATGTGTTTTGCAAATTAAAGGCCTTATGAAGTTTATTTTATAATATTTAAATTTCATTATAGAATATTCCCAATTAGTCCCATGCCTTCATTTGGACGAGCCAGACTGAAAATCAGGTCGTCCTAAATAATTTCTGGATGGAAATAATGAGAAGACGAGCATGAATGCCGAACTCTGTGCTCGTATGTGTTCACCGTCAACATACCTGTACTGCTCTCACACCTGGTGTCAAAAACATGTAGTAAACTTGAATAATACCTGGTTCAAATGAAACTCATCTACTTATTTTGGGGATTTTGAACACCATTCATTAAAGATTTTATTCTAAATAAATTAAATAATTGTTCAATTTATGGCTTTAAAAAATCATTTCCCAAATGCGGATCCAGCGCCGGCGCGCCGGGCGTGCGTCCCCCCCCCCCCCCCCACCCCCATTTGATTTGTTTGAAATTATTAATAAATTAAAATTGATATGTCTATTATCCTAAAATCATGGAAAAACATCTCTTATTTGTAAGAACTTTTCAGCTTCTAGGGGCTCCGCCCCCGGGCACTCAAAAAGGACCTTGCCTTACACCCACCGAGGCTTCTTAATAATCAATATTGATTTATTTTTAAATGTTTGAAAAATCCGCTACCCATATAAAACAAGTATGGTGATATCTTACTATAAATTCAATATTGCTACACAGCTTATTTTAGATGTTAATGTATGCGTAAATTAAAAAAAGACATCTTCCAGTAACAACCAAATTAAACTTAATTCATTCATTCCCAAGATCCCACCTATTAAATGAAAAGAGAGATGTGTTAACTTTATTTCATTAAAAAATATATAGATTTAATCTATTCTTTGTCACCTTGAAACATGCTAAAATACTGTAAACAAACTATTATTCGTGTCATCTTTTATTCGCGATTTATCAGTTTTAAATTATTCCGCGAAGATTTATTTCCGAGAATGAACGAACATTCATTACAAATTCAAAGCAAAATAATTGGTTAGCGGCAATTGATATTCGTGAGTGAAAGGACGTCGAGAAACTCGGGGATATTTCTCGCACGCGAATAAAAGTCGGTTTATAGTAGATTAATTGCTTGTAACTTCTTATCTGAATAACAAAGAAAAACTAGTGCTAATTGTAACGGGAACCGTTACAGATGTTCCCCAAACGCTCCCCAACTCCCTTTTGGTGCCATATTCCCCGTAAGCCTTATTAAATAAGACAACATCTGTGCATTTTGACTTTAGTTTAAAATATATTTTATTCATATAAAGAAATGGATTGAACAGCAGGCATAAATGCCTATGATCGTTCTCTCCATAGGCATTTTGACTTTAACAATGTTATCCCAAAAGGATACCAATTATATTCAAATTTTAACATTGCACTTGCATAATAATCATATAATCTTGTCTACATTTTCTATATATTAAAATATACTTTATATGAAAGCATTTAGTCCAAAAGTATTAAAAATCACTCATTCAAGTGTATTTTCAATTTCACTTGCACGTGCATAATGATCATACCTTCTTGTTGGAGGCCCTTATATCTATCTATGTTCTAAATCCCATCTTGGTTGGTTGAAAACCAAGGGAATTATAGCCATTTCAAGTTTCAGCCAATCAGATTGCAGCACACGTGCATCCACGTGATTTCAATATTTTTTTCTAAATCATATCGTAGAATATCCTAATGCATAACTATGTTTTAAATTTCAAAGCAAGTCGTCAAAAATCAAAGGAGATATGGCCATTTAAAGTTTCAGCCAATCAGATTGCAGCACACTTGCATGCGCCTGATTTCTTGAAATTTTTTGTATATCATATTGCAGGATATCCTAATGCATGACTATGTTTTAAATTTCAAAGCATTTCGTCAAAAAATGAAGGAGATATAGCCATTTAAAGTTTCAGCCAATCAGATTGCAGCGCACGAGCATGCGCGTGATTTCATAAAAATCTTTTCCATATTATATTGTAGGATATCCTAATTCATGACAATGTTAAACATTTCAAAGCATTTCATCGGACAACAAAAGAGATATTGAGATTTTTGTTTCAACCAATCAGAGGAAGGCGCACCGTGCATGCGCGTGAGTTCATGCTAATTTGACGGTGTCATATTATTAACACTTTTAATATATCCTTATGTAATGAGTTTCAAAGTATTTCATCAAAAAATGTAAAAGATATAGCTATATTAAGTATATCAGTCAATTCACTCATTTCACGCGCACGCACGTGCTGGCGTATGCGCGCAAAATGACCTTTGTTCCGCACAACTACACTACACACCCATTAACCCTAAAAAGGTTTTAACTTAGTTTGGTGAACAGTTTCTGAGAACACTTCCGGACAAAAAAGTACCGGAGAAGAAATAAGAAGAAACTAGAGCAAAGCTCGTTGCAAAGCAACGAGTGGGTCTTCCTTCCTAGCAATAAGCAAAAGATTCAATGTTTCTGTCTAGATTGTCAACTTTGCTAACATTCTCTTTTTCGATTTGTCTCAAAAACCCTTACTTGAATTCTTTAATTTGGTGTGAGCATGAGGTCTAAAGGGTACTCTCTCTAACAGCATTCTTGAAATCCTATCCACAACAGTTTAACTTCCAATATTATGACTTTTGATATCGGATATATCATGTTTGTTGCAATTATGTTTGTGAAACGTGTCATACTACAGAAACATAAGTGTTTTGCTACATTACCATCTTAAAAATGGCTTTAAAATCATTTAATATACAATATAACTAGGTAAATAAAATAAACAAATTATATAATAATTCTAAAAATCCAAATGTATTTACAATAATGATGAACAATCTTCATTAGTTGCAATCAGTAAGTAGAACAATACTTTTATAATAAACGCACAGAAATGTGTTGTGTATGTTTCGAATTTGAAGCTTTCCACTAGCAACTGGTGGTACCTCAATAGGAGTGTAAAATTCTCTGAAAGGTATATTATGAACATATTACATATGGCTGTGTATTCTTTTTTAGCGGCTTTGGCGGAACGCAGCAATCACTAAATCAAGTACAAAGCTAAAAGTCTTGTACATAAACATAAATAAGAATATCTACGCTAACTTATTCAAAAGTCAATTTCCACCAAATATTGTACAAGCTAAATATAATACATTTACTGCATTAAAGAAACAAATCTCTTTGAAGGTATTGCCCTGCATAAGAACAATTTGAATCCCCTACACTAAGGATGCTCTGTGCCAAGTTTCACTTTGGTTCTGGAAAATGATATTGTGAAATTTTAGACAATGATGATAATGGATAAAATTATGTTTTTAAAAAATTTACTGGTTCCTTTAGCTCAGATGGGCTAATAAGTATGCAACAGGCACAGTTTTGGAGTTGACATTGAAATGCGACTGGACATCTCTTCAATCTTGTTTTAGAAAACTACATGTACATGCCCGATGTACTGAATTCCTTGGAATCATACACATGTTTATGCCTTTAATTAGTTGTATGTGCCAAAATAACAATTTTTTTTACATTATACTGTAAAAAATACACATACATGTATTACAAGATCTTCTAAACTTTGAAAGGGAAGACCTTAATAAAGAGGTCAACATGCTACACAAACAAAATATTATTATATTTAAAAATAACATTTATTCCAATGTAATTACTGGTACATGTATTTCTGTTACAAAAACTATTTCACTTGAAAAACTGAGAGCAATTGATATGTTCATATTTGTGGATTTATGTTGTCAAATCAAAATTTAAAAATGATACACAGTGTGTTTAAAAATTGTCTTCACAAACCAAAACTTGACTTATTTTCACTATGCTGTTTATTCCATGTCACATCCAAACAGATGATCTTCTGGCAAATCATGGTCATGCTTGGTATCAAAATTCAGTATTCAGATGAGTCACACCTATCCAAAAGAAATTGAAATTTTTTAATTTATAATTCTTTTACTAATAAAAAGTGCAATGCATGAGATTATAAATTAGATTATCAAATTGAGAGATAAGATATTGTCACATTTTCTGTGTATAATTTGTAAATTTTAATGTACTATTTCATCAATTAAAAGAAGTTTACACCAATTAAGGCAGTCATTTATGCTATCCCCTAATAAGACAGCATACAAGTGCAAAGTAATCATGCACTAGTGGGTTTAGGATAATGTGCTAGAGTATTTATGACAACATACTAGCACGAGGTGACAATGTGCTAGCATGTACGTCAGTGATAATATGCCAGCACACTGAATCCAACATGCAGTGAAGCTAACACTCAACAGAATGTTTAGAGTTGTGTTTGCATGATATTTTGTTTTGTGTAAACACAGCAGCGTGTTGTTTAAAGCTGCATTGGAGTGGCAGTCTGTTGAAATTAACATGCTAACACACTGCAACTTCACATCATTGGAACACCATAATTTTAAAACTGGCAAACCAATATCTTATGATTACTAACTAGGTAATTGCAACTGTAAATGCTGATTTCATGGTGACAATAATACCGGTAATTCACTGTATATCTGAGAACTGATCAATTATAATAAGGCGTGTCCAGATAGGGCCACTTGCTAAAGCTCAATAGCACTTTCATAAAAGTGTGCCATCTTACCGACACAAAAGACGCCATTAGGCTATCACACAGCTCGCCATCACAACACTGAAAAACACTTTCGCACTAACACAAGTTCGCACCACACGCTGTCACACTAACACACAACACACTGTCACGCTAATACAATTTCACACAACAAAATATCAGGCTAACACGAGTTCACATAACACACTATCATGCTAACACAAATTCACAAACACGCTGTCTCACTAACACAAGTTCACACAACACGCTGTCTTGCTAACACAAGTTTTACACAACACGCAGTCTCGCTAATACGAGTTCATACAACACACTGTCTAGCTAACACAAGTACACGCAACACACTGTCACGCTTAGATGAATTCACATAACACACTGTCACGCTAACATGAGTTTACACAACACGCAGTCTCACTAACACGAGTTTACACAATACACTGTCACGCTAACACGAGTTTACACAATACACTGTCACGCTAACACAAAGTCACAAAACAGGCTGTCTCACTATTCACTAACACACGTTCGCACCAAATGCTGTTGCGATAACACACTGTCATCCTAATACCATTTCACACAACACACTGTCATTCTAATACCATTTCACACAACACACTGTCAGGCTAACACGAGTTCACACAACACACTGTTACACTAACACGAATTCACAAAACAGGCTGTCTCACTATTCACTAACACAAGTTCGCACCAAACGCTGTTGCGATAACACACTGTCATCCTAATACCATTTCACACAACACACTGTCATCCTAATACCATTTCACACAACACACTGTCAGGCTAACACGAGTTCACACAACACACTGTCAGGCTAACACGAGTTCACACAACACACTGTCACGCTAACACAAATTCAAAAAACATGCAATATCGCTAACACGAGTTCACATAACATGCAGTCTGGCTAACACGAGTTCACACAATATGCAATCTCGCTAACACGAGTTCACACAACGCACTATCTCTCTAACACCAGTTCACACGACAAATTTTCAGGATAACAAGTTCACACAACACACTGTCACGCTAACACGAATTCACACAACATGCTGTCTCGTTTAATAACAGTTCACACAACACGCTGTCTCGCTAACATGAGTTTACACAACACGCAGTCTCGCTAACACGAGTTTACACAACACGCAGTCTCACTAACACGAGTTTACACAACACAAAGTCTCGCTAATACGAGTTCAATCAACACTCTGTCTAGCTAACACGAGTTTACACAACACACTGTCACACTTACACTTTATACACGATTTCACACAACACGCTGTCCCGCTAACACGAGTTTACGCAACACATCGTCAAGCTAACAAGAATTCACACAACCCACTGTCAGGCTAACACAATTAAGTTCACAAAACACACTGCCTTGCTAACACAAATTCATACAACACACTGTCTCGCTAACACAAGTTCACACAACACACTCACATTGCTGAGTTTAAAGTAAAGGTCTACCCTAATTTGAAGAGGTTTAACACTAACATATCTTTATATTAGTAAAGAGCTTCAAATTTAAGACAAAAACATTTATGCAGTAATGTTCCTTAACATGCATCTGGCATATAAAATGAATGAGACCTTAAAAACCTCAAAGTACATGTTTACTTAGCTAAGTAAAGGTCTAAATTGATGCTATTCAACAATATATATCAACATCTCTAAGTATGTGAATGAGTGAAATTCTCAAATAAATATTATAAATCAAAGTATCAATGAGAAGCTGAACCTTACGTCGCAGGTTCCAATCCCATTGCTAAATGCTTTAGACAGGTTACTCCTATGAGACTGCATAAACCAAGATTCTGTGTCACGGTAGGTGTTAGCACAAAATGGATCTCATACTTCTTAAAGGCAATAAGTGCTGAGTACAAGTCTATATTTGCAGCTAATACCATCCCAAGTGGTGGCACCATGAAATGACTGAAAAATGTATGATTAAGGCAAATAAACAAACATTAAACCATTACAGCAGTCTTATCAAACAAAAAAGCAAACTTTCTATTATTACAATTTTTTTAAACAAATTTCTTTTGCAATTTGACTGAGCAATATTTGTCCTTTTTTGTCAGTAAAGTATGATATTAAATAATTTAGACTTTTTGAGAACATCTATTTATAGCGAGTCCAGACAGCAGCACAAATCCCTGCCCATAATGCGAGCTCTTATGATAAGACCTTGGCAAAAGAAGATTGTGACTTGCACATTGCTCCACACAATTTTTCCGCAGTATACTTTGGACCCACAGTGCTTAGCTTCTTTAAAATGTTTAAGCTACATTCAAAATTCATTTCTATTTACTTTGAATTAGCTATCCTTACTGATGTTCACATGGAGCTAATGGGAAGTATAATTTAACGAGCAGTGAATTCATTTGAATTAAACATTTGAATAAACTCTCAGTGTGAACACTGAGCATGGATGCACCAAATGTCAAATGCGGCTTGACAAGCACAATCTAAATTAAAACTAAATAAGTATCTGCCCTCACCCTTACAGTCACACTGTCAATATATAATTAGTTGAATATATTCTGTAACATTAAGTGCAGTTTGAATTATACAGTATGATCACTATGATAGATAGTAGGACTGTTGAAATTACATCCTCAAATTTAAAAAAATAAAATATAAAGCTGTGGGGATTTACAAGGTAAACAGAGAGCGTCTGAACTGTAAAACAGATAATATATCGGTGTGTCTGTGTATTTCTAATAACATCAATGTTTGTCACTGTCATGTATTCAGTAGTGTAAATTTTAAGTAATAAAAATATTCTAACCTTCATTCCAATGGTCCAAGCCAATCATACATTAAAATGTCGCCGTCAGCTCTTTCATCACTCGATACAATTATCACTGGGGAATCCGAAGCAGAGTCAAGAGTGTTCATCCTTGTTAATGTGACAGTCAGAATTTCCTCGTAAACAATTCACACAAGATTCTTAGAATATATGAATAGGGATAATTCTGCTTAGAATAATGTTCCAGAGAAGTGACAAAGTACTTCGTAGCTGCAGATTAAATGTGTGTACATGTCTACAAACGGATTCTTTGTGAGAAAATGTTCAACTTCACAAATCATTCTATTTTCAGTTTGTAAACCATGGCAAACATGTGGCCGACGTCGACTCGAAGGGGCACACTAAAAACGGGATATACTAGAGACCTGATATTTACCTGACGTTTTAATTTTTAATTAAATGGTAATATTGAGTATTTTAAATTACTTATGTACAGACTTTATGACTTCGAGGCATATGCTATACAAAAATTCAATTGTTTGGAACATTTACAGACAAATTTGAATCAGGTCAAATCAGTGTTTAGTACATCGCGTCTTTAGTACCTTCCTATTTCCCACAATGCCGCGCGTTGTTTACAAAACAAGCGCGAAAAAATCCTCTAAACTAGGTACTAATTATTGTTGTGTACATCATCACATTTTAAAATTATTTGAATAAAAAGAAAACAAAGAAACACCGAATCAAAACTATATCTTTTAGATGCATCAACTAAAAATGTGCACATGTATGCAGTAAAGGCTTGGCTGGCTATAGTAGACAACTTGTTCCTGAAAGATTTCTCACATACATGTACTTGTTTTATAAAAAAAAAACGATTAAATATAGCTGGAATTTTATTTCTTTTTATATCAAATGACAAGATTTTATTAGTTCGAAATTATTTCAGTCAAACTTTTTCATAATATACCAATATTTTTAGCTATCAGAAAAAAGCGTGTATGAGCTTTTAACCCCTAATTATAGGGGCCAGCCCCTTTTCGTTAATCAAATATGAAAGCTCTCGTAATTACCCACAACTTTTGTTCTATATTTCTTACCAAATTATTCTCGGTTTAAAAGTTATAACACAAAAAGTAGCAAAAATTCAAAGAAAAAAAATTACTAAAATTTGCCGTTTTATAGCTTCCAAACTTTAAGAAATCAGCTATATAATTTTATCGTTGTGCACATCTACAATGTATTGGCTACAAGTTCTCCAACTTTCATGTAAATATCTTATGTCATTTTTGAGATTTTCAGTGGAAACGAGACATCAAAAATTTTCAATTAAAGGGCAATAACTCACAAATAAAGGCATGCATAAAAAAACTGAAAACAGGTTTAAATAGGTTTAACTACAAGCTATCTATCCTGAAAGTTTCATAACGATCAGTCCAAAGGTCTTTGAGAAATCGCCTGTCAAAAGTCGAGCGGGAAAAAAAAAAAAGAATAATAAGAAACAATAGAATAACAGTAGGGTCTTCCGAAGGAAGCGGAAGACCCTAAAAAGAATAATAACTAGAAAGTCTGCTATTGCAAGCAATAGCATATGTCGCCCCGTACTGGACAAGACTTTCATTTTTATCATCACTAAAACAATGGTCCATTAGCTAAGCTTGGACAACCATCGAGTCGTATCAGTCCTTTTCGTTGGAAACGGAAGACCTTAATTGGGTACATCCCACTAATTATTTTTAGAATCGGTAGGAGAAGAAAGTAGTGCAGGAAAAAATAAGAAGTTCCTAAATTTGCAGACTTGCATAAAAGAAATTGGGCAGATGTTCTGAACTGAGCCTCATACTTGTTCATTGGTAGTATCTTTCCTAACAAAAAAGCTTGGCAAATGTAATTTATTAAGAAGATCAGCCGAATTATTTTGTGCATTATAACGCCAGTGAGAACTGTGAAATTTCCCTACTTTCACTTTAATTTTTAGAGGTTCTGCCGGAAAACGAATCTGACATGCCACCTTCAATTCGAGCATTTCTGCATTACACAGGGCTGATGTTTCTTATGAGATGATAAATCATGTGTAAACTTTTTCAGTTTAGCGGAATCATGAACATTTTCGGCAAGATGAATGTTTTGTTTACAGTAGTGATCAAGGCTTTGCGCACCTGTAGGAGCGGATCCAAGGATTTATGAATGAATAAAAACTATGGAAATAACGTACCAATTTTCTAATTTATACTTGCACTATCTAATGAAATGAATAATATACAAGTAAAAGATATACAAGAAAACGCGAAATGCTAATAAATGCAGCTGACAATCGATATTTTTTTATATAGTTAAAATAAAATAATTATAAAATCTAGAGACAAGACAGAAGAAGAATGAATGTTGGCAAACTATCAAATCACATCAGGAGAACTGAATTTTATGAATGAAACTTTTAGAACGTTACTTGTAAGTTGTATATGTTATATCTGTGTGTTTTACCTGGCAGTGCGCTTCAAAAGGGGGGGGGTCGTCTTGAACATAGCACCTTACGTTTGAACGGTAAGGGCTAGGGCTTCCGTATTTCAAATATGTAATCCTTGTGAAAAGAACTTTTATTGGACACGAAGAACTTTGACCCTTTGACCTAGACCTTGGAGAACACATGTGTACATCTTAACCTTTTTTTCTGTTTCGTTTCTATGACAACTGTGAGCGACTCATTACAATTATTTAAAAGGTAGAAATCACTTTGACACATTGCAAGGAATTAACATTGAAAGTTTCAAAACGATTGCTTGAGTAGTTATTGAGAAAATCGAAATTAAAAAAATTTAACATTCCTCTGGTTTCCATGGCAATAATCGATATTTTGAAAATTTTAAATGCAAGTCGCACAACTACAGATACTAATCATTAAAATAAAAAAAGTTTCATGACGAACGTATAAGGGACCAGAGAGAACACTCGCGGACAAAATCCGTCGCTTTTTACAGGTTTCCATGGCAACGGTAGACATATTGGAACTGAACGACCTCACTGCACAACTACAACCAGAGATCGTCCTTTGAGGAAAGTTTCAGGAAGATTGTCCGAGCCATCTCCGAGAAACAGCCTGGATAAAAAAAAAAAACATGCGTACAATATCAATATGTCGTCCCCGACTTCGTTCGGGGCGACATAACTAGAAAGTCTGCTATGGCAAGCAATAGCATATGTCGCCCCGTACTGGACAAGACTTTCATTTTTATCATCACTAAAACAATGGTCCATTAGCTAAGCTTGGACAACCATCGAGTCGTATCAGTCCTTTCCGTTGGAAACGGAAGACCTTAATTGGGTACATCCCACTAATCATTTTTAGAATCGGTAGGAGAAGAAAGTAGTGCAGGAAAAAATTACAAGTTCCTAAATTTGCAGACTTGTATCAAAGAAATTGGGCAGATGTACTGAACTGAGCCTCATACTTGTTAATTGGCTGTATCTTTCCTACCAAAAAAGCTTGGCAAATGTAATTTATGAAAAAGATCAGCCGAATTATTTTGTGTATTATAACCCAGTGAGAACTCTGAAATTTCCCTACTTTCACTTTAATTTTCAGAGGTTCTACCGAAAAACGAATCTGACATGCCACCTTCAATTCGAGCATTTCTGCATTGCACAGGGCTGATGTTTGTTACGAGATGATAAATCATGTGTAAACTTTCTCAGTTTAGCGGAATCATGAACATTTTCGGCAAGATGAATGTTTTGTTTACAGTAGTGATCAAGGCTTCGCGCACCTGTAGGAGCGGATCCAAGGATTTATGAATGAATAAAAACTATGGAAATAACGTAAAAATTTTCTAATTTATACTTGCACTATCTAATGAAATGAATAATATACAAGTAAAAGATATACAAGAAAACGCGAAATGCTAATAAATGCAGCTGACAATCGTTATTTTTTTATATAGATAAAATAAAATAATTATAAAATCTAGAGACAAGACAGAAGAAGAATGAATGTTGGCAAACTAGCAAATCACATCAGGAGAACTGAATTTTATGAACAAAACTTTTAAAACGTTACTTGTAAGTTGTATATGTTATATCTTTGTATTCTACCTGGCAGTGCACTTCAAAAGGGGGGTCGTCTTGAACATAGTACCTTACGTTTGAACGGTAAGGGCTAGGGCTTCCGTATTTCAAATATGTAATCCTTGTGAAAAGAACTTTTATTGGACACGAAGAACTTTGACCCTTTGACCTAGACCTTGGAGAACACATGTGTACATCTTAACCTTTTTTCTGTTTCGTTTCTATGACAACTGTGAGCGACTCATTACAATTATTTTAAAAGTAGAAATCACTTTGACACATTGCAAGGAATTAACATTGAGAGTTTCAAAACGATTGCTTGAGTAGTTATTGAGAAAATCGAAATTTGTTGATGATAATCTTCCTATATGTGACGTTAAAGTGCATGTGACATTAAGTAAATGTTTCTATTATGACGTCATCTTAATTCTGACGTCATGGTAACGTGAATAATCAGTCTAGATAAACAAGTCAACGTGATTAGAGGTGTTTTTCATTCTATCTGACTCAACATTTGGTGCCGTGACCATTGGGAAGGTATTAGCAAACTAGAAATGGATGTAATCAAGTTAAAGGCGCAGCGTTCAGGCCATCGTGGAGTAATTACCAAAATTTTGAGGAGAATTTCTGAAATTGAAGATGAAAATGGAAAAGCTGAAATGATCAAGGTACTGGAAGAGAATTGGGACACATTAGAAAAAATCAACAGTGAAATTCTACAAGAACTAGAGAAAGAAGAAGAAAATCAAATGGAGATCGAAGATTCAGATGAGTACATAATAGAATTAAGACTTAAATTAGCAGAATTGACAAAGAATGGAAAGGCTTCTGATAATCTTAATCAATGTACATCCAGGAATTTAAATGTAAATGCACCACAGTTCATTCCAAGCAGTGAATCATTAGAACCCAACATAGGGAAACTTAACATTCATAATCATAAACTGCCGAAATTAAACCTGCCAGTTTTTTCGGGAGATTTACTTCAATGGCAAACATTTTGGGATTGTTTTGAGTCAAGCATCCATGGGAAGAACAGTTTGTCTAATGTTGAAAAATTTAGCTATCTACGATCGCTGCTATGTGGGGAAGCCCTTCGCTCTGTGTCAGGATTCAGTTTGACCAATACCAACTACAGGCAAGCAATAGATGTTTTATTTGAGAGATACGGACAGAATCACAAAATCATTAATGCCCATATCCAGAGTTTGATTGATTTACAACTTCCCAAGCCTAGTCCTGAAAGTTTGAGAAACTTCTTTGACAAAATGGAATGCTACATTAGAGGATTAGAAACCCTAGGAACTGATGAGACCACCTTTGGGACAATTTTAACTCCAATGATATACAACAAACTACCAGCAGAAATTCGGAAGAACATTACCCGGGACAAAGGAGATGATCAATGGGAACTGCATTCACTGAGGAGAGCCATCAAGAAGGAGCTATGTGTTCAAGATGCTGGACAGGCAGTGCAGTCAAAACAGGAAACCCAG
Organism: Saccostrea cuccullata; assembly: GCF_032062105.1. Taxonomy (NCBI): domain Eukaryota; kingdom Metazoa; phylum Mollusca; class Bivalvia; order Ostreida; family Ostreidae; genus Saccostrea; species Saccostrea cuccullata. Next base: position 211,531 of record NW_026930315.1, read on the forward strand.
GAATTCATTCCAACAGCTAACTTTGTTGCAGGATCGAGTCATATAAGGAATAACAAGCAGGAAAATTACGTGAAGCAATGCTTATTCTGCAATGGAAATCATTCACCAATCAATTGCCGTAATGTCCAAGACTATGATAAGAGAATATCAATCATCAAACAGAAGAGAGTCTGCTTTAATTGCTTTGGAAATCACAAAGTAAGTGAATGTAAATCAAATTTCAAATGCAGGAATTGCAAGAAGTCTCATCACACAAGTATTTGCAAGAATTCGCATCTACCTCAAAGTTCCTCAGAGAGAGATGTCACAAAGTCAGAGAGCACGCAATCGAATCAACCAACTCAACGAGAGCAGTCGTTCCAGCTTCATTCTTCAACACAGGTGACAACCAAAACTGAAGTGTTACTGAAAACTGCTGTGACACCAATTTGGTATGGAAATCAAGAAATCAACTACTGTAATATATTGCTTGATGAAGGGGCTCAAAATTCATTTATTACAGAGGAGTTAGCACAAAAACTTGATATCAAATCAAATGGATCTGTTACCCTAAGAATTTCAGAATTTGGAGACAAGAATAGTGAAATTCGTCGTCTTGAGAAAGCAACGGTACAACTAGAAACACAAACTGGAGACAGAATTCCAATGGAGGTCATCATAATTCCAAAGATTGCAGCTCCAATCTCAAACAGATCACGCGTCAATATCAGGGAACTCGCATACCTTAGAGGATTAAAATTGGCACAACGGTTAGCACAGAGGAACAGTTCCATATTTCGATGCTCATTGGTGCGGATTACTACTGGAACATAGTAGGGGACAAAATCTTTAGAGGAAATGGACCCACCGCAGTCGAATCAAAGATTAGATATCTAATATATGGACCTATCCATTCAACAGGCCCGATGGGGAGTACACATCCTAAGATACAATTCGAAAACCAGATTTACGATGTTCCCCCCAGAGACATATTTGTTTCAAAATTTTTGAGACAGATATTTCAAGACGATGAAGGAATTACTTATTCTGAGCACGATATATTTCCGATTTCAAAGTCATATCATGGTGACTCTGATACAAGCAGAATGAAGTTAAGAAATCCTCAGAGAGATCCCAGATTTGTACCACAACAGATGGTGGGATTCTGCACTGTATTACATGAACTCAGCAGTGAGCAGAATGGAGACTTGAAGAGCGATGAAAACAAAACCCAATATAGTTATAGAATGGGGGAAGGACCAATTGAAGTAAGACGTAGGGAGAACAGAGTTCACATACAAAGAGGCAGAGGAACGTACAACAGACTTGTCAACAGAAGTCAATATCACCGAATTCGAAGATCAGGAACTACATGCAACAAAATCAAAATTGGAGACGTTGTCCAAGTCCATGATGATTTCACAAAACGCATCAGTTGGAAACTTGCTGTAGTGGTGGATCTCATAACTGGCGGAGATGGACTCACAAGATCAGCAGTCGTAGGTTTTAGTAATGGAACCATATCAAACCGTCCCATTACGAAATTACATCCCCTTGAACTAAACGAGTCAGATTCCAAATTGAGGAAAAGTGAAAGACTTTCCAATTAAAATTTTTTTTTGTAAAACACAACGCGAAATACGAACTTTCTATCATTGTAAATTGTGATTATTGACATTTTGCGGCCTGGAGTATGTTGATGATAATCTTCCTATATGTGACGTTAAAGTGCATGTGACATTAAGTAAATGTTTCTATTATGACGTCATCTTAATTCTGACGTCATGGTAACGTCAATGCTATGCAATGTTTGAATAATCAGTCTAGATAAACAAGTCAACGTGATTAGAGGTGTTTTTCATTCTATCTGACTCAACAAAATTAAAGAATTTTAACAATCCCCTGGTTTCCATGGCAATGATCGATTATTTGAAAATTTTTAATGCAAATCGCACAACTACAGATACTAATCATTAAAATAAAAAAAGTTTCATGACGAACGTTTAAGGTACCAGAGAGAACACTCGCGGACAAAATTCGCCGCTTTTTACAGGTTTCCATGGCAACGGTAGACATATTGGAACTGAACGACCTCACTGCACAACTACAACCAGTGATCGTCCTTTGAGGAAAGTTTCAGGAAGATTGTCCCAGCCATCTCCGAGAAACAGCCTGGATAAAAAAAACATGCGTACAATATCAATATGTCGTCCCCGACTTCGTTCGGGGCGACATAATAAGAATAAGAAACAGAGTAAAAACAATATGTTCCCAAACTCCGTTTGGGGGAAAATAAATATGTTACATGTACCCGTGAATAGAAACATTTATAAATATTTTGAAATTAGATTTCTTCACACAATGTTGCTGTTAACTTAATCAATAAGATTTTTACTTTAAGTTACTGCTAAGCATATTAAAATCAATATAGAAATTAGCTTGCATTTTTTTTTAATTGCGATTTTTGGATACACCGCAGACTCTAAGCTTTAGACAAATATTTAGGTTATTGCGTAAATTTTATGTGTGAAATAACTTAGAACTAGTAGGTTTACTATTTTATTATTAGGTATAAATCTGTTATCAATAATAATAAATCTATTGATAAATTTTCATGAGTTATAATTACCCGTGAGAAAAAGCACATATATATGTGATTTTTGTGCAACCATTATACGTATGTTTAAATATCCGTAATTAAACGATTCACAGTTCAACCTTAAGATGAGAATTTCATTATTTGCAATAATAATTGGAAATCTTCATACTTGAGTAGAAATTAAAAAAAATACTATCTGCATTTCATAATAATCCATGAAATCATTTTCCAAAAATAAATAAATAAACACCATTTGTAAAATTATCACAGTGATCTAAAGTTCTTTTTATTATAATACTTTATAATTTAGATTTGAAGCTTTGCAAGTATTTCATTTAAAATATTAAAGTAATAAACCAAATTAATCTTTTCTTCTTGTCAAAAAATGTTCCGCATTTTGAAACATGCTATCAGCTGGTTTTGTGTTTATCCTATCGTGAAGATCGTTTATCAGGTCTATCGTGTTATGCGTTTATTGTGTTTTGCGTGTATCGTGTATTTGCGTTTATGGTATTTTGCGTTTATCCTATCGTATTGTGCGTGTATCCTATCGTATTGTGTATCCTGTAAAGAATAACGATATGGGTACTATATCAAACAAAACCAAGATCTTCAATATAGTTTAAGGTTTGCACCAAAAAAGCATATTTATCAAAATACCACTGCAAAATTAAAACATTTTTTTTTAATTTTATTAAGATAAGAATGTTTTTAAGTAATCATATTCACAATGCGGAATAAAATTTATTTGTGTTTGTTTTAAGTTTTTAGCGTATTTACAAGTTTTGAAAATTCTTCTTTGTGTTGCAACTCGACGTAAACAATGTTGTTAAAATCTGGTATGCATATCAATAACAATAAAACTTTGACAAAACTGCTAGACCTCCGTCTTAAAAGGAAGTGTCGCTCGGCATTATTTTATCGTTACCATTCTCATTTCAAAGAATCAGCAATATGTAAGATAAAAATGTTGCAAAGATTTTGAGTAATCATATTTAAATGCAAAATAAAATCTACTCTTTATTGTTGAAAGTGTCTACGAATTTTGAAACTTTTGTTACCACTCATGAATAAGGAGAAATGCTCTGAAATACTTATTTCGCCTCAAATATTTTATTTTCAACAGAATTTTATAAACCATTATTTATCCTATTGTTTATTAAGCTTTATTAGGCAAATAGTACAATAATTATACAAAACCTACCTCACTTCTTAACTAGAAAAAATCTTGCATTAAGATTTTCAAGTTATGTTTTTTCAACAAAATGATTAAATTTATTAAAGATGCTACTTTCAGAGCAGTGCTTAAGCATTTTCAGCAGAAAATAATTGAAATACGACTTTTCTTATTTATCCTACTGTTTATTAAGCTTTTGAAGCTTTTATTGTAGGTAAATAGTACAGTGTTAATTAGGTAAATTGTACAATGTTTATGCAAACCAACCTCATTTCTAAACTAGAAAAAATCATCTTTTATTAAGATTTTCAAATTATGTTTTTTTTTTCAATAAAATGATTAAAAATGTTAAGATTGTCAAAAAAATGCTAATATCAGAGTAGTGCTTAGGCATTTTAAGCAGAAATAAAAAGAGAAAAAATAACTGAAATAAGACTTTTTCTTAAGGTGAAATATCCCCAAAATAAGAGAGATAACTACAGATATTGATTTTTAATTTCCATTGCATATATTTTTCTAAAAAAGAATTTAGGTAGTTCTATCTCTTAACATATAAGTCTTTGAATTGTCGCAGATATTTCAGATGCAATTTTTTTTAATCAGTTTCCTTTCTTTTCACTAAAATATTTTGAAGAACGATAATGAGAAGAATACTCGTGTAGATAGATGGATTTCATTTTACAAGCACAAAAAACAATTTCATGTACTGATTTTAAAATCTTGTTGCTTTGCGATATATATCATTTAGTCTAATGTTGAATGAAGTTTTACCACCAACTCGCTGACGGATTTTTCTGAGTGTCCTAATTATGTAAAAGAGCAACCAGTCCAGAGTAAAGGATCCAAACACCTCAATGACATGCACACCTGACTTAATTTTACATTTTTTTTACTTTTCCCTGCTTGTTCTCTTTCCAGTTTTGATTTTTTTTTCAATGGCCTTTGAGCTTAATTACATTTCAGAGATTGGTACCCTTTAATATTACAGAGAGAAAAGTAGTGTCCATAGTAAACCCGTAATATTTGTCTGACCAAAAAGTAAAACAAGAGGTGCACAATGACATCGTGTAACAAAGAATCTGTGAAAGTCTCATTAAATATCAATCAGTGGTACCATGTTCATAATGTATAAAAGATTTGCGGATAAGAGATGGGTACAGCAAAGCATACCAAACGGACGGATGGACGTACAGATTGAAGAAAATCCTGGGGTCTTATAACACAAATTATAGTCAGAGACTATGAAAACTATTAATGTTTTTACAGATGTACATACAAATGGTGATTTCAATTCCTTTGTCGATACGATATATCCTGGTGAGCCTGAGATGAAAGATACAGAGTCTGACACATCTATTTCAAACTTAATAGTTATCTAACAACAGAGTTCTATGATAAACGTGGTGACTTGAATTTTTCTATCGTCAACTTCCCTTGCTTAAGCAGCAATATACCTTCATCACCTGCCCAAGCAGTTTATGTATCTTAGATGATTCTATACACAAGAACATGCTCTACGTACGAACAATTTCTTAAATAAGGTAAATTATTGACAAAGAAGTCAAAAAATTTAGCTGTCTCGTTTGGTCGATACGATAAACTTGTCAGCAAATACAATTTATCACTGAGTCAACAGCTGACTGACGTTTTTCATACTACTGTAATTGTTTAAGGAATGACTCTAATTAGAGCCATTCCTTATAATTTAATTTTAAAATAATTAAACAACATTTGATGTAAAATTATGTTGCTTTTTACGAGTTCAAATTTACCGCGCAATAATACAAACGTTGTAACGAAAGTGATGTGAAGCGAGGGCAGGTAATAACTGATACATAGATCTAGCAGCCATGATGTGTGTTTACATGAGGTAAGATCGAGTAAGTGTTTGAAGTTAAAGATACAGTTATTAAATCTTGAATTTTCCATAGATTCCGAGGACTGGAAATGAGGGGATTGCATGGATAAGATGATTAAGCTGGTCGTCAAGGGGGTGTGTCCCCATACCAAACCAGATTATACAAAATGTTTTGCGTTCGTTTTTGGAAATCAACCAATGAGAGGCGAGAATATAAACAAAATTAAATTATTAGTCAATGATTTATACACTGAATTGACGAAAATTATTTCCTTCATTTCCCGATCATGACATGGAGCACACGAGGGGTATGGCCGGTCGGCAGGAGATACTTACTCCTCCATGGCACCTGATCCAACTGCCTTGTTTGCTCTGATCCTATTTGTGTTGATTTAATGGACTTTGATATTAAATACTGTTCGTTATCTTCAATATCCTTCGTTACACAAGTAGACGGTACGAATTTGTAGATCATTTAATACTTATCCGGTCATTTAGAATTTAAAAATCCATCAGTTTAGATAAACAAATGTAACAAATGTCTATATCGTAATTATCGGAAAATCTACGGCTTTACAATAGGTTTCACGGTCCTTCGGATGATGAGACCGTATAAAACCGTGTCGCAGTAGATGTTGGCAAGAAAAACATTCCTTTACTGCTTATTGGCCGTAAGTGTCGAGTATTGGACACATTTGCAAATCTCCACTGGCACGTACTGGCGTCTCCATATGAGTGAAAAAGTCCTTAAAAGGGGCATTAAACAACATACCAATAATTAGTAACATTTTTTATTTCAAGTGTTTCACATGAAGTTTTTTTCTTTCTGGATTGATTCCTAGCATGGTAGCTTAGCTGCTCGAACAAAATTCTTATTGTAAAGTTGACACATCGACCAAAAGTTTTCCTTTTCTTCGTTCCTTTTGAATCTTTTTGGCAAACTTTCCAACTTCGCTGCCTTTTGCTTAAGGTCTGGAACAAGAATTAATTTAGACAACACTGCTGCTTTCTGTTAAATACATGTGCCTGTATATGTTACTTAAAATATAGCAATAGTAAGCACAAAAGGAGATACGTCAGTCTTTATCTTTTTTAATAAAGTCTGATGACACAATGTTAAATACAAAACAAATGGCGAACAAAGAAGCTAAACCCCCTCTCCCACTGTCACGCATTTTAACGCATAAACCATATCTTATTCCTAATGCAAAATCATGCATGTACCGTTTCAAACAATCATACATTTTTCACGCACTTTCGAACGAAAATTCATTCTTCCATATAGTATAAATTTCTTTCTATTTTATACTTGCAAAATCGTATAAAATGAGAAAATCTTATTATCATCTCATTAAAAATATTACATCATGTTTTTCTGCACTAAATTTTAGAGAAACTTGTAATGCACTATAAAATGCTAGCAGGGAAAAGGTAAATTAATATTTCTATGACGTAAACATGTTGCGTTGAAATACTTGATATCGCAATTACTCAACTTAGCGTAGCTCATTCGCGATGGAGGTAGGAAACGTTTGTTGGGTGGGGACAAATGTGTTAATGATATAATGCATAATCGGTCATTGTAGAGTTTATAAAAATATATAAGTAAATAAAAAAACCTGGCGGAATACCTTGCATAAAAAATTGCTGAACCAGCAAAATAATTTTTTGAGACGAGCTAATCCTAAAATGTTACATTTTTAACAATATTTTTAACGAAGCGGCCTTTTGAATTTTCATTGAATATCATCAAATTTTAAAGCTGATAAAATATTCCAAGCTTTCCTTAGTTGACAACCTACTCTTTGGAGTCCAGTTATTGGCAATACATTGTACGTTTGGCGTTAAATTGATCGAATCATTTGATTGTTACTACAGTAATTGTAAACAATGTCAAGTGTCCCAAAAGTCTAGAGCTTTCTCGACTCTCCCACAAAAGAGCGATTGTAAGTTATATAACTGAGAGGTACTAGCGATAATACGTATTCAGTAATTTTTAAAAGCGTTAAAAAAGTTTTATGCTTGTAAGCTCTAAAAGACCTGGTATTGACCTTAAAAATAACATCTTTTAATTGATTACAACTATACTTATATACAATTCCGGGTTTTAATTCATTCATTCATTAAGATTAAAAAAAGATTTTGTATAGACAGTAAGACAAGCAGGAATATAAAATATAAGAAAATGGAAAAAAAATAACAATTTGAAGCTTTATTATTATTATTACTTTTATTATTGATTATAGTACCTTTCTTGAAAATAAATATATATTTTTTAAATTTAAATGTGAATAAAATCAAGATATGTTTGTAGTTAGTTATTATTCCTTATTGTTTTTTTTAAATTATTATCATTACTTTACAATTAGTTAAACCCATTTTTAGTAAAACCCGTGTTTATGTTTAAGGACTGCATATGATCGATAATGTTATTTGATGCTATTTAGGAATTGCGTTTTATTTCTTAAAACTTTGATTGATTCCATAATTTATGGAAAGGTTTATAAAAATAGTCGCACCCGAACAAACTATGTTGTTTGTTTCTCTATATAGCTCGGGTCGCAGAATGAGTGTCATTTTTAATTAAGTATTATTTAATCAAATTATCAAGGGGTGGTTGTATGATATTTCCCACCCTGCATGCTCCAGCTGAATGTTGTTTACAAGTTTGAGCTAAAAATAAACTTGCGTGACCTTGACAAGCACAACAACAACGAAACGGTAAATACAACCTTTGTTTTTCCGGAAATTATATCGTGCAGTTTTTTCTTGCAGTATAATTGTCACATACCCATAATTTCCATAAGTCTTTCTCTGTATGCAACAGATTTCTTAAAATAAGACATGATTTTGACTCATTGTGTCCTTTTAAAGATAAACTTTTCCAGATTGAAAATCTAACACTTTTCCTTCAAAAGAATGCTTACCAGTGATAAATTCCAAAAACTGTTTATCATTTTCTTGTTTTCTGCATATTTCGGTACCACTGCAGTCGTCACGGCTTGTGGATACCAACAAGGGAACGCATAAAAGCTTCAATAAATTAAAACATTTAATTTAACTTCTTCATGCACTTAGTGCAGTTTCTGATGATAATAATAATAATAATAATCAAGCTTTATTTAGAATCAACATATTCCTTAAAATGATACAATCAAAGATAAAACACGTAGTTTCATTCTATTTGGAAAATCCACAAGGAATTAAATGGAAATAGACTTTTAATTTGTATACTCCTCCATAACAGATGATTCCGAATCTGATTTCTTTTTAAAGATTTGCTCTTATCCCAATTTGTATTGCGTTAATGAACTTTTACGCTTGATTAATGTTTGTCATTTTTAAATTGTATTGAGATCTATACTTTAAAAAAAGAATTTATAATTCAAATTTTACTGTAAACTTATATTCGCTTGCGAGAAATTTTGGCGAGGTTCGCAAGAGCTTTGTCATCGCGAATATTTATTACCGCGAAATGGTCCTTAAAGTCGCTGTGTCTTTTAACAAAAGATCCAAAAAGGTGTTTGAACGAGAAAATTAATCATATCTTACTAGTTTACTCGCAGTGATTCGCGAATTGAAGTCTTCACCATTAAACGTTTGTTGACAGTAATTCTTAAACAGCTTACAACGATTATGTATTAGCTTTCGTGTAACATGTGTAAGAAGAATTTGAACGCCAAAAGACTTCTATTTTTAGATAAACCAAGCACATGTCCGATTTGAGGAAATGAATTACTTTAACATACAGAACAGCAACCAGGACATCTTTGGTTCGGGGCGTACTTTACTTGGAGATACACTGATTGATTCTTCTAAAGTAAATGTAGATAACACAGATCAAATAGTGGCAGCAACAAGTTTTCTCTTATTGAACAGATTGCGGCAGACCTGTGTAAATTTTTGTTATTGGCGTAATGATATCCAATTATTCCCAGAAATAACATTCTAGGAATGATGAGAAAAAAATGGTAATACATATCTATATCCAGATTTCTACGTATAACATCTTAAAGGAAGTAATGGCTATCTTTGTTTAAAATATTGACAACCGCCTCTCTCTACTTAGAAACAAATGAACAGATTGAATACATCAGACCCTGAGCAGAGTGTGTAATTTCCATTATTGTTCTCATTTCGAAGAATGAGCAATATATCAGCTCTGCGTACAGTACTTTATTATTTTGTGCCCCCCTTCCCCATTTGATTTTTTTAAGTAAAAGGATGACTGCACTTAACGCCGGTTTTTGGGTCTTTTTCAATCTCTTTTGTCACATTTATTTTTGCTTTTATTTTTACCTTAAGTCATTTGTAATAGAGTTTTGTCTATTTCCAAATGAAAGGCAATGTCATAAAGCTTATAAACTGCGTTGCAATAAAATAATTTGTTGTTTTTTTACCCCACCTCTCTGCAAATATCGGGAAATTAGACTTATCTGCCCTTGATTGGAGATAAGATTTATAAATATGCATAAGAGGCGGAGCTAATATTGTGAAGAGTGGTCTAAAATTAGAATAGTTACTGTATTTATATTTGGTGCATTCCTCTCTCTCTCTCTCTCTCTCTCTCTCTCTCGGCATATGTTTGTCACTATTATTTTTTAAGTTTTCAAATAAAGTATATAACTAATAACAAATAATATCGATCGGTAGAAGTAGCCATTGATAATCAACAGCAATGGTTGATGTCAACAATTCGCGTGTTCGAATGTAAGTGCCGACTAGCTCAGTCGGTAATGCACAGAATCATTAATATTGAGGTCTGGGATCCGGGATCGAAACCCGGTAACAACATTAAGACTTGCTATATTTTTCCCTTTTTATAAAAAAAAGAAAGAAAAACATCACAATTATTAAATTTTATCTGAACTTCTTCTCCCCATAAATTAGTGTGCTTAGGATGGTATGATTTCATTTTTATTTACTGGATCTTACTTTGGATGTTCATGATAAGCGATGGTTCAAAACATAATAAATAAATCTCTTTTTTCTTGTAGACTACGAACATGTAGAGACATATAATACACTCGAAAATATATAAATATAGTAAAATTAAACGCTTTTGAGATAAATATAAGAATAATCTTATAGATATCTAAGAGAAAAAAGAATAACCCGTGGCTCGATGGGAATGGATTGAAACAGATATGCGTGTTTCCTTACACGTCACGTGATGGAATTTTAGTATTCACAGAGTTACCTGGGTATAGAAATCACGTGGTTAATTATAATATTCAACAGGTAACAACGTGGTCAAAATGGCCTGTTTACTATAGAGAAAGTGAACACACGAAGAAACAGTTTTTTCTCTTTTTAACCATGAGCGCATGTTTGTCTATTGATCTCCTTTTGATATGAGGTAATATATATAAATATACAACTACCATAAAAAGGAGAACAATAGACAAACATGCGCTGACTATGTATTAAGCCTGTAAAAAGGTGGGCGTACTCATTATCCTATGGAGATTCCAGAATATGCGATGACCCCTCCCAATAAAAACGACTTCGAACTTCGTTAATACGAACTTTTAATTAACGTAATTACACAAAGTTGCAGTTAAGACATTGGCCATTTCTATCATTGAAAGAAATATGCCTATTTTTAAAATAATTATGTCGCAATTTCTAAGTTTCCTTAAGTGCAGTCATCCTTTATATGTCCGTTATCCTTATATCATGGAAAAACATCTCTAATTTGTAAGAACTTGTCAGTTTCCAGGGGCTTCTGTTTATAATAGTAAAACTTTGACAAAACTGGTGGATCTCCGTCTTAAAGTAAATGTCGCTCGGCATTAATTTTATTTTATCCTTAACATTCTCAATTCGAAGAATGAGCAATATGTCAGATAAACCGAAGATTTTGAGTAATCATATTCACAATGCAGAATAAAATCTACTATTTAGTTTTTAAAGTGTCTACAAATTTTGAAACTTTTGATACCTTTGATTAATAAAGAAATACTTATTTCGTAACAGATTTTTATAAACAATTATTTATCCTATTGTTTACTTACTTACTTAGTCCTCTTCGTGCTTGGAGCACATAAGGCCTGCACCGAGGACCTCCATCTCTGTCTGTCTGCTGCCATTGTCTGTACAGTGCCCCAAGTCCACCCTTGATCGTTCATTTCCTTTTCAACCGACCGTCGCCATGTCTCCTTTGGTCGCCCTCTGTTTCTCTTTCCTGGTGGAGTCCATCTTAGGGCTACCCTTGGTATCTCTGATGGTTTCATCCTCATCACATGGCCAATCCATTTCCAGCGTCTTTCTTTAATCTGGTCAGATATAGCAGCTGTGCATGTTCTTTCATACAGCTCCTCGTTGGTGATCTTGTTTGGCCAGAATATCTTCAGTATTCTACGGAGACATCTAGTTTGAAAGGTATCCAGTTTTTGCGAGATGTTCTTTGTCACCTTCCATGACTCAGATCCATAGAGAAGGACTCCGATGACATTTGTTTTAAATATCCTTAGTTTGGTTTTGGATCTGATAATTGAGGATTTCCAGATGTTCCGTAGGTTGGCAAAGATGGCACGGGCTTTTGAAATTCTATTATCTACGTCCATGGTTGAATCTCCATTGGCTGTGATCTTACTGTCAAGGTATGTAAAATTGTCTACTTCTTCTATTCTGTCGTTGTTTGCTGTGACTTCTTTACCTATCTTTGTATTTATCCTCATTAACTTTGTTTTGTTTACATTTATCTTAAGTCCAATTTGTCTGCCATACTTGACCAGGTCATCAGTTTTACTTTGAATATCTTTGTAACGCTGTGATAGTAAAGCGATATCATCTGCAAAGTCAAGATCTTCTAATGACTGTTGAAATGTCCAGGATATTCCTCGACTGGTCTGACTGGTAGTAATTTTCATAACCCAGTCTATGCAGAAACTAAACAGCAATGGTGAAAGCAGACATCCCTGTCTTACCCCGGTTTGGATTGGGAAGCTGTCTGTTAGTTCAGTTCCGCAGATGACCTTTGCCTGGAAGTCCTTGTATAGCATCTGAATGATGGATATGATCTTATTAGGGATGCCGTAATGTTTGAGGATCATCCATAAAGCAGGACGGTGTATACTGTCAAATGCTTTGGCAAAGTCAATGAAGTTGGCATACAACGTAGCATTCCATTCATTGCTTTGTTCTAAGATTTGCCTCAAGGAAAATATCTGGTCTGTGCATGATTTTCCTTTTCTAAATCCAGCTTGCTCTTTACGAAGGTATGGGTCTACCACTGAGGCCATTCTATTTAAGATGACTCTGCTTAAGACTTTGCTGGTAACTGACAACAACATAATCCCTCTCCAATTATTTGTGTCCGCTAGGTCACCTTTCTTGGGCAGCTTCACTATGAGACCAACCTTCCAATCATCTGGTGCTGTTTCTGTCTGCCAAATAGTTTGCAGGATATCTGTGAGAAGTCTGGGTGTTAATACTTCCTCAGCTTTTAACATTTCTGCATGTACTTGATCGATCCCTGGGGCTTTCCCATTCTTGAGAAGTTTAATGGCATGTTTTACTTCCTCAATTGTTGGTGTGTTGGTATCGATGTCCAAAGTGTCCATACTTTCAATAATTTCAGCATGTTCTGTTGATGGACATTCCTGGTTTAATACCCTTTCAAAATGCTCTTTCCAACAGGTAAGCTCTTCTTCTATACTTGAGGCCAATACTCCATCTTGTTTTCGCACTGGTGTATCTGTGTTTTTAAAACCACCACTCAGAGTTTTTGTAATACGGTATAATGTCCCCATGTCTTGTTTAGAGGCAGCATTTTCTGCATCTTGCGCAAGCTTGTCAGTGTAATCCTTCTTGTCCTTTCGTGCACTTTTCTTAACTTCCTTGTCTTGTATTGTGTTTAATTGTTTATTAAGCTTTATTAGGTAAATAGTACAAGTTTTATACAAAACTTACCTCACTTTTTAACTTGAAAAAAAATCTTGTATTAAGAATGTCAAAATATATTTTTTTGAACAAAATAGTTAAATTTATTAAAAATGCTACTTTCAAAGTAGTGCCTAAACATTTTAAGCAGATATATTAAAAGGAGAATAAATAATTGAAATACGACTTTTTCTTAAGGTGTAATTTTTATTGGTTAATGAACTATTGCGCTTAAATATGATATCTTAAAATATCAACTATCATTTGGCAAAAAAAAAATTTATACATTTTTCTTTCTTTTAAAATTTGATCCTTTTTATTTATCTTCGTGTGCAGCTCTTCTTCTAAAGGAGGTCAAAAAAGTGTGAAAAAGACGATAACCCTCCAACACCTTTAAGAATTTATTTACTTTACCATAAAGAACAACGACCAGGACATCTGTAGTTTTGACTGTACCTTACTTAGAGATACATTGATTGATACTTCTTAAGTAATTTAAAGTAGATAACACAGATTAACTAATGGCAGCAACAAGTATTCTCTTATTGAACAGATTGCGACAGACCTGTGTAAATTTTTGTTATTGGCGTAACGCTGTTATCAAAGAAGTAGGTACGGTTTCCTTTATAATTCTGCACGGCGTTTTGAGGAAAAATTAATTTGAAGTTTCAACAATTTCTCCTTTATGAAATTATAGACTAACAAGAAGGTTATTTAAAAATAATGTTCAAATGAACTTATCTTTGCGCATGCGTAAGTTACAATGAATGAAAGTAAGGGCGATAACCCTTTTTTCGTATTTTTCAGTGTCCTTGTACATATATATTAGATAAATTCAATATCTCTGCCATCGTCGCCCGGAACTATTTTTGGTATATTGAAAGATTATTATAAAATGCATAATTTCTAAAAGTTTCATTCCGGGCGACAGTGGCAGAAGGGTTGAAATATTAATGAATAAACATCTTTTTTAGTTTATTTCATAATATTAGAATGCTTTGATTTGTTACAATTTCTTATTTTTAAAAATCCGGATAAATTTGATCCATAAGTACGGAACGCTGACATTTTGGTTGTTATGGTTAGTGTAAACAGAGCAGTGTAAAGATAGGGCCAACGTTTAACAGATTCTTCCTGCATAATCCTGGGAACCAGTTAAGCCAATTAAGAAACATACAAATCAATAGAAAATCATTATATATTACGAAGCATTCAAAAAAAATTTCACATACTTAGACGTTTAAACAAAGGTAGTAAAGAGTGCAGTCACCTATGCAAGCTATGCAGCTTGCAAGTTGCAGACGACCCTGTGCCGTGTGCGTTAGATCTGCAGTATGCTTGATATTTTTGTGTATGTTTGTTTAGGTAGAGTCTATAACTTAACCCAGTCAGTGCATCCGGAAAAATAAATTCCAGATCGACTTTAATGGTTACAATTCAGTACCTGAACCCGATGTATTTATGTAAATAACAAAGTTTGTACTTATTTAAATACTTCAATGATCTATGCGAATACTGAAAATTCTGATTATTAATTTGTTGTACACGCAAGCTGGTGTATTTAGTCTCTTAATTAATCTGGGGTTTTTGTTAATATTGACTTGATGTTTCTACTTTCAGTTCATACAATACTGTCTTGTTTAAGTATATACATGTAATTTATATGGATTCCTATCGGAACTTTTGAACAGTTACTGAGTTAAATCACATCTGAAATTATTACAAAAGTTAATATTTTGATTTTCAAATCAAAGTACTGAAAGGACTGATACGAGTTAATGGTTGTCCAAGCTGATCGAGCTAATGTATGATGAAAAAATGAAAGTCTTGTCCAGTTCGGGGCAACATACGCTATTAATTGCTTGCAATAGCAGACTTTCTAGTTTTTGTTTGATGTGTTGATCAGTGCAATCGATTCCTTTCCATAAATAAGTAAAACCACAATTATTATATATTATTTATTCATAGCTTAACCGTTAACCTTCCCATCCTACACACAGTTTATAAACAATACAGGAATGTAATTATGGAAATATAAATCACATCGTCAGATAAAGCAATAACTTTTCAAACAAATTTTCAATAAGACTAACATAATCTCAGCAAGATTTGTAGAGACTAAAAATTTTGGTCTGGAGATGTCAATCCAAAATGTTTAGTCTCTACAAATCTTACTGAGATTAATATTAACGCATCTCACTCAATTTGTTTGACCACATCGTTACAGTTATGAGACCATAAATTTTAAAAATAATCATTCAAATTAATATTGCATAAGTATAGCGACTAAAAGCCTGACCTAAATACAATGGGTACCTTGAAACAATGCCTTATAAAATGCATAGTTGACCTGTCTAGCAAGTAAACATGTACTTATCTTATAGGTATTCAAGACACTCATGCATTCAAACTCAAACCTGAAAGTAATCAGGAAAGAAATGTTACAGTACATTACTACAAATAATTGTACTTTATGCAAAATAGACCTAATATACTGATAATTTATGCATGCATTCATTTTCAGAATCATTCTATATTGACTTGCCCTTATATTTGACACATATGTTGTCATTTCCACAATCTTCTAAATTGGATCAAAACAAAACGAAGAGAAAAACAAAACCAGATGATAAAGAAAATAAGAAAAACACAAAACAAATCATTATGAACATAAAACAATAAATTTATGGATAATTTATATTCCATTTTTAAAATTATTAACCTACTGAAATCAATATCTGCCCATCTTAATTATAATGTCACATGGTCACTTTGTTGCAATGGAAAAAATAAGAACAAAGTAAACTATAAATCAATAACTGTACTGAATAACACAGTACAAAAGTATCAATTTATGCATAAACATAACTTGATAATAAAAGCATAACCAAGTCACTACAACATACATGTAACTTCCATAACTTAATTATGATGCAAAATATTCAAGGCATGATACAATATAATGCAGTCATAATATTACAAAATCATAACAGGGTTACCCTGGAACATAACACACATCACTTCATAACATAACCCATCACTTGATAACCATTCATTAAGTATAATAACTCGGTCACTACATATTATATTACTGCATAAAATTGACAATTCATTTTATAATGAAACCCAATAAATACAGAAACTAAATCCAGTCATTAGCTAAAATGACCCAGTCACTACACTACATAATCCAGCCACTGCACTACATATACTAGTCTCTACACTACAAAAAACTGTCACTACACAACATAACCCAGTCACTACACAACATAACCCAGTCACTACACAACATATCCCAGTCACTACACAACATAACCCAGTCAGTACACAACACATCCCAGTCACTGTGCAACATAACCCAGTCACTACACTACATATCCCAGTCACTACACAACATAACCCAGTCACTACACAACATAACCCAGTCACTACACAACACATCCCAGTCACTACACTACATAACCAAGTCACTACACAACATAACCCAGTCACTACACAACACATCCCAGTCACTACACAACATAACCCAGTCACTACACAACATAACCCAGTCACTACACAACACATCCCAGTCACTACACTACATAACCCAGTCACTACACAACATAACCCAGTCACTATGCAACACATCCCAGTCACTACACAACATATCCCAGTCACTACACAACATATCCCAGTCACTACACAACATAACCCAGTCACTACAAAACATATCCCAGTCACTACACAACACATCCCAGTCACTACAATACATAATCCAGTCACTACACAACATATCCCAGTCACTACACTACACACCCCAGTCACTACACTACATATCCCAGTCACTACACAACATAACCCAGTCACTACACTAAATATCCCAGTCACTACACAACATATCCCAGTCACTACACAACATAACCCAGTCACTAACCCAGTCACTACACAACATAACCCAGTCTCTACACACACAATATCCCAGTCACTACACTACATAATCAAGTCAAACACTACATATCCCAGTCACTACGCAACATAACCTAGTCACTACACTACATATCCCAGTCACTACACTAATAATCAAGTCAATACACAACATATCCCAGTCACTACACAACATAATCCAGTCACTACACTACATATTCCCAGTCACTACACAACATAACCTAGTCACTACATACATAACCCAGTCACTACACAACATAACCCAGTCAACACAACATATCCCAGTCACTACACAACATAATCCCAGTCACTACACAACATATCCCAGTCACTGCACAACATATCCCAGTCACTACACAACATATCCCAGTCACTGCACAACATATCCCAGCCACAACACAACATAACCCAGTCACTACACTACATATTCCCAGTCACTACACTACATATCCCAGTCACTACACAACATAACCCAGTCACTACACAACACACCCCAGTCACTGCGCAACATAACCCAGTCACCACACAACATAACCCAGTCACTACACAACATATCCCAGTCACTGCAATACATATACCAGTCACTACACTACATATCCCAGTCACTACAATACATAACCCAGTCACTACACAACATAACCCAATCACTGCACTACATAACCCAATCACAACACAACATAATCCATTCATTTAACTACATAATCCAGTCACTTCACAACACAATCCAGTCACTACACATCATACTGCAACATTTATCACATATTAACTAACAAAAAAAACCAAATACTGGTTTGTTGTATGGCATAATAAGTTTGTTTGGCATAATAAGTTTTTGGACTGAACAGTCACTTATAGATGGAAATCCTTTACTGAACACTCTGTTGATGAACATCTTGCATCAGCCTCTTCATAAGGCAGTCCTGTTTTATTACAGATCAGATAAACCATTGCTTCTTTCAGTAGAATGAATGAGAAATAGTGAACTGCCATTCTGAAAAAAGACAAATCTTTTGAAAATAATGCATGCTTACATATATTCTAATGGGTATAGGGAGTACATTCATAAATTGTTATGCTGCTTTTTAAACATGTAATAGATCTGGTAAAAAAAATAAAAATTATTGAGTATACATACAGTGGACTATCTATAAGGATACTTTCCAATTCTTCATTTTCAAGAGTTTGGAAGGTTCTATATCGAGTGAAAATGGATCTGGAAAATTATTTAAAATTTATATAAACCTGGTAAAAAAGTAACCAAAAAGAGGAATTAAGACAATAAATGACAAAGAATTACAAATAGAGTACAGTTCTAAATTTCTAATGCATTCGTGACTTCAAAATCAAATAATTATCTGCAAACTCTTACCCAGGCAAAGGTTTGCTGCAGAACATTTCTTCTTGGAGAACTGTTTGTAGATGTTCTTGTTCCTATTAAAGTAAGTCAGCATATTGTCCATTGAAATGTAAACAGAAAATACTTTTGGAAATGCACATAAATTATCTTAAGTTCCAATGAAAAGATTCAATAATTTTTTCAGTGCAATTTTTGATACAACATTTAAAATGAACATACGTACATGTCATGTACTATTTCAGATATAATTCTTCTAATTCTTACCTGAGAACTTAAAAATTTTCTTCCAAAGAAATACTGTTTAATGTATTTGTCATACATATCTGCAGGGCTCTTTACAAACATATGATGGCGGGCATGATCAGCTTCATCACTGGAAAATGTAAATAAAATGAAAGTTGTGTGTCTACCTGAGACTTTATCTATTACTTATGATATACAAATGTATACAATTTCATCATTTTTTTTAAATATCATATTTGTACAGGAATATTAACAGAACAAATTACCATTCATCAATTTTGCAGTTCATTATCTTTGTTAGAGCACCTATTACACTGTTCAGCTGTAAAAAGAATGTTTACTTAATAATATGTATTGTACAAAACTATTCAATTAATTTGATAAACATGAATAATGTATTTAACTTTCTTATACTCACATGACTGTTAATATAATCTGTATCAAATACTGAAAAAAGAGCTTTTTATTAAAATTTCAGCAAAATACATAGCAATATATTTACCTGAACACAGTAAAGTACATATGAACTACCCACCAGAAGATTGCGTCACAACATCAGCTGCATCTTGTACCTCCTCTTCATCATTTCCAGTGCCCTCTTTTCCCCTGCATATTTATAACATCACTTTGTACATAAAAATATTTTACCATGTAATAAATAGTCTTTATTATCAATATATATTGCAAATAATTTTTTTTAAGCAAATGTTCTTTTCACTTTTCTGCAAACCATGTACTATTTGTTTTGCCAAAGCTTAGCATTAATGAAAAGTATACATCTCAGCTACATGCACTCACATATTTTCACTCTGTGTCTGGTTCTCAGTTTCACAAGTAAGCCTATATTAGTGTAAATGAGATAAGTTTAGATTATTAATTCTAAGTAGCAAAAATTCGCAATTTTCCAAAACCCATAGATAGAGTTAAATAATTATAATTATGATAAGATTTATTGTTGTTCTTTAAAAGTAATATTAAAAAAAAGATTGAACTTACTTGCAATCATCCGTACTTAAAGTCTCTTCTTTGACAGGTAGATACCTAAAAGGAAAAGAAATTAAAAACCATTTTTAAAAAATTCATTGTGAAAAGGATTTACAGTAGAAATGAATGTTGATGAACTGATTGGTTTTATTATCAATCATACTTGTTGATCATATTGTTATAAATTAATAATCATACTAAGTTGATAAGATATATAAAGATACTTTAATTACAACTACAAGTAAAACAAATAAATCATTTAAAAACTTAAATAGCAACAGTTCTATGTAATGCATAAATCAATACAAGTTTTAGAAAACTTGCTTAAAGGGTGTCCTAAATATTACAAGGCTAGTACTGTTGCATGAAAAAAAATAGATTAGCAGGTTCAGAATGTTCCTGTTAACAAATCTTTACTTGAGTTTATGTTATCTAACCCAAAAGGCACTAGGGAGATTTATCAATCAAAATTTGTCCATTGTCTGTCTTTTTAAAATTTTTTTTTACAGGTATACAACTGAACTAATCTAAGCTAAATTTGATATAAAGCATTCAAGAATGCATGAAGTTCATTTTTTTTTTCAAATTAAAAACCATGTACCATCTCCTTTTTAAGGGGGGATAATAAAGATTAAGTGAAATGGACATCTTTCAAAAAATCTTCATTAAAAAACCACTGAGTTGGAAAAGATAAAATTTGCATTATGAAAGCTTCATTACATAGTGTAAATTTTGTTTTTTTCAAACAATTTCCACCAGTGGTAGGATGGGGCCATCATAGTTTTATGAAATGTCTTCTTAGTGTAGATTGAATTTTGTGACCCAGGTGAGTCTTGTGACCCATAGGCCTGCTGTTTGTTCATGCATGTTATAATTTTCTAAGTTAAATGTATAAATCATCATATCATTAACTTGTAATATATGTAAACAGCTAATCTACTAAAAGTATATGGTAAAAAAATCTGAGAAAGGTTTTACAATATGTAAACATTTAATTTTTTGATTGCATGACTTTCTTTTTAACTTGTGAAACAATTTATTCCAAAGTCATGTGACATCACTGAAATGATATAAATCGGGAAAACGGAAGAAAAATATCACTCAGAGAGCAAAATGAATTGTTCAAGGTACATGTGCATACTTTTTTCCCAGATTTTCTTATGATTCTGAACAGTCATGCAAATTTCAGCAAATAAAACTAATCAGGTATTTATGTATCTCATAAACAAATTGCTTCTCTCTCATTAATTATTGACAGTACAAAAACACACTAATAAGACATTACTCCTTAAAAGTTTCATCTTCTGTATTGATGATTAAAATATGTCCTTTAGAACTATGAGATTCATAATCATATATGAATAACAATAGAAAACTATGCAGGAAAAAATGCAACATCATGCTCATTTTGTAGGAAGACATTGATATGCATGGTGTGTTAAAAAAGTAAGATCTACCTTTTCCTCATTTTCAATTTTTTTAGCACATTTTGGGCAACATCCTGTCAAGTTAACTGTAATGAAAAAAGAAATGCAAAGTTCTGTACTATTCAAATCTCTCTTATTTTAACTAGACATGTCCTGATTTCTTTTCCATTATTATAACTGGAATGCATCTGAGAAATATGAAAACTATAACCCCACCCACTCAATGGGCTAAGTTAAAGTTGACAACAGACAGACAGGATGGGACAAAAACACTATACCCCTGGGATATTTAGATCTGGGGGCAAAAAAATGAATACAAAATAAATACCTTTGTAAAGCATCAACTCTAAAGCTACTTTTCTCCTCATGATTTGTAGATCTTTTTTAGTTATTACTTTGTAGATCATGCAAGTGTCCATTTAAATGCTTCTCTGCAAACTAAAATAAAATTTCAAAAAGTAACATATCTGTCAGATCATATCTATGGTTGAATTGTATTGAATATCAAGAGAACATTGTATTAAAATTTCAAGTTGTTGGTAAACATTCTGTCATAGAAATAAAATGAACGACAGAACAGATAATATCAACCATAATGGAAAGGTATTAATTTGAATCGTGAAATTTTTTTTGTGAAAAACCATGTGCTGTCCTATTTTATGGACAAATATTGAAGCTAGTCCAAATATTCAGATGGTATATACATGTATTGAGATGGCATATATAGAAAAACAAAGACAATACCACAAGGCAATATATTCCACAGTTGAATGAATCTCTCTGGAGAGCATGTGGACTTGTACATATCTTCCAATCTGGTGACTTGTTGCTTATTTGGTACTTGTTCCGATATTCACTGTCATATTTCCTTTAACAATAAAAAAAGTATGACTTGTGAGAAAATTTAAAAGCACAAACCAGATATATCATGGGACAAGTCAAGGTCAACATAAAGGTTGTTTTTAGTGGATACCTCCAACTCCTCTCAATTTTTTTCATCTCATGGCTCCTCTCTCCACATGGATGAAGCTTCCAGGGAATATGGCACCACATGGAGTTATAGAAAAAAATCTTGCCTTCTCTTACTTCAACAATCTAAAGAAAGAAAAGTGGTAATACTGCTATGGTTTACAAACTCATATTAACAAAACATAGTGTGAACAAAAAATCTCACCACTAAAGTCCAATGATATGACCTGTGATACACTCCCACAATAACATCTGCCTCTACATCTATACCCTGTAAATGTGAATACATTTTAATGCAGACTGGTATCAAAATAGTGACCTAGCTCTGTCTTCTTTTGTTAAGACAAATACTAACGATTGTTAATTAACTGTATTTGATACAATTTATATAATTAGTACGTCTTTTCACTTACAGAGTTTTGGGATACATCTGGTAATCGGAAGTCTGAATTTATGATCCCTGTCATTTTGGTTTGGTCATAGTGTACAACATTTCTTCCTAATTCATTTTGTTGAGTGGCCAGCAACAACAAATAACAGTCAATGACCTAGTATAAAATATATGTAGGCATTATTTCTAAGAATAAAAATCTTGGAAAAACAAATGATCGAATTAAAGAATAGTAGCCCTTGAGCTTAATTATTGGAACATGTTACCTTTTCCCTTATTTTCTTTGCAAAGACTTGTTAAAATGCAAAGAGGTCAAGACCTAATTGACATTGGCATCAGAAGCGAATTAAAGGGGGGAGGGCTAAGACCCTGGTTTCGATGCCTATGATTGAATTGAATTTACTCATTGCTTAGATGATTCATTATGAATATGACTAAACAATTTATCTGAGCGGCATGCGATCGAGTTCTTGTTTTCATTAAATATTTTTATACATACCCTGTCAGTGAGACATTCATTACTTTTTAATGAACGAATGTCTGTGTCCATGATTACTTTACCAAATACATTAGCCACTGGAAAATTGAAATCCTTTTCTAATGACCATAAATTCTCTACCAAATCATAGCCTGGTGAATACAATTGGACAGTATAAATATATAAAATAATAATGACAGATATACACTTCATGTGTAAAAATTTGAAAGAATTACCCACCATTACTATTCACATGAAATTTTGCATTTTTTCCTGATGCTTCCAAGTTTTGATCTGGTCCATTCCTTGTGAACAGTACATCAGACTTGGCTGAAATTGAATAAAATATTTAAAGTACCAGTACAATATACTAATAGTAATACATGATTTGGAAGTGAAAACTCAGTTTTAATATGAAATGTTATACATGTACAGAATTATTCTAAAATTCTCAAACCATTTTCCATTGTTTTCCATTTCTTCAGATTTTTTTCATTTCCAATTTCTCCATCGTCTGATTTCCTCTTGGATGGTTTCTCCTAATATTTATGAAATATTAAATATGAATATATGAGGATTGCTTATTTAAAAAAAACAACAAGCCATTAATATTTATTTAATATTGAAATAGTAAATGTTACATCCATGCACTATGTAAAATGAATGCTTAGACAATTACCTGGAATTTCAGGGAACACATCCGGCAAGTGATTGTTTCCAATGACATGCATCCAGATCCTAAACAGGCTTCGGTCCTGTGAAATTTTCTTGAGCACAATTCACATGTGATCTGCAATTTAATTTTTTTTTTTTATTTATTTGTTTTTAAGATCAATTTATAATGAATTTAACTCTTTTCTTTCCATTTTCCTCTTTCTTTGTAACGAAAGATTAAATGAATAATGATATCTTTTCCTTTGAAATTGTTTTTTAATGTTTAGACTTAACTTACTGTTTCTTCTGCATATGTCAAAAATAACAAGGAACTGTGCTGTAGAACAGCATGAGTTCAAAAAAAATTTCAGATATATGCTAAAAAAATGATTGACCAATTTAATTTCTTTTGAAATTATAAAACTTTTCATTTGGCAAGTTAGAGAAGTCAACAAACACAAATTATATAAAATACATTAAATGCAAGATATTTTTGATTACCATTGCACATCAAAGTTATATAGTCTCAGAATGCTTCACAAATATATTTTTGTTAGTAATCTTTATATGTATTTGTACTTGTCCTTTTTTGTTTACCATTGTATATCATTAAGAATAAAATTCAAAAAGTATTACCTATTTTTTGCAAATCCTGATATACAGAGATGTAATTCAACAAAAAGGTTTTTTCAGTGGATATCGTAACTTCTTTTTTGCCAGAAATCTCATGTGCTTCCTCTTTTCCAGGGTAAATTATAAATCCGGGCGTATTTTCTTAGTCTCTTTGTCACAAGGAAATTTAAACTTATAAAATTTCAAAAGGCAATATTTTTTTAAAATTCGTGTGGAAACATTATTTCTCAACCATTCTCTTTTTTTTAAAGTATTGAGTTGCATAAGAAACATTTTTATTATATTATTTAACTTAAACAAAAAAAAAAAAGTATTGCATGATTGTATACATTACAATATTGCATTTAGTTTGTTGTATTAAATATCAAAGCAATTATTTTTCATAAATTAAACTGATTTTTTGTTTTAGAACTTTTTTTTTAGAACATTATCCCATGGACCTAAAATTTTGTCATTCCCATTTTTTTTAAAAAATTGATATTATTTTTCTTAACACAAATGATTTCTATAACTGTAAAGTAGATAGTATATTGATTAATTGTTTAGTCAGGCTATAAACATACATGTTATTACAATTAAATGTTTTTCTTATAAAATATATTATATTTTATATTTAAATACTTGTTAAAAACAACTGATCACTTCCCTAAATGTGGGATTGTGCTAATTACTTACAGATGTGTTGAACATGTTAGGAACGACTTATCCCTGTGATTTTCTTTGCAAAACCTAAGATTGCTTATCAATTTAATTGTTTGGTACAGAAGTTCTAAAAAAAGTATCTTTTTAATTCTATATAATAAATACACCTTGTTTATACATTATGGAATTTTACTAAACAATGTTCTGAGCTGTAAAGAGCATTGTTTTCAAAATTACAAATTTTGAGTACAACTTCCAGATTAGCTTTAACTACTTTTAAAATAACAGCATCTGCATCCAAGATTACTTTCCAAAAGGACCTAGCTCTGTCTTCTTTTGGTACCACCAGGCAGGTCATGCCTTTTCAATGAAATTAGAGAAAGCTTTACAACAAAGCATAGATGGTGTGTAAACAATTTTGATAACATATATAAACAATGAATACTTTTTATCTATGAAAATAAAAGACAGCTGCATTTGCTTTTGATTTGCAGAGCCAGATGTTAATGATTGAAAATTAAATCCAGTATTTTTTACATAAATTATTCTTTTTCCAGAAAATAAACATAAATCCTTATCACAGTTGGAAAATATATTGAATATGAAATCATATTTGGAAGAGAAAAGATCAGTTGCAATATTAAGAGTTGACCAGCAGCATTAGCTTTAGAATGCAATTGCCAGTGAACTGTAGCCATTTTGCCTGATTGCTCAGGAAGAAGATGACCGTTTGCAATGCCAGTTATAAAGCATTCAAACTTCTTTTTGTGAATATTTCAATCTATGAAAATGTGATTGGAAAATGTTGTGAAACGCGAATGACAGAATTGCTCGTGATTTGCATCTTTTGCCAATTTAAAATAAAAAGAATGGCAGGATTTCCTCTTCGGCATGATTTCAAAATGTGATTCAAGTGATTAATATTTTTTAATATTGAAATAGTAAATGTTAAAATCTGTGAAACTATATAAAATGAATGCTTTGAAAAACTAAATTTCAGATTACATTTTTTAAATTTTTTCCTTTACATGCATCCATTGTATCACACTGAAAAATATTCCTGTGAAATTTTCTTGAGCACAATTCACATGTTTCTGCAATTAGTCAAAAATCTTTTTTTTTTTTATATTCATGCTTGTTTTTAAGATCAATTTATAATGAAATATTTTTAATATTTAAAATGTATTTTTTGAAATTTTTTTTATGTTTAGACTTAACTTACTTTTCTTCTGCATATGTCAAAAATGACAGCGGTATTTTTAGACTGCATGAGTTCAAAAAAAATTTCAGATATATGCTCACAAAAAATGATTGACCAATTTAATTTCTTTTCGAAATTATAAAACTTTTCATTTGGCAAGTAAAGTAGAGAAGTCAACAAACACAAATTATATAAAATACTTTAAATGCAAGATATTTTTGATTACCATTGCACATCAAAGTTATATAGTCTCAGAATGCTTCACAAATATATTTTTGTTAGTAATCTTTATATGTAGGGCTTTTTTGTTTACCATTGTACATCATTAGAGAAGTTGCTATTTTTTCTCTTGCACTCTTTAGGTCTGCATTTGAAACCTTGTCACACGGTTGCTGGTTGAAATATCTTTCAGCAAACTAAAGAAATTTTAGAAAGAAATAACAGTTATGTACTTTCAAGGTGATATTTTTTTGGTGTGCAATACTTACTGGCATAAATGCACATTATTACACACAATTATAACATGTATTCCATAATTTTCTATATGATTAGATAAAATATAGGAACTTTTACTAATGATAAGAATTACATAACTCACTATCAAACAATACACTCCACAATTAAAACTGTCTGTCTGTTTAGAGTGTTCTCTTGTGATGACAGCCCAATTCCTTCTCTCCAATTCATGATATGTAACCATCCTCTCACTGATGTACAAACTTAAAGAAAATTATATACAGAAATAATTTAATCAATATAAAAACTAAACATAAAACATGTAATGCTTTACTTTGTTAATTAAAAGAGGGATTGGATTTCAGATGTACAGTAATCATACATGTAGCTATGGCACATTGTTTTATTGACATCATCTTAATTAATTACCACCAGTTTCTCTTTATCTCCTCAATCTGTATTCTGGTCTCTTTCAGGGGGTTAAAGTAATGTATGAAACCCTTCAAAGGATCAACAATCTGAAAAGAATATGGTGTTGCCTCACTTATCTTTAACTTGTAGATTTTGATCCATTAAAATAGATTGAATTTCAACAATACCGATCTCCATTGTCTGATAAGCAGAATCAAATTCAATTGAAAAAATTATTGAGCTGTAAATACATGTACATGTGTCTTTTCATTGTCAGTAATCTTACTAGCTTCCATGTGGTTAATAATTTCTATCAATCTCATTAAACCTGAAAATTGTGTACTTACCACAAGAGTCCAATGACGATTTTTACATATAGCTCCAATTATTGAAGTACACTCATATAGCTTCAACTGAAAAATAAAATACAGCTGTATATTAAGCATAAAAGGACATTATTTAAACCATGTTTGTTAACTTGATTGCAGAATAATTATACCTTCCTTCGACTCTTTCCAACTGAAAAATTTCCATCCATGATCTGAGTCATGGTTTGTGATGGATATAGAGCAACCTTGTTTCCTTTCTCGATTTCCTTTTGAACAATGGCAGCTAAATATGCATCAATAACCTGTAAAAATGATAAAAATTAATGCACATGATCAAATTGAATGTATATCTAGAAAAAGAAATTGAGGAAGTGCTAACTATTAAAAACTTTATAAAGTAAATATGTGCTTACCTGATCAGTCACCCAGTTTGTACCATTAAGAGACCTTATGTCCTCATCTGTGATGTTAAAATTAGTTACTTTTCCAATAAAAAATCCAGTGCCTTTTTCCATATTCCAAATTTTGTTCACCTCCTCTAAAGCTGTAAAGATAATTTAGTTTTTAGAAATCAGCCTCCTAATGAAATGTCATTACTTAATTCTTGGGACTGGATAAAAGCACAAACCTTCCCTATAATCCATCTCATGATACTTTGTAACTGTCTGTGACATGGTACCAGAATCTGGAAAATGTACCTTCTTCACCTGCTTTGTACCTTTGTGCATTTTCTTTAATATACCCTTCATTCCTAAAGTTAAAAATATATAAAACAATCAATCATTGGTTTAAGCCAGACAGATTTTTAACTCTTTTACTGAATAGAGCTTTATCTCATTTTATATTGGACATTTGAAAATGTATCCAAGTTGAAAATTTTACCATTTGCTTCTAAATGTGAATATTGATCATCTTCAATGGTAATGATCTCCTCTGCAACCTCACTGCTCTCTTCAATAAGAAAATAACCATCATTATTTTTCCTACAATATATTCTTACATGCATTTATCAAAAAGAAGATTCTCATTTCACTTTCCATATGCATTACCATGTGATAACAGGTCATGTACACCCTTGGATGTATGTTTTCGCATATTCTCTGCAGATGAACCATGTCTCCCAACTCCTTTGTTTCTTTTCTTCGATAGAGAAAGTTTATTTATTCGCTTTGCTGGTGTTGTTGCAATGTGGGTCATTTGCTTTTGTGGATTATCTACAGGGAGTACATCAGTTTCGCTGAGACTAGTTGTTAAACCATCTAATGTATCCTTCAATTTAGAGCCGAGGGTTTCCAAAATTTCTTCGTCCTTACAAGAATATGAATAGTCTCTTATCATTTGACAGTAGCTGCTGATGTTGGATCTTATTTTAGAAAGTCTAGATTTGGATGGTAAAATAATTTCTTGAATGTTGCTGTCTGTATTGGTCTCTCTTCTTGACTCTTGGTCTTCTTTGCAGTCAGGGTGAGTAACATAAGATGGTGAACTGAACTCATAAAGAACACTCTCATCTAATGTCAGGAAGGGATTGTTCCTATACTCTTCAGGTAGTTTCTCCCACTGCCAACCAGTAACATTTCTAATGACAGCAAAAAAGTGTTTACAAGGCAAATGATGTTTGGCCCAGTCCTCACAGTCGCAAGATGGTACTGGAAAGTCGGGTGCTGAAAAGCGGACACAATAAACTTGTGAGCTCTCTGGAACCTGACTCTTTACCAGGAATTGGTCTTCTCCTAAGGAATCTATGTCATCTACAGAAATGTTTCCTGCTTCTTCCCATCTTTTAAAGCAATGCTTTACAACATTTCTTGGACGATTAATTAGGAAAGTGGGAATGTCAGGATTGTACCTCATTGATTCCTCTGCAGATATCAAATTCAGTTTCACATATCTGAAATTCCAAAATAAGGTAAATGATTTTTTAGGTAATTACCCGGTAGTGGCATAACTGTATATAAATAATATTAAACATTATCACATACATGTATATATTGCAGCAACATTAATGCAGCATCTATATATAAAGGTTTATTACCTTTGGTAGATGTCTGGAAGAAAATCATTCCACAAAATTGTAAGAAGATGACACAGTGACTTTGCTTTCTTTGCCTCAAGAAATTCATATTTCAGTGTCTTGTTCTGTCTCTCAACCCCGTTGTTAGTATTCACAGAAGTGTTGTATCTCTTCTGTCGGAAAGCTTGCACCCATCTCTACAATTAAGAAAATTACATGTACTCAGCAAATTAATTTTTTGTGGACATATGCCACATCGTTACGTGTGTATACAATGTACACATATTATACCTATCTTACCTTATATTTATTTAACCATCTGCCTTCAAACCATTTTCTGAATCTGTTATTTTCTGTCCAAAAGTGACTGTTCTAAAAAAGGAAATAAAAAGTGAAATCCAATTACAGGTTTATAACTTATGCATGTACATAGAAAGCAACTGAAAATAGTAAAATCAAGACGAAATTATATTATGATAGTTTATTAACAATGCAAATACTAGTGATACTGAGAAGAGTTTTCATTCTTGTAAATGTGTAAGTTAGGAGTAGGATTAGTTTTACTGTACATAATACTGATTAAAAAATACCTTTAATCTGTTACTTGACAGTTCAAACTCTTCATTGGTTTTGGATCTTGCTACAGAGCGTAACAAAGATAAAATTTCATCTTTATCATCTCCAATGCCATTGTGAGTTGCTTTAAGCCATCTCTCCCATGCCTGCTCTCGATGGAAATCACAAAGGTAGACAAAGGACTCTTAAAAAATAAAATAAAAATGTATGATGTGTTTGAGATAACATACATGTGCCACCTACATGAACATGTAATGATATAAATTTCATTGGAAGTTCCGACAAGGACCTTAATAAATGTCTTGACTTTTCAATTCAAAGAGTATATATGAAGCAAATTTAAAAAAAAAAGAAAATGATCTGCTCAGAGCATACTTGTAATTAGAAACAGTAAAACAACTGAAAATAGTAGGTACAAAAATATTCATTAAAATACCTGGAAAAACAGATTCAATAGAAGATATTTCTTCATCTGCATAGTCACACATAAAATATGCTGGCTTCCAGTTTGGGTTCCATGATTTTATAATAGATAAGGCTTCTTGGATGGATACACTGTCCTCTGTTTCAACTATGAATGTAGCAACGGTCATGTAGTTTACATTTGTAGGAACACAAAGGAAATAAAGAGGCAAGGTGTATCTGGTTGTTCTATATGTTGCATCCAGAAGACATATCTCATTTCCATATCTATTTAGCAGTTGTCTTTGCCAAGCAGTCTGATGGACGTACAGGAATTTGTTGACTCCATCACCACTCTTTCTATAATTTCCAATGAACAGGTCTTCATCAACAAATAACCTTTCATCTGGATCACCGCTCACAGGATGTTCTAAATCCATACACAAACAACATGGCATGTCAATTCATTTTGTGTGATTTCTATAGGCCTGGCTATTGGCAGGCAATTTTACATTGCAATATACTGCAATACTTTTTAAATGCATAGTGCATTGTGTGTTGCAATATTTTCAATCTAATTAAAAATAGCTGTACTTAAAAATACAGAAATGAGAGTCATTAAGCTAAATTTTATATGATAGACCTACAGTCTAGTACTATAGCAAATCTTTCTGACATTAATTACATTATATTTTAAATCTAATTCCAGTCAGTGCAATTAGCTAGTAGACTGTCAATCACTTCATATCAATGAGAACTTTATTTTCATTTAAGAACTATTGTGCCAGACTCAGATCACAATAGGGCGCCCGCCGAGTGGGGCCCTTATTATATAAATCAGTGACCACAATTTTGGAAATGTTTTCCTCACTAATAACAAATGAATGTCTTTATTGCGAAAAATAAGGTGTCACAAAATTTTAGTTATCTACAGTAGTGCATTGCAATACAATAAAAAAGAACAACAATACTTCTGAATCAGAATATTGGTATTTTTGCACAGTTCCAATGATTTCATAGAATGATCATTTCGGAAAAACTATTACAATTGAGCGGTGTTAAAATTACCTTGATCTTGATCAGTCTTAATTCTTAAGTAGTATCTGTCTTCTTGATGGATTGACCTCTGTTCCTCAATCATTCCTTGAACCTCTTTCTAATAAAATAAATTAAAAATATTTCATTTCTTCTACATACTTTTAAATATATTTCCAGACATAGTAATAACAATACAATTTCATTTCTTTTTTGCTTAAAAAATAGAATAGGTTGATTAGTATTTATATCTGAGTATTTAAATACAGAAATATGTCTTACTGCATTTAAAGACAAAATGTGGCATGTTGCCTTAATGTGAGCAAAATATCCTTATTATGTACATAAATTTAAGTAATGTTTATGGAAAGACTTTTGACTTTGCCAACAACCTGTTAATGTCTTATATGGTAGACTTGTTGTTAATATGCATGCAGAATCTAATGGACTGTGGGATTAACCATTTATCCTAGGTACATTTTTTTTATTATAGTAAAGCACTTCTTAAGGAGCATTTTACATGTATTGTTCATTTTTCACCATCATACCTGATCAAAACTGCTATCTCGTAGTTTGAGAAACTGAGATGCCATGTGGTTATAAATGTCCTTAAGTGATGGCCAGTATCTCTTGTTGTGTTTAGGTGGAAGTGGAGAATTTAGAAAGATGGATTGCTTCAAAAAGACTTCAATAAGCAGTTTCATTTTCAGAGTGCTTGTGACTCCATGTTCGCTCACAACCTTCTTAATATAATTTGAAATTCTCTTGTCCATTGGCTGCAAAATGCTGGATGCCTGTATTGTTAGGACATTTGTATTAAAGTATATGTTAAAGCATTTTCGTGATTTTGAATTTCAGATAATAAATGTTATAATACAATCTTCAATAAAAAAATATTAATTAAAAAAATGATATAAAATCCATGTACCGCTCCTTTCAAGTGATTCCTATGATCCTCTGCTGGTGGAAACGAGACATAGAACCGAGGTTGACATTCTAATTCACCTGTACCGTCATTTAAATCTTTCTTCACGCTTGGTACAAACTTCCTACTTGGTTGATCTTGATCCTTCACCTTTTGCATAATTTAAAAGAAAATGTGCATCAATTACTTCATAAACCCAAATCTGATACAAAACACATGTACATGCATGTATGTAATTTTGTAACCAATGATCATTATATGTATATTACCTTGAAATTCAAAAATTTCACTACATGACGGATTTTTATCCTTACAGGGCATCCTTTCTTCTTGGTGTTCTGTACTAATCGGCGCTTATGTTTGAAGATATGGTCAGACTATAAAGACAAACTAGATTAGATATGTAGGTTAATTTACATTATAATTATGTAATTTTATGTATACAATGATATATTATATCAAGATATTTCCAAATCCCCAATATTCTGACATAAATGAAAAGTTGTCAATTTTCAATAAATACGATAAAAGAATTTCAATTTGTTAAATCGATTTTCAATAGCTCTTACAAAAGTACTTGATGCAATGGTGTATAAGACTTAAACTAAACTACAAATACTCCATTGTATATATACATGGGGATACTATAATTAGCATACATGCTGGGTAGACGTTTAATATGATATTTCAGAAGAAATAAAAATCAAGCTACATGAATATCTTTTTTTTTTTAATCAGACATATGAATTAACAGAATTGCATGATTAAACATAATTTACTTTAACCATGTCAACATAATTCTTTAAAAGATTCATAATATCACTTACTGCTAGGAATATTTTTATTATGGCCTAATCTTCTTTTTTTTCTTTGATTAGTTTTGCTGTCTCTGTCAAATCCCTGATGACACTCAAGCACTTTCTTGCCCATGATGATAAAAGGAATTCCATCATATCTAATGTAGGGGTCAGCATTGCCTTGGGTATCCCAGAGTCTTACTTGTGGATCACTAACCTTTGAAATTTCTAAAAACAGATTTAATTTTTAAAAAATAAAATATTTTGCTGTTTTCTCTCATAATTGAACTAAATCATTGATTTAAATAATAAATTATAGAATAAAACACATGTACATTCTTGCATTGTTTCAAATATTATATACCAGTAAGCTAGATATCTCTGTAATATTTTGTAATAAAAGATAATTGAAGCTGTGAAACAGATGAATTGTTATACACGTTAAATTATGTAACCATTAAATACATGTGTATAAGCTAACTGGTATACATGATCATCTTCACCTCTGACTTACCAAATATTTTTCCAAACTGCTTTTCACTTTTCAAACACCGAAATCTAGATGATGTTGCATACTCATACTCCTCTAACAATTCATTTAACTTCAAAGATGATGTTACATATCCACAATGAGATGAGAACTTTTCATCAAAAAGAAACTCCCATGGGTAAGAAGAGCTATCACTGCTGATTAAACAAACTATTTTTGAAAATAAATTGATATGGTAACAGTGACAATATGATATAAGGATGTGAATGGGTAATAATCCATAGTTCTACAGTACAGTGATTAGGTTATGTATTGTAGTGACTGGGTTATGTTGTGTAGTGACTGGGATATGTTGTGTAATGACTGGGTTATGTAGTGTAGTGACTGGGATATGTTGTGTAGTGAATGGGATATGTAGTGTAGTGATTTGATTATGTATTGTAGTGACTAGGTTATGTTGTGTAGTGACTGTGATATGTTGTGTAGTGACTGGGTTATGTAGTGTAGTGACTGGGGTGTGTTGTGTAGTGACTGGGTTATGTTGTCTAGTGACTGGGATATGTATTGTAGTGACTGGGTTATGTTGTGTAGTGACTGGGATATGTAGTGTAGTGACTGGGGTGTGTTGTCTAGTGACTGGGATATGTAGTGTAGTGACTGGGGTGTGTTGTGTAGTGACTGGGTTATGTTGTGTAGTGACTGGGATATGTAGTGTAAGGACTGGGATATGTTGTGTAGTGATTGGGTTATGTAGTGTAGTGACTGGGTTATGTTGTGTAGTGACTGGGTTATGTATTGTAGTGACTGGGATATGTGTTGTAGTGACTGGGTTATGTAGTGCAGTGACTGGGATGTGTTGTGTAGTGACTGGATTATGTAGTGTAGTGACTGGGATATGTATTGTAGTGACTGGGATATGTTGTTTAGTGACTGGGATATGTTGTGTAATGACTGGGTATGTTGTGTAGTGAATGGGATGTGTTGTGTAGTGACTGGGTTATGTTGTGTAGTGACTGGGATATGTATTGTAGTGACTGGGTTATGTTGTGTAGTGACTGGGATATGTAGTGTAGTGACTGGGGTGTGTTGTGTAGTGACTGGGTTATGTTGTGTAGTGACTGGGATATGTAGTCTAGTGACTGGGATGTGTTGTGTAGTGACTGGGATATGTAGTGTAGTGACTGGGTTATGTTGTGTAGTGACTGGGTTATGTAGCGTAGTGACTGGGATATGTGTTGTAGTGACTGGGTTATGTAGTGCAGTGACTGGGATGTGTTGTGTAGTGACTGGATTATGTAGTGTAGTGACTGGGATATGTATTGTAGTGACTGGGATATGTTGTGTAGTGACTGGGATATGTTGTGTAATGACTGGGTTATGTAGTGTAGTGACTGGGATATGTATTGTAGTGACTGGGATATGTAGTGTAGTGACTGGATTATGTAGTGTAGTGACTGGGATATGTTGTGTAGTGACTGGGTTACGTTGTGTAGTGACTGGGATATGTATTGTAGTGACTGGGTTATGTTGTGTAGTGACTGGGATATGTAGTGTAGTGACTGGGATGTGTTGTGTAGTGACTGGATTATGTAGTGTAGTGACTGGATTATGTAGTGTAGTGACTGGGATATGTAGTGTAGTGACTGGATTATGTTGTGTAGTGGCTAGGGTATGTTGTGTATTGACTGGGTTATGTTGCCCAGTGACTGGGATGTGTTGTGAAGTGACTGGGATGTGTTGTGAAGTGACTGGGTTATGTTGTGTACTGACTGGGATATGTTGTGTAGTGACTGGGTTATGTTCTATAGTGACTGGATTATGTATTGTAGTGACTGGGTTATGTAGTGCAGTGACTGGGACATGTTGTGTAGTGACTGGGTTATGTTGTGTAGTGACTGGGATATGATGTGTAGTGAATGGGATATGTTGTGTAGTGACTGGATTATGTATTGTAGTGACTAGGTTATGTATTGAAGTGACTGGGATATGTTGTTTAGTGACTGGGATATGTTGTGTAATGAAAGGGATATGTTGTGTAGTGACTGGATTATGTAGTGTAGTGACTTGATTATGTATTGTAGTGACTGGGATATGTATTGTAGTGACTGGGATATGTAGTGTAGTGACTGGGACATGTTGTGTAGTGACTAGGTTATGTTGTGTAGTGACTGGGATATGTTGTGTAGTGAATGGGATATGTTGTGTAGTGACTGAATTATGTATTGTAGTGACTAGGTTATGTATTGAAGTGACTGGGATATGTTGTTTAGTGACTGGGATATGTTGTGTAGTGGCTAGGGTATGTTGTATAGTGACTGGGTTATGTAGTGCAGTGACTGGCTTATGTAGTGTAGTGACTGAGATATGTTGATTAGTGAATGGGATATGTAGTGTAGTGACTTGATTATGTATTGTAGTGACTAGGTTATGTTGTGTAGTGACTGGGATATGTATTGTAGTGACTGGGATATGTAGTGTAGTGACTGGGATGTGTTGTGTAGTGACTGGGATATGTTGTGTAGTGACTGGGTTATGTAGTGTAGTGACTGGGATATGTATTGTAGTGACTGGGTTATGTAGTGTAGTGACTGGGTTATGTTGTGTAGTGACTGGGATATGTAGTGTTTTGACTGGGTTATGTTGCGCAGTGACTGGGGTGTGTTGTGTAGTGACTGGGTTATGTTGTGCAGTGACTGGGATATGTAGTGTAGTGACTGGGTTATGTTGTGTAGTGACTGGATTATGTTGCGCAGTGACTGGGATATGTAGTGTCGTGACTGGGTTATGTTGTGTAGTGACTGGGATATGCAGTGTAGTGACTGTTTTATGTTGTGTTGTGACTGGGTTATGCAGTAAAATGGCTGGGATATGTTGTGTAGTGACTGGATTATGTAGTGTAGTGATTGGGTTATGTAGCGCAGTATCAGGGTAACAGTGTAGTGACCATGTTATGTAGTGTATTGATAGGGGTATTTTTTGTTTTGACCCCATTATGTTGTTGCATAGTGACTGGATTATCAAGTGTTTATATAGGATTTCCCATGATTTGTAGTTGAATATGCTTTTTATTCAACCAATTGTGTGATTTTTATCAACGAGCCTTTACAAAACACACAACGAGTAGGATAAAAATTATATCCAACTACAAATTATAGGTAATTCTTTTTCTCCCTTGTTTCATACATATATAATTATCAATATCTATATGTAATTGTTTCCTTTTTAAATCACTGTAAAACAAAACCCATTGTGACGTCACAACTGTGGGATATGAAAAAAATATCCAATGAGTCATATCCACGGGATAAAGGGGCTAACATGGGATAATAACTGAATATTGATGGTCTGTGATTGTTATGAGCATGATCTGTTGAGGGGGTTTCTAGTTTTTTGTGCAATGGCAGGCTTACTTATTTTATACTTTTAACAATCACAATTACTTATTTTTTTCAGACTTGATTGTTGTTAATTGATGCTCAGTAGTCCTTTTTTTAAAAATGTTAATCAGGTTGGGACCAATCGCCCAAATGGGATATAATAGTCCGTTTGGGATATAATATCCCGAATGGGCTATAAATTAACAGTGCAAAAATGGAAAATTTTCAAATTTCATCAGAAGACTTAAAAAGGAATAACTTTTGGTTGACAAGTTTTCCTGTATGCCCGTTGTTTAGGAGATTGATCCTGTTAACAAGATTGCCGACTCTGTGCATGTATCCAGGTAACGTTAGAGAAATCGTAAGAAAATGAATGCATACATGAAATAATAAGTTCTATACATACCCTCTTTCTTCGTCCATGTGGAAACATCACTATGACTCCATTCAAGTACTTTTCTTATATTTCTTTTCATCAACCATGATATTCGGACTGCTCTACATTTATTTTTCCCGCTAAAATATCATTAAAATGCATCGGGTTCGGCATACAATATATATATAATATATTAACCAAATCGGAAATTATTTTTCCGGATGCGTTGACTGGGTTAAGTTATAGACTCTACCGTTTGTTTATGATTAAAGGAATCCTTGAAAATTGCAAGAACATTTAAGACGGGACTGTTCCATCCTAGCTTTCAGTATAGATCATCTACATGTATATGACGCCTGTGGCTAAGGGACTATCTTTTTATTATAATTATAGCAATGCAATTCCTGCATCTGCATTTTTATGGTGTTACATTTCTTGTGTATTGAAAACGTAAAACCATAATAGGCGAGGACGATACAGTTTTACCGTGATATGTTGTAAATAAAAACATCCACTCTACACTAAATGTCAAGAAGGGGAATTCCAATTTTAGGAAGGTACAGGGTAACTCAAAATTTTTGCCGATTTTATACAACAAGCATAAATTCTCTTTCTCTGGGAAATATGAATTTATATTTTTTTATTTATTTATTTTTTTTTTTTTTGTATATATGGTTTGGTTTGGGCCTAAGTACGTATAAATAAAATATAATATACTGAAATATTGAAATTAAAATGTATAATACTATTCTTTAAAAGAGGCAATGATATGCATGAATTCAATTGAAATTATCAACTAGTATTTGATTGATCATATGACAGACTTTTACCATAGGCAAATGCAAATTCGGGGGATATAGTGAGGAGGGGGGGGGGGGGGTCAACACACTATAAAATAAGTAAATAAATAGGTAAACCAAGAAAAAAATAAAAATGCATACCGGCTTTTTTCCATTTGTTGGGTCTTACATCGGATTTGTATTCGGGATTGAGGCCAGGTGGATCAATATAAATTCAAATAAATAAACTCGATAAAAATTTAATAACAATAAAAAAAAATAATAATGAAACCTTACCATGCTAATGTAACAGGGTTATGGAATCGTAAATAACGAAAACACCTGTCAGGGTTCGACACACTGTTTATTAATGGTTGTAGATATAAATATATTCACTATTGCCCTGAAATAAATAATAACAATATTGAGTAAAATCATAAAATCATTAATGCACAATTCAATATTATACACAATACTGCATAAAGGGAGATAACTTTTACATTCATTACACACAATATAATACTCCCTTAGAATTTACACTTTGTGCATACAATTAAAATACTTTACAACAAAATATATATTACTATTAAAGCTATAATATCTTCATAGACATTATGTACCTTTTTCTTATAAACAATAAATCATAAAAACAATAGCATACCATTCTGAGGGAATAGGCAAGCTCCCATATGGTTTATCACACAACTACAGTATATGGCTGGGAGTCCAGATGATAACTATAAATTATCATAAACCTTACATAATTCTCTGATCATAAAACACATATGTACATATTATCTGGATCATAAAAATACCTTTAACTTTACTGCTAATAACTAAGTAAAAATCTGACTTCCACAATCTCTCTTACTGTGCAAAAGTGCTATGGAAATTAATATTGCAGAAATTACAGATTTCACATTTAATGAACTTTATATTAAAGATATGTTAAAGTTAGTAAATAAATATTAACTTACCAGAAGATGAAGAGAGTCTAAGTCAATAGTCAATTGGTCAAATTCTGTCACAACCAAATTAATGGAACCTCTCTATCAACAATCTGGACAAAGAATGACCAGAAAGACCAAGAACACTTTGGAGGGAATTTGACAAACCAATAAAACACTAGAACACAAAACTAAAACCCAATAGAAACAAATGACTTATAGAACTTATGGCCAGGACCTTAATTATAACCCTAAAGGCAAATAACAGGGTAGCACTGTCTGTTACACCTGAATGGCCATACACTTATCTAATAAGCTGAAATAAAAAATATATACAAATAGAATACAAAATAATTTGATATTTATTAATTAATAAGAAATTAATTAATAAATCATCACTCTTACATACTCCCCCTCCTTTTGAAATGACTTCCACGTCATTTAAAGGAGGCTTACCTCGATAACTGCTGAAAAATAATCGTTAAAATCAGAACATAGTTCAAATTAAAATTTCTCCGTAATCATTTTCAAAAATACCTTCGACATCTCTTCGTCCATACCTTTCAATTCAGACGCCATTTCTTTAAAACATTCTGCCTTCTTTGTCCAATCTAAAACCTGTTGTTTGCAAATAAAATCACCCATCCAACCTGGTTTCTTCCGTATTCTACCTGATCTTCTGGGCATTTCTTCTTCGTCGTCTTCGTCGTTATCATCTTCTTCAAGTTCAGGACTGTTTACACTTGTAGTATTCAGATCATCATCTGAATCATCAACTGCACTCTCATCATGTGCGTCATCAGCATCATCAGCTGCGCTCTCGTCATGAGCGTCATCAGCATCATCAACTGCGCTGGACTCTGGATCATCAGATGCATCAATATTCTGACTGGAAGCGTCCTCCCCTGATCCATCCTCCAGGTGCTCCTCACCTTCCTGATCGTCACCAGTAACAGTGGGAACATTCTGACCTTGATCTACAGCGGATGTATGTTGCAATGGCACTGTGTGATTTACTGTGCTGAAACAATACTCACTGTCTAGGTCCTCTGTATCACTTTGATTCTGTGTTGTCTCTGTGTCTCTGTCTTGTCTATGCTTCCCTGGACGTTTATGCCTAGGTGCTGGAATAGGTGAAGCGAGCTTGGACCCAATGGGTAATAAGAGGTTTCTATGCAAAATCCTTGTCCGTCCTTGGTCATCTTCTCTTTTCACCTGAAAGACAGGAACTGAATTGTTAGGTTGCCCTATAATTATGTATGGATGTTCTTCCCATCTGTCCTGAATCTTGTGTTTACCCTCAAATTTTACAACCTTGATCAAAACTCGATCTCCTTCTTTTAGAGTACTTCCTCTTACTTTGGTGTCATAATATAACTTCTGTCTTCCTTGTGAATTCTTGAGGGCAGTTTGGGCCTGTTGGTACGCATTTTGGAGATTCTTCTGCAGTTTCTGTATATAAGAAGAAGTTGATTTTGAAGGTTGATTTCTGTCAATTCCAAATATGAGATCTATGGGTAAAATGGGGTCTCTGCCGAACATAAGGAAATATGGCGAGTATCCTGTAGAGTCATGAATAGTTGAGTTGTAGGCCTGAACTAATGGATAGATGTATTTTTTCCAGTTGTGTTTTTGCTCTGGGTCTAAAGTTCCTAACATAGAGATGAGTATTCGGTTAAACCTTTCAGTAATTCCGTTACCCATAGGATGATAGGGTGTGGTCCTAGACTTAGAAATTCCAAATGTTTGACAAAGTTCTTTTATGATGCTGCTACAGAAGTTTGCTCCTTGGTCCGAATGTAGTTTCTGTGGTATTCCATAGTGGACGATAAATTCATTGTAGATGGCATCAGCGGTTGTCTTGGCTGTTTGGTTCCTAGTGGGTACGGCGATGGTAAACTTCGTAAAATGGTCAGTCATTACTAGGATATTCTGTATGTTCCCCTTGGATGGTTCTAAGGTCATGTAATCCATACAGACTAACTCTAGTGGCTCTGTTGTTACAATGTTGACCAAAGATGCCCTCTGATTGTCTGGTGTCTTAAACTTTATGCATCTCCCACATTCGTCTATCCACTTGGAAATATCTGCATACATTCTCGGCCAGTAGAATCTTTCTCGAACCAATGCTGTTGTCTTGTCCCTTCCAGGGTGGCCCATGTTGTTATGTAAATGTTGCAGTATCACTTCACTGTATTTACATGGCACAACAAACTGCTTCTGAGTAGTACCCTCTCTCTGTGTTTCTCTTACAAGTATGCCTTCGTCTAACTTCAGCTTCTTATAATTCTGGTGTAGAATTGCCTCTGCTTCACACCTTGCTGAGTTTCTTGGAGGTCTCTTTCCTTCTCTAACATAGTCTATGACAGATGCAATGTATGGATCTTCCTTCTGGATCTGTTTCAGATCAATATGACTGCCATTGTCATCTATTATAGGTATCTGCAACTGTTGGCAAACAGCAGGTGAAACAGGGAGTGTCTGGATATAAGGCTGCTTTTCTCCTGAGTCTGTAATGGCTCGAACAGCTTCAGCATCAAGCGTCTCTGTCTGTGCTGGTAACCTAGACAAAATATCAGCATCTATGTTTGACTTACCTGGTTTATAGGTGATACTGAAGTTATACGAGGATAACGCAGCTATCCATCTGTGTCCAGTGGCGTCTAACTTGGCTGTAGTCAGCACGTAAGTGAGGGGATTGTTGTCGGTAAATACAGAGAATTGGGTTCCAGTCAAGTAGTCCGAAAATTTCTCTGTAACTGCCCATTTAAGAGCAAGGAACTCCAGCTTGTGAATGGGATAATTCCTCTCCGACTTTGTCAGACCCCTACTGGCATAGGCAATGACTCTCTTTGTTCCGTCTTGATCCTGATATAACACAGCTCCGAGTCCACTGAGGCTAGCATCTGTGTGAAGTTCGAAGGGTTTTCTAAAATCAGGATATCCTAGAACTGGGGCTTCTGTTAGACATTCCTTAAGTCTGCTGAATGCAGCATCTTGATCTGGTCCCCAATGCCAACTTGATGGAGGTGCCTTTTTTCCTCTTGACTTCTTACCAGTGGCCATAATGTCGATTAAGGGACGCGCAATCTTAGAGAAGTCACGTATGAATTTCCTATAATATCCTGAAAATCCGAGAAATTGTCTAACCTCTTCAGGAGTCTTAGGTTTGGACCAGTTTAGAACTTTACTTACCTTTTCTGGGTCGGCCTGCACCCCGTCCTCTGAAATAATATGTCCAATATACTTAACCCTTTTCATCATGAAATGACACTTCTTAGGAGACAGCTTCAGTCCGAACTTCCTAAACCTATCAAAAACAAGTCTGAGGCGGTCAAGGTGTTCCTCAATTGTCCTGGAAAAGATTATAACATCATCAAGATATATATAACAAATTTTTAAATGAAGATCTCCAAGACACTGCTCTTGTAGTCTCTGATAAGTCGCCGGAGCATTAGCGAGTCCAAAGGGCATTTTGTTGAACTCGAAAAAGCCTAGCGGACCAACTGTAAAGGCTGTCCTTTGTTTGTGCTTCTCTAAAATCTCTATCTGGTGATACCCAGATTTCATGTCAAGGACAGTGAAGAAGCGATTACCAGAAAGGAAATCCAGGATTTCATCAACCCGTGGTAACGCGTAGTTATCCCTAACTGTCCGTGAGTTCAGTTGCCGGTAGTCAACACACATTCTCAACGTACCATCATGCTTCCTTACCAATACCACGTTAGATGAGAATGGTGAGTGGGA
The DNA here is from genome assembly GCF_032062105.1 of Saccostrea cuccullata. Taxonomy (NCBI): domain Eukaryota; kingdom Metazoa; phylum Mollusca; class Bivalvia; order Ostreida; family Ostreidae; genus Saccostrea; species Saccostrea cuccullata. Next base: position 254,598 of record NW_026930315.1, read on the forward strand.
AGGTCTTATCACTCCACTAGCAAGCAATTCTTTAATGTGTGTTCTCACTTCCTCTATCATGGCAGGTGGTATACGCCTATAACGCTGTTTGAATGGTGTCGAATCGGATAGTTCAATATGATGGAATACTTCATTCGTTGTACCAATGTCTGTAGATCCTGTGGAGAAAACATCTTGATACTCACTTATGATCCTCTCGCAGCTCTGTCTCTCTTCTTCAGACAAAGTATCAGATAAGTTGATCTTCTCCAAAATAGTGTCCAATCTACATGGTGCATCTGAGCTGGTAGATGGTAGATCTACTAATGTAACTGGCTGCATCTCACATAACAGCGCCTTAGGTACAACAGACACAGTCTGGGTTGTTACGTTGTTGACTTCAACCAGTACAGGGTTGGCATCCTCAAAATCATAATAATGCAGACTGGGAGTAATATCCAGATCTGAAGGAATGCAGGAACCTGAAGTAGCATGAATCATTGTCAGCATTCTCTTATATGGAATCTTCTTATCCATGTAGGCATTTATCAATACCTTTCCATTTGGTGGAATAAGGATTCTGGATGACTCAGCTGACTTCAGTACCGCTAATCTGTTTCTGTTTCTCTCTAGTTGTCTGTTCCTCAAGGTAAGACATCTGAACGTCAAATACCAAGGAGTGTGTATATCCGCTTTCTGTAGAAATCTGGTACCATACTCTGACTTTGTAATCTTCATCAGGTTATCCAGTAGATTGGTACCTAAAAGTACTGGTACTCGTGAATTGTACTTGCTATCAGGAACAACCAAAAATAAGCACTGTTTCAAAACATCAATAGATGAAAGTCCATAAGTGGCTAAGTCTACTATAACAAATCCCATGTAAGGCATCAACTGCCCATCTGCACACTCAATATCTATCTGCTCATCTAATGGATGCAACTCTGTTGTTCCCTGCAGATGTGTAGTATAAAATGACTGGGATATTGTAGAAACAGTTGCACCAGTATCGAGTAATGCCAAACATGATATTCCATTTATAGCCACTTGTACTTCATTGGCTGTCCCTACTATTTGCGAGCTGGTGGGACCACGGTGTTGTCGGCCAGACCCTTGTCCCCAGGATTCGGCCATCTGTAGTTTAAATTCCTCCTGTGGTCTACCCTTACACGACAACCAACTGCGATGTGGCCCTCCTGACCACATTTGTAACATACAACACTACCGCTCCTCCGAGGCATCTGTTGTCCTTGATCAACATCAGAGACTCTTGGTTCAGGCATTCTGGGAGTATAAACTCTACCACGACCTGAGAATTGCCTTCTTCCTCTCTGATAGGGTTGTTCTCCTCTGAAGTTTCTAGATCCATAAGAGGGGGGATTGTAGTAGGATTCTTGTGTCGTTCTCAGCTGATTAATTTGAGCCTGCAGGGCTTCAAATTTACTATCCAAAGTGCTCGTTGTCTCAGGCTGAGATACTCCTGCTTTGGCAATTGCTGGCTTTGACTTGACTTTTCCTTGAGCTGGATGTTCAGTCTCAATTTTCCTAATTTCTACCCGTAACTTGTCGAAGTCGTTGATCGAATGGTACAGGTGTCCGCAAATATCTTTCAAGTCGTGTCTGAGTCCTTTGTAAAACATGGTGCGAAGCATCTCATTTGCTGCACTATTCTGAACTTTACCCATCTTCATCGCCTTGCATAAAATATCCTCAAGACGGCAACTCCATGCGGAACAAGTCTCGTCATCCTTTTGTTTCGCGCTGTAGAATTCAGCCAAAATATCCTCTTTCTCCAACACGTTTCCATAAATACTGTCCAACTTACACAGGATTTCTTGCACACTTACACCTACACCTAATCTCATGATGACTTTGGCTGCTTCCCCTTTGACGGAACGTCTGATGGCTTGAAGAATGGACTCCTCAGAATGAGACTCTTTCATGAGACAAACAACCTCATACTTCCACAGTTCATATGAGTCCTTTTCATCACCAGAAAACACTGAGATCCTCAAAGGTGCTTTATAGTAAGAGCCGGTAGGTAATGGTGGTGGCAATGTTGGTGCTTGTGTGGTAGGAAATTTCAGTTCCTTCTTAGCCTGTGGCTGATCTTCCTGTGAAGCTAACCATGATGTGAAGCTGTCTGGTTTTATCTTCATTTTCTCCAACGTGGCGTACAGACTTTTCCACTCATTCTCTGATACTTGGCTAGCCGTAGCTCCTTTATCAGCTTCTGTCTCAGGTGAAGTATCTGTTTTACTTGCGTCTCCTTCGGATTTCGGCATGTTGTACAGTAATGATGAAATAAACAAAAATATAATCAGAATAGGAGGGTAGTTCAGCATGAACTAATCAATGGGGGAGTAACAAATAACAAAATATTATTTACAGGTGGGAGTTCATGACAGAACTATAAACTAATAAAATGGGCTTGTTTCAAATATTTAAAACGAATGAATATTGCTGATAGGTAGTTCCCTAGTAAATATGTATTACTATGAATGCTTTTCAAATAAACTCAAGATATATTTCAATTGAGTACTAGATATTTCAACGAATGAATAATGATATGTTCTATTGAATGAAATCAAAAATCAGCTGACTGAAATTCAAAGGCTGAAATAAAGACAATTTGACGCAAAATAATTACCTGAAAGAGATAATGACTTTCAATACCCTTGTTGCTGTACTTCAAATTACTTGAAATGAATAATGAACGACAAACACTGGGAAAATAAGGCAAATTTCAATATTTGTTTACCAAATCACGTTGTCTAAACTTACTTCCGGTCAAAATAAATAACGCGGATTTCGAGCTCGATCGGAAATGCGCAATCGGAAAAAGAAAACCGATCTCGATCAAATAGCGGAACGAACCCGATGTAAATTAAGTACTAAATAAATGAAAATCAATAAAGTATAAGGTGGGCACTACACTAATCAGTAAAACAAACAAATGCAATAATAAAACTTGTTTAAATCAACCCTCCAACAACTCTGAAAACTGCACAACTTAGAACCAAAGGATATAATTCACCTGCACACAAATACAAACACTTTACCAAGAAAACTGTATTCAACTATTCAACTGGAATGTCTGTAATATATATTTGTCAAAAAGTCACTGTCAAAAGAGATAGAATTATTAATTAATTTACTTACATTTTAGTAATTCAAGGGTACCTGGATCTCTGGATAAGTGAATGTGTGATACCTCACTTACCAATCTGGCACTCAGCTGTCAAACTTTTAAAATTAACCTTTACACTTAAAACTAAATTAATCAAAAAATTTTCAATACCAAGGGTACCCAAAAAAATATGTAAATTTCAAAAATACAATAGGCTTGCAAGCAAAGAAATGAAAAAAAAAATAATTATAGAGCTCTAAGTATACAGGTAAACAATATTCTAACAGTAACACTCACCAATCAGCTGATAATATCACTTGTAGAAAATACACACCATATATGGCACAAACACAAAGCACAAAACACAAATAACACACAAAATGAATGATGAGTCACCAAATTGTCCAAAAGTGGTCTTGACGGATATGTACCCCGCAGAGGTGATCTCGACGGATATGTACGTACCGGTACTACAGTCACTCACGACACTGTCACTACATCATTGTAACATATGGTACACGTACATCACACATCACATCACAGTCCGTCCATCCATGAATACGACATACACTATAGGACGGACACTGGTCAGGCAGACTGTTCACTATGGGTATCAGAAATGGCGTTAGGCTGCTGGTTGTTGCAGAGAGGGTCTCACTGTCTGTCCCAAGGGTCTCACTGCACTGTCTATCCCAAGGGTCCCAACGTGGGCGCCAAATTTGTAACAGGGTTATGGAATCGTAAATAACGAAAACACCTGTCAGGGTTCGACACACTGTTTATTAATGGTTGTAGATATAAATATATTCACTATTGCCCTGAAATAAATAATAACAATATTGAGTAAAATCATAAAATCATTAATGCACAATTCAATATTATACACAATACTGCATAAAGGGAGATAACTTTTACATTCATTACACACAATATAATACTCCCTTAGAATTTACACTTTGTGCATACAATTAAAATACTTTACAACAAAATATATATTACTATTAAAGCTATAATATCTTCATAGACATTATGTACCTTTTTCTTATAAACAATAAATCATAAAAACAATAGCATACCATTCTGAGGGAATAGGCAAGCTCCCATATGGTTTATCACACAACTACAGTATATGGCTGGGAGTCCAGATGATAACTATAAATTATCATAAACCTTACATAATTCTCTGATCATAAAACACATATGTACATATTATCTGGATCATAAAAATACCTTTAACTTTACTGCTAATAACTAAGTAAAAATCTGACTTCCACAATCTCTCTTACTGTGCAAAAGTGCTATGGAAATTAATATTGCAGAAATTACAGATTTCACATTTAATGAACTTTATATTAAAGATATGTTAAAGTTAGTAAATAAATATTAACTTACCAGAAGATGAAGAGAGTCTAAGTCAATAGTCAATTGGTCAAATTCTGTCACAACCAAATTAATGGAACCTCTCTATCAACAATCTGGACAAAGAATGACCAGAAAGACCAAGAACACTTTGGAGGGAATTTGACAAACCAATAAAACACTAGAACACAAAACTAAAACCCAATAGAAACAAATGACTTATAGAACTTATGGCCAGGACCTTAATTATAACCCTAAAGGCAAATAACAGGGTAGCACTGTCTCTTACACCTGAATGGCCATACACTTATCTAATAAGCTGAAATAAAAATATATACAAATAGAATACAAAATAATCTGATATTTATTAATTAATTAGAAATTAATTAATAAATCATCACTCTTACACTAACCCAGAAAAAATTCTTAATTAAAAAGAGTGTGTTAAGCTGAAAAGTGTTAAAATGGGGTCGATTTTCTTTGATAAACCATATTTATTTTCAGGCTTATAATTGTTCTTTTAATTGTCTGATCATTACAAATGAGGGTACATATAATAGCTAAAATTCAGCTTATTGTGTATGTCTGTAAATCATGATGTATTACGATCATTTTCAAAATTTAATCGATGAAGATGACCATGATGACGTGGACCTTTTGACTTATTGATTTAATTATTTTTTAAAAGGATGGATGAGAGACGATATAAGTGTGCTCTGTGCAACAAGAAGATCCCCCAGGATGAACGACGGCCAGCTACTTTATTTCTTTCTGTTTTACAGAAACATTTTTCTGTAAATGTGGAAGACTCAGACGTATTGTGTAATAAGTGTCGCCATAAGTGTAGGAAAAAGAATAAATCTTTTGCCACTGGACTCACATTATCAAGGCCAGCTCCCCAGGAGGAAAAAGAGGATCCAACTTACGCATCACCAAATCCAAAGAAAACTAGACTCTCATTTCATAGTCCTCCTTCCGTTCCCCTGCCAATTCCATCAACAACCCAAAGCCATGGTTACTGCCTTGTTTGGAAGAAACCGGGACCCAAACTTGTTACAGTTTCCCATCATGTTCGTATGTTTGTATTCATCAGTCGAGGGATAATTATCCCGTCTGGTGCAAGGTGTTGTACTCGACATTTGGAAAATGGGAAAATGACTGATGAAGCTATGGAGCAGATTAAGACGAGTGAGAGCACGACACTGAACAAAACTTTCATCACCAATCTAATCAAGGTATCATTTATTATTTCCAACTTGGTCATACACAATATATTATACCGGATATATTGGATTACTAATAACATTAATGATGACAATAAAGCATTTATGATGAAAATATTTTAAAATATTTTAGGAATTGCGAGATAAAGCGTTTCAGCAATCGAGGCTTGACTTTGATGATGAAGGCAGCCTAGACGACAGTGACTATCAAGTGCTGACAGGATTTTCTCGTCTTGAATTTCATGACATTGTCTCAACAATTACCAGTATCAACTCCTCCAAAAATCGAAGCAAGAGGACTTGTGTAGCCATCCTGTTGATGAAACTGAGATCAGCCCTTTCAAACAAAATGCTTGCCGTTTTATTTGGCATGACTAAGTTTCAAGTAAGACTTTTAAGTAATGTTATAAAAATTGTATACAAGTAAACATTGTATATACATGTATGTACATGTATATTTATGTATATTTCTATCTCACATTTTGAAACAGGACATCTTTTACATGTATCTACTAGTATTTTTTTAACTTAGAAGTATCTCATTTTTCAGGTTCGACGAGCTATTGCATCTGCCAGAGCAGCGCTTATGAAAGACTTCGTGCCATCCAATCTTGGATTTCAGCATGTTACACGTGAAGAAGTCATTCACAACCACACTCGTGAGCTAGCTAGGGATCTTTTGACCCACGACATCACGACAAACCCTGCAATCTTGGTTTTGGATGGAACGTATGTCTACATACAGAAAAGTTCAAATTTTGCTTTTGCACGACGATCATACAGTTTATACAAACATAGGCCCCTGGTAAAACCAATGATCGTGGTAACAACGAGTGGATACATTGTATCGGTTCTTGGGCCCTATCTGGCTGACACAAAGAATAATGACGCCAACATCCTAAAACACATGATTTATAGTAATGCTGAGGAGATCAGGAGCTGGATTCAGGAAGATGATGTCTTTGTTGTCGACCGTGGTTTCAGGGACGCCCAGGATTTGTTGGAAGACATTGGAATCAGGATGGAGATGCCTGCTTTCATGAAAAGGGGATCCAAGCAGCTCTCCACATCTGATTCTAACTTGTCTCGAGTCGTGACAAAGGTATTATAGTATTTTCTTTTAATGTAAATATATTTACATTGTATTTAGAGTCATATTTTTACCAATTAGCTATAACATAATTATTACTTTGCATATGAAATACAATGATATTATTATAGATTGAGCAGAAATAGAAGAAAACTGTTGTACGTTTTATTAAGCATTCTATTTTTTATTTTTCAGGTTCGTTGGATTGTAGAAGCAACAAATGGGCGACTGAAACAGTGGCAGTATTTAGCTAAAACGTTACCAAACTCGCAAATCCCATTTATTGGTGACTATGTGAGAATTGTGGCGGCACTGTGCAATAAGTACAGGCCACCACTTAGTGTATCATCCGATGAAGACAAACAACCTTGCTGCAAAAATGCTTCACCTTTCAGAAAGAATCAACACATTACAGGTAAATATATATTTTCGTAGTTTTATAATGATGCATATATGGCATGTTCATTGTTGTCTTTAGGTCAAGGACAAAACTTACTCTGAACTAAACATTAAAATAGTTATATCTAGTTGATGAAATAAAAAAAGAGTTGAATGTTTCTATTTCCTATTACTCTGAATTAGTAAAAGACTTTAACTTGCACAATAACCTTTTTGCATTTACAGGAACGCGTGGAAACTGAGGGACTTGACAGAAGAGGGCTGCGTTGGACTAAAGTTGATGCAGAGAATGTTGCCCCAGATTTCCCATGCTATGAAGAGACTGAATTGCGCCAACTTACTCTTGGAGTATATCAACTTCGCATGGCCCATTCCTATGCTAAAGAGCACATTGATGAAGATGGTGGATTTGAAATCTGCATTAGTGATGACATTCCTGGGTTGGTTAGTGCTAAGATTCAAAGCAGACATATAGCTGCTAAACAGTACAGATGCTGGGTTAGTTTCAGTGATGGAGTGGTGGATGGGTGGTACTGCAAATGTAAAGCTGGGACTAGAGTCGTTGGAATGTGTGGTCATGCAACCAGTGTTGTATGGTACCTCTCTTTCGGGCGTCATCAGGAGTTGGTGAAAGGGGTTCGTAACTGGACTACAACACTGGAGGACGCCTCTGACGTCCAGGACATTATAGATGAATCGGATAGTGATGTTGATGACAATGGTTTGGAAGAGTGATAGAAAACAAGGAAGCATTACAGATAGAAAGAGATCAGTTACATGAAACTGTACAGTTATGCCTGAGCTCGAAAGAGACAGACTTCTTTATATCTACAATTACATTTCATTCTTGCATAATGATACAATGTTGTTTCTCAGTTTGTTGATACTTCCTCATCGAGTCACTTTGTTAACTTACATGTATTACCAAGCAGCTAAAATGAATAATTATTTTTTAAATGATTATCATTCTGAAAGATGAAATTGACAAATGAATTGTGAATATACTATTTCTATATTTGTCAAAAAATTATTTATGTGTTTTACATCAGCCATAAAGCAATATTCCTACAAGTATATGGTTTACTATACCAGTGTACGTGTTCATTAACACTAAAATAATTTTGAGTTACCCTTGCAATGACTTACTAAAATATAAATGAAAACAAGATCTGTTTGTAAAACACTATGCGACCAGCATCAACAAAGTTCGAAAAAGTTATTTTTTAACATACAGGTCACAGTTAAGGTCATTCGCATTTGAAAGAACTTAATCAGTTGAGTATGCATACCAAATATGAAGTCTCTATCTTCTATGTTAAAAAAATATGGCAAACGTCAAAAAAGCTATTTTTAGCACATAGTTAAATAGGTCACAGTCTAGGTCACATGGTCATCAACCTTGGTGTCATGTGAAAGAGTTTAATTAGTGGTGTATGCATACCAAATATGAAGTCTATATCTATCATGGTTCAAAAGTTATGGCGAAGGTTAAAGTTGACAAAAGGCAGACAGAAAAACGGGTAAACAGATAAGCAGACAGGACAAAAAAATATAAGCCCCATAAAAAGTATAGATTACGAATAGTTTTAAATGATTATCATTCTGAAAGATGAAATTGACAAATGAATTGTGAATATACTATTTCTATATTTGTCAAAAAATTATTTATGTGTTTTACATCAGCCATAAAGCAATATTCCTACAAGTATATGGTTTACTATACCAGTGTACGTGTTCATTAACAATAAAATAATTTTGAGTTACCCTTGCAATGACTTACTAAAATATAAATGAAAACAAGATCTGTTTGTAAAACACTATGCGACCAGCATCAACAAAGTTCGAAAAAGTTATTTTTTAACATACAGGTCACAGTTAAGGTCATTCGCATTTGAAAGAACTTAATCAGTTGAGTATGCATACCAAATATGAAGTCTCTATCTTCTATGTTAAAAAAATATGGCAAACGTCAAAAAAGCTATTTTTAGCACATAGTTAAATAGGTCACTGTCTAGGTCACATGGTCATCAACCTTGGTGTCATGTGAAAGAGTTTAATTAGTGGTGTATGCATACCAAATATGAAGTCTATATCTATCATGGTTCAAAAGTTATGGCGAAGGTTAAAGTTGACAAAAGGCAGACAGAAAAACGGGTAAACAGATAAGCAGACAGGACAAAAAAATATAAGCCCCATAAAAAGTATAGATTACGAATAGTGATTGATTTTTAAAAATGTATATAGAGAATAATACATACCCTTTTCCATATCACATCCTGTATCAGCCCGAGACACCAATATCAGCCAGAGGGCCGAAGGCCCGAGGGCTGATATTGGTCGAGGGCTGATACAGGATGTGATGTGGAAAAGGGTATGTTTTATTATATTTATTACATATACTTAGTAATAAAATACAGAACACATTAAGTTGAGAAGAAAATAAGTAAATAATCATGCATGGACTTCTTACAGAAATATACATGATCTATTGTCTCATACGATTTGGGTTTGTTTCTACTTCTATTTCAATGCACTCGATCCGTAATTTAAAATAATCTATTACATGTATTTGTAAATTAAGATTAACCTTATTTTCAAAAAGTTAAAATTAAGAGAATATGAACCCACCAAAAATTGTATACGATCACAAGTACTGTTTTTGTGGTTTAATTTACTAAGGGTGTGATATTGACATCACAATAGCCGTATCAGCCCTGCAGGGCTGATATGTATTTGCTGGGCTGATATAGGTTATCAGCCCCGCAAATCCATATCAGCCCTGCAGGGCTGATACGGCTATTGTGACGTCAGCCATATCGCATATGCAAAAAACCTGTATTTATTACTAAGTGTGTAATAAAAATATATAATTTAATGCTCATTGGCAATATATTTTTAAGTTCACTGCATTATTATGATGCCATGTCTTAAATAACTTAGTAAATCTTGGAAAGAGAAATTGTGTTAATGATGATTGAACAACAGCGAGGTTAACTTTTTAGCTCACCTGAGCCGAAGGCTCAAGTGAGCTTTTCTGATCACATTTTGTCCGGCGTCCGTCTGTCCGTCTGTCTGTCCGTCTGTCTGTAAACTTTTCACATTTTCAACTTCTTCTCAAGAACCACTCGGCCAATTTCAACCAAACTTGGCACAAAGCATCCTTGGGTGAAGGGAATTCAAGTTTGTTCAAATGAAGGGCCACGCCCTTTTCCAAGGGGAGATAATCATGAATTTGTTAAAAATTAATGACATTTTTTAAAAATCTTCTTCTCCAGAACCGCTGGGCCAGGAAAGATGAAACTCATGTGGAATCATCCTCAGGTAGTGCAGATTCAAGTTTGTTCAAATCATGACCCCCGGGGCAAGGGTGGGGTCAAAATGGCCGACCCAAGTTTTACATAGGAATATATAGGAAAAATCTTTAAAAATCTTCTTCTCCAGAACCACTGGGCCAGGAAAGATGAAACTCATGTGGAATCATCCTCAGGTAGTGTAGATTCAAGTTTGTTCAAATCATGACCCCCGGGGCAAAGGTGGGGCCAAAATGGCCGACCCAAGTTTTACATAGGAATGTATAGGAAAAATCTTTAAAAATCTTCTTCTCCAGAACCACTGGACCAGGAAAGATGAAACTCATGTGGAATCATCCTCAGGTAGTGTAGATTCAAGTTTTTTAAATCATGATCCCCGGGGCAAGGGTGGGGCCAAAATGGCCGACCCTAGTTTTACATAGGAATATATAAGAAAAATCTTTAAAAATCTTCTTCTCCAGAACCACTGAGCCAGGAAAGATGAAACTCATGTGGAATCATCCTCAGGTAGTGTAGATTCAAGTTTGTTCAAATCATGACCCCCGGGGGTATGGTGGGGCCAAAATGGCCGACCCTAGTGTTACATAGGAATATATAGGAAAAATCTTTAAAAATCTTCTTCTCCAGAACCTCTGGGCCAGGAAAGATGAAACTCATGTGGAATCATCCTGAGGTAGTGTAGATTCAAATTTGTTCAAATCATGACCCCCGGGGCAAGGGTGGGGCCAAAATGGCTGACCCTAGTTTTACATAGGAATATATAAGAAAAATCTTTAAAAATCTTCTTCTCGAGAACCACTGGGCCAGGAAAGATGAAACTCATGTGGAATCATCCTCAGGTAGTGTAGATTCACGTTTGTTCAAATCATGACTCCCGGGGCAAAGGTGGGGCCAAAATGGCCAACCCAAGTTTTACATAGGAATATATAGGAAAAATCTTTAAAAATCTTCTTCTCAAGAACCACTGAGCCAGGAAAGATGAAACTCATGTGGAATCATCCTCAGGTAGTGCAGATTCAAGTTTGTTCAAATCATGACCCCCGAGGCTAGGGTGGGGCCAAAATGGCCGACCCAAGTTTTACATAAGGATATATAGGGAAACCTTTTAAAATCTTCTTTTCAAGTACTTCAAAGCTTAATACGATTAATGATATTTATATGGAATCATCCTCAGGTAGTGTAGATTCTAGTTTGTTCAAATGATGACCGCCTGGAGGGGGGGGGGGGGGGGAGTAAATTCAAGCCCGATGTGCTCAGGTGAGCGCTGTGGCCCCTGGGCCTCTTGTTTTTTTTATTGCTTAGCAACCCAGAACTTTTATGTATACATATCTGAAAAAGATTTCTCTCAACTGAATGTAGTTCATTATAATAACCTAGCTTCAGTGAATAATTAATAATTACCATTTCAAACATCCATTGCAGTAAAACATCAAAAAAATTAAAAGCGTCCAAAACATGGTTAAAGTAAGGCACTTAATTGACCTTTGACCTTTGATTTCCATTGGTTAGATCAAGTTGGTGATTTTATAATAATCATAAAATATTTATAATTAATTCTTATAAACATTTTACTTAATGGTACACTAAAGCACGTCACGCAAACATTCATTTTGGTAAATAATTAGTATGAAGTGAAATCCTTTGGTGTCTGATTTAGCTTTAAAAAGGGCGACGTCAAAATATCAGTACTGTACTTTGAAGAATTATATTTCAGGCGTTTTAAAAGATATCAATTTAAAATTACTATTTTTATAAATTAGATATACTGTAATAGTTTATTTTGTATTTTAGTTGATTTCCTGGACCGGGCATATTTTTGCCCAAACTGTACTTTCTTCTTTCTCCCAGAAATAACATTTGAGGAATCTTTACAGAAAATGGTAATATATATTAACTACATGTAGTATATCCACGTTATATCTCACGTGTATCAGCTTACAGAGAGGTATGGCTATCTTTGTTTTCAATATTGGCAACTGCCTGTCTCTATTTAGATACAAATGAACAGATTCAATACATCATACCTTGAGCAGCTTGTGTAATTTCCATTTTTGTTCTCATTTCGAGAAATGAGCAATATATCAACTCTGCATTTCAAAGAATACAACATTCATAATATAATTCCAGGTTTGTTCCAAGAAAGCATATTTATCACAATAGCACTGCGAAATAGAAACATTAAATTTTAATTTTATTAAGATAAAAATATAACAAAGATTTTAAGTAACCATATTCATATTGCAGAATAAAATGCTCTGAAGTATTTATTTTGCCTCAATTTTTTTTATTCTGAACAGACCTTTATAGGCTATCATTTATCCTATTTTTTATCAAGCTGTATTAGGTCAGTAGTATATACAAAACCTACTTAACCTCTGCACTAGAAAAAAAAATCATTTTATTAAGATTGTCATATTATGCTTTTACAGAAAACTGATTAATTTGTTTTAAAAATGCAACTTTGAGAGTAGTGCTTCAGCAGTTTCAGCAGATATTAAAAAAGGAGAAAAAATTAATTGAAATGTGGCCTTTTCTTAAGGTGTAATAATTATCCGATAAGAGAGATATATTACACCTTAAGGTACTCTGATCCTCAGCTGGGAAGGTTAATTCATCAATTTGTAATTAAATTCAAAAAGTCTCAAAATGAAGCTTGAAAAGTAATTCTTTTTAATCAACGATTTTCATTTTTTACTTCTCAATGTGCATCAAAGTTCTTTGAAATTCTCAGAGAGGTTTTATAAGAAGTCAAAATTTTTACCCTAAAAAATATTTTAAAATAACATATTTAAAGAAATGAAGGTTTATTTTCATCTAACCAATGTTTATTAACATGATATGAAAAAGAAGTAATTTATGGTGTTTTATAATTATTGGAAAATCTTTATACATCAAGTACCAGGGATGATCAAAAAGTTCGCGAACTAATTCTATATCTTCAAAAACACAATTCAGATTAGAAAACAAATTGGTACACATAATTAAAGCCATACACAAGTTCTATAAACAGCATATGCTGAATAAAGTTTTGCTCCTTGTTTGTGATGTCACAATGTGAAAATGACGTCACTTTGTGGGTCACTTGTGACGGAAAAGGTTGTCTCAGTGTTCAACAACAGTACGTGTTCAACAGTCGACTGTAAAATTTATGATATATCTCAGATATTCGCTTTGCAGTAGCATATAATAATTTGTACACAGTTAATTAAGACAAATGACTTTCTCTAAAGAACTATATGCGTTATATTGCATTTATTTGCCCCCACAAAAGTCCAATTATGAAAACTTCCTGAAATGTGCTGAATTCAATAAATTGTATGAGAAATATAAATTAACAGAAAATATTATATTTTCAAGGCAGTGTATTCACAATTGTTGTTTTATGACGTCACAAACTAGTCCGATTTTATATCCTTTTTCAGAAAGAGGACAAAATGGACAAAATTTCAACAATTTTAGCTTTAAAATTTATAGAGCGCAAATTTGTTCAGGAACAATACTGACATATTTCTTTGATATTATCATTCTGTACATTATATCAAAATATTGATCCTGAACACACATGCGTTCGGTGACTTTTACTCAAAATATCGACGAAATGTGTACATTTTTCTGTAAAATTCATAAAAAACTGAAATTTTCGTCATGTTTGTGACGTCATTACGTACATATGGCGTCATTACGTATTAAAATATTCAGTGCTTTGAAGTCAGCATATACTCCCCTGTTTAAGAACTTAATTAAATATATCTCCCTCAAAGTTTGATTTTGGTGGCAAATATTGGTTATTACCGAATAAAGTTCTTTGATCAATGATTGAATTTATTGTTTCAGTGAAGGAAGGCAGATGATTGAAAATAATACTTGTTCTATTGCCCAGTGAAAGCAAGTTTGAAAAAAGGTGTGTTTTTAATTCAGCAATTTGCTATCAAAGACCTCCAATTTACACTCTGAAATATAGTGTAATATTTGAACAATGATATAATTATTAAAGACCTAAGATATCGTTTACTTTAGATTTTAAACATATTAGATATGATAAAAATGAGGCACCCATTCTTTATCCACCGAGACAGAAGATTTGGGTTTTAGTGGTCGCCATGCTTATTTTTGGAAAGGATATTCTTATCCTCCCATTCTGTTACTGAGATTTGGCCATTTCTGACAAAATCACATTTATGTTAATAAATGCATTTTTGGCAAGAGCTGTATTTTGTGCATTGAGAGAGTTATCTCCCTGCGTAGTATAAAAAGAAGAGAACATCACCGCTAGGTGAAATGCATTTTTGGCATGAGCTGTATTTTGTGCATTGAGAGAGTTATCTCCCTGCGTAGTATAAAAAGAATAGAACGCCACCGCTAGGTGGCAGTGCAATAGGTCACAAAGTTTGTAAACAGAAGCTGAAGTTCTACGGTAGTAGAAAATTAGCGATTTAATGTTTTCACCCGCCACCCTCCCAAAGCTGAAAATTTGTTAATTTTGTGTTGGCTGTTTTATTGGTCCCCACCTTTGATTTTGCAATAATCATTGAACTAGTCAGATGTTCCTCAGAGTGTATATTAGGGCTGGGTATTGAAAGAAATTTTTCGATACGATACATATTGCAATACAGAGGTGCGATATGCGATTCATATTGCCGATACAGACAAATGAGAAAACACTACTTTTTGCATGTTTTTTTTTAAAAGAGGTGATAGTATTTTTTGATTACAGCATAAATTTACAAAAATAAAACATTTTAAATCCTTGTTTTTTTTTATTCTTTGAATGGACAAATGTGTGAAAGATTAATGTTATTTGCCCATATTTTTCTTCAGAAAAATCAAGGCATCGATCCACTTAGTCAGGTTTCAGACAAGCCCTTGTGCATGTAAATATGTTGCCTATGGTGCTAAATACTCGGACTCGTTCTGAAGCCACAAACGACATTGACCTGTTTGTCTGTGTTGATTCTTCACTTGACGTCGTATTCGTGGAAGTAATGGCAGATAAAATATTTTACCAAATTGCTTTGAGTTAAAATAAACTATGACTTAAAAAAATCTGATTGATATCTTATTATCGGATTACATTCCATGACTTTTTTCTCGACGCGCCATTTTTCCAACCGGAATTGCCTCCAAGTTTCACAGTAGCAAACAGGTCAATGTTGCGATGCCGGCTGAGATGAGTAATAATATATAGGCTTGTTGTTCCAACAGAACTTGCGACTTCTTGTTGACAAATATAATTACATTTTGCCTTTTTGCTGCTAACTTTTACGTAGCGATCCTTCACTTTTGACATGTTTACATGCGTTTAAACGATTTTAGATAAGTCGTTTGTAATATAAGTCACCTTGACGTTTTTCTTTCTCTTAATTAAACGTTGAAATAATCGAGCAATACGTAAGCATCTCTGTATCGGTTATCGTATTGCTAAAAAATATCGATATATACCGATTACCGATATATTGATCCAGCCCTAGTGTATATATTGTAAAGTTTTACAAAGTACATTAAGTTGATTTTGCTTATGGAGTGTTATTAACTTTTCTTACAATTAGTATTATACTGCATTAGTAGTTTCGTCATTATGTTAATAAATGACCTTTTTCAATTTAAATTGTGTTTTCTATCTTTGCTGTTAATCAAACGAAGCTAATAGTTTTTGCTTGGGCGAGATGACAAAAATGAACTTTTCTTGTTATAAAAATTAAACATGTAAAGAAATATAAAACTCAGAAAATTCTTTCCGCTTTTGTGACAGAATGCTACGGAAGGGGTCACGTGACCGCCTATATCACCTGATTTGCGCATGTGCAGAACGGCGGTTGATGTGCATTAAATTTGGAGAGGACTAATCTAAAATGCAATCAACACTGAAACCAAATATTGCTTCTATTATAGAAGTTATTCAATTAGTTCGCGAAGTATTTGATCACCCCTCGTATTGTAAAAAGATCGAAGTAAACAGAAGAAATTAATGTACCTTATATGTATAAACATGGTTTAGTTTCTTCAAGAGTCTTGATACCTATGTTTTTATATTTTTAAAATATTGTTGTTGATCAAATTTAAATGGAAAAATGCATAGTAGGTGTTTTAGTTCACATTTTCTGAAAATTTGTTTGAGATTAACTAATCTTTCCTATATAAAATGATTAATTTTAAAGACGAAATTTTAAGAATTATCGTGGGTAAAAACACGACACTCTAAGAATTCAGAGACATGTTTGTTAGCAATTCCAATTACTTAATGCCTGATTTTCAGGACGTAAGGATCGATGTACCTTAAAAAAGAGAGATTAGAGAGATAACTCTCCGAGGGAAGTATTCCAAGCAATCCAGTGAAATGTATTGCCAGAATTTAATAACGAGGACCATTTTATCGTCAACTCATTCGAATCTGATCTTTCTTACAAATATTGATTTCTATATTCTACAGCTAAAATTTTTTATCAATTACTTATTAAAAAAATCCTATAAAACATTTAATAATTATTTTTTGGCCTCCACCCAACCCCCAACCCCCTTCTGTGCCTACGGCCATGAAAAATATCAAATACTTCAGTTTTGTATTCAAGTATGTTCAATAATAGTTTTACAAATAGATTTAAATCGAATGTTTAAATATACAATTGAAGAAAATAATGATATTAGAATATTCTCTATTTGATAATTTCATTTTTTTTTCTATATTTTAAATAAGTAAAACCTTGAGAATATGATATAATATATATATTTTTTATATTCCATTTGGGTCCATTTGAGTTTCAATTTGGGTCAATTTGGGTTCTATTTGGG
Source organism: Saccostrea cuccullata (assembly GCF_032062105.1). Taxonomy (NCBI): domain Eukaryota; kingdom Metazoa; phylum Mollusca; class Bivalvia; order Ostreida; family Ostreidae; genus Saccostrea; species Saccostrea cuccullata. The sequence continues at coordinate 271,875 of NW_026930315.1, forward strand.
TCCATTTGGGTAAATCGACGCACCCTTCACATTTAACGTCGGGATCGACATTTTGCCTTGTTTACAGAAAGAAAGCCACAATGTTTTATGTATAATAGTTCACGCGAATCAAGCACAATTTACTTATTTACCAGGTAAAATATGATTATAAGAATGCAACAAAGCATTAAGAAAAACTTTATTTCAATGACGTTCTACGTTGATACCCGAGATAGGCTGAATATTTTTAAACTCGAGTATTCTTATATGTATTTGCAAGATTTGTAAACATCGAATTGTGTGAATTCCCCCCCCCCCCCCCCCCCCCCCCCCAAAATGATGTTGCTAAATAGAGTCATATATCCCCATTAAAAATGAGGATGTGATGATAAAGAATTCTTATACAGTGAGGTTGCCAATAACGAATGGCACCCGTTAACGAATCACTTTCAGATGAAAATTCTGTATTTTTCTTACCAAAGTCCAATACTTAGCTTAACCTACCCTGTCATGCTGAATTATTCTTGCTTTTATCATTTATCATGAAATTATTAAATTCAACTCGTTCAATGTAATAATTTTTAAATAAACATGAACAAGCGTTTTTGTGACGCAGACCAGAAGCGTACATGCGAGCAGACTACTTTCACTTTTCGGTACCGCTCCAAAGTGAATCGTACATTCTAGGTAAACAAATTTGGTGCAGATGTTTAATAAAATTATGTGTCTAAAAGCACTGAAAGCGTCATACAATTTCTAAATCAGAAATTAATAGTATTCACTTTAAAGTTGGGGGTATTTAGGTTTCCAATAACGAATCACTGTTTCAAGAAATATGAAATGCAGGGATCCTGTCCAAATCATAATTTTTCGTATGCGGTTTTTTGCACACCAGTTACAACAACAACAAAAAAAAACAACAGAAGATGTCTACCAAAAGCGTACAATAAAGGTGGTTAAAATACACATAAACAAAATCAGCAGCCAAAATCAGTAAGAAGTGCAGAGCATGTGGATTCGAGAATGTCTCCCGGTGGTATATATATGTGCATGTAAGCTAATGTGAAGACATCGACGATAGCGAAATAAAAATCGTCATGATTACCAAACAAAATTAAGAATTAGAAATTTTATTTATTTATCCCTTTGCAATTTAAACTTCCTACTAAATCATTATTTCCAACGATACACCGTTTGCAGTTTTCCTATTCCCTAAAAAATTATTTCAAATAATCAATTTTTATTTCTTGTCATGATCAAGATCAAGCTCATGTAATAAAATGCATATTGCTAACAATACTTTTTCAATTCAACATCAAGCTAAATAAATTATAAACAGAGTTTTATGATACCCCCCCCCCTCTTTTTCAACATATACTAGTTAGTAAACATTTGATTTAAATTACACATTGAGGAAATGATATGCAGACTGCAGCCTTTTGCCTATATGGAATATATGCCACTGTCTTCAAGCAAAAGGAAGAAAGAGCACTATGAAACAGCAGAGAAGAATGAGTTGTCTTATTCATTTTTATAGAGACGATGGACAGTTGAAGTAGACCCATGTAAAGTGAAAGGACAACCTCCAGTATTTAATAAATTGGAATACTGGTATTTAGTCTACTGTGGATGTTGGAATGGAGAAATTCAGCAAATGAATCCCAACATCATTATTTGTAAAGTTGTCTCTGCTCATTGGAGGAAATTTAGGTGTTGGGTCTGGACATTTTGAAAATATAATTGTTCCTTTCAGCTTTAGGTATCTCTGAAGCCAGACTCGAAGGAAGTAATTTCAGTTGGTGGGGGAGGGGTGCAGAGCCATACATTTTCAGCTGAGGAGGCACTATCAACCACCAAAATTCCTTGACAATTAATTAATCAAGCATAAAAAAGGTCATCGGACTTTTTTTTTTGAGGGGGCACAATCATATATCTAGCGATATATTTTCTATCTAAATAGCGGCAAAATTATGGGGAGGGGGCGTGGTAGCTCAAATTCAATGAGTACAATTCTTGAATAAAAAATTAATTCTTCGGCTGTTTGCAGTTCATCACATATACGCGTTTACGACATCTTATATCAACTAGTCATTTCATGAGTTCATTGTTGTTGTTTTTGCATTAATTGTCGGATGCAAACAACTCAAAAAATTCCTAGCTTTTCTACTTTTTTTTTGGGGGGGGGGGGTGAAATATTTTAAGGCATAGTAAAACGTTACGTAAGAAGGGTATTTTTAAATTTACACGGTCCCGAACCAGAATAATCAGCTTTATGTCACGTGATTCGGTAATGGAGAAAATGATCCGCTAAAGGAGAAAACATCATTCATACAAGTACAGCGATAATTTTTTATTAAATTAGTGGTTATTGGGAAAATATATATGATGTTATAAGTAAAACATAGTCCCACCAAGCAATGTTGTAAAATGAATTTAACTCAAACTCAGGTACGAAATATCCAAGCAAATATACTAAGTGATTCGATATCGGCAACCTCACTGTAATTTAGATTTAATTTATTATGGCTAAATTTACCAAAAAAATAAAAAATGGATATATAGCACCTGACTAGGTGAGTTGAGTTTGATTTCACTGGTACACCTGTAACCGTGAAAACTGTCGCTAGTGCTCAGTGTCGCTCTTAATAGAATATATAGGGAAAAGAGAGACACTGAGCACTGGCTTCTGCGCATGCCTAGGGATTTCGGTCGCTTCAAATCGAAGCGGTGTCCCACTTAATTTAATTATTACTTATTACAATAATTATTTCTTTAAAAAATTATTCTTTTACAGAACTTTGAGAGCAATAATTAAATAAACAGACCATGTCAGAGTTTGAGGTGGAGACAGCTATACCCAGCACCAGAGATCCAGAATCTGACCAGGGAGAAGACTCTACTGGTATAGATACATGTATGGAGACACCTATATCCAGCACCAGAGATCTAGAATCTGACCAGGGAGAAGAATCTATTGGTAAATATACCATCTCGTCATATGTTTTCGTGGTATATACGTTTTCATGGTATTTTTTATTTTTAGGAATAATCGCACAATGCGAGATCAAAATGACGTCATATTTGCTATTAATAAAGGGGAACCCTGTGCATGTTTTATGACCAAATGTTAAACCTCTTTGCCTTTGCCAATATAATATATAGTGAGTGAGTTATGCATAGTTCGCAAATTTGACAATTTGCATAATACATGCTTATTCGTCGTATTTTGAACTAGAATACCAAACTTGCAAACTAATTAATAGCTGGCGATCCCTGCATATCATCGTCTGTTAAATATCCATGCAGCTACCTGTCATGTGACAATAATTTGGAATTTTCCACTTTTGATATTTTTTCTACGGTGATCTGGTAACATAATTTTTATATAATTTTCAAAGAAAATATTGGGGGTGTTAAAAAGTTATATTGATAAAAAAAATATTGTGCAATTGATAATTAATCGAATTAAACATTTAATTTCTTTAAATATACATGTAATTTATATTTTAAAATGTGAAACATTCAAATAAAGCTTTACAAAATTACTTCTAGGCCACTCTTGAGAAAGAAAATTTTTTTACATTATTTAGCAATAGAGCTTAGGCACGCCTAGATAGATGTGGTCTTAATTAACAAGAAATAAATTTCCATGTCATATAGTGTAATGATTTTGTAAATTAACTATTATTTTTGACACTGTAAAATTTATAAGGATTTTGCCTGACTAGATTTCCATAGTTTACTTGTTTTATAAATACCACGAAAACATATGACGTCAAGCAAAAAAATTGAAAGAGCAACTATGCAAAAATTCAATGACCTTCAGAACAAATGATATGTGAGTTTAAATCCTTTTAGAATAAGAAGAATTATTGTTTGTATATGTGATAAATAGCAAACATCTCAATTATTCAGTCTTGAAGCTTTTTATTAAAAATTAACCGTAATGCCACGAAAAACTCATAATTCGAGGGTACATATACGGTAACAGCAAAAGTTCAATGTAAATGATATATAAATATTGCATTTAGTTGAGTGTAACATTGAACATTTTCATCTCAAGAAAACCATTGTCATCCAAGGTGTTGACAATGGGTCTTCATGGGGTGTCCATTTTCAATGTTACACTCAACAATATGCAATATTTATTATATTATTTTGAATGCTTTATAAAACTACATACTACAGTGAACCTTGCACATAAAAATTCTATGCAGTCAACATTTTTAAGTATATCACCCCTTGTCAAGCAATGTTGACTGTTGCTACGCTGGAGGGCGTGGCTTCATTATTCAGAGGAAGGCTCAAGTGAGCTTTTCTGATCAAAATTTGTCAGTTGTCTGTCATGGTTGTTGTTGCTGTTATCGTAAACTTTTCACATTTTCATCTTCTTCTCAGGAACCAAACTTGCCATAAAGTATCCTTGGGTGAACATGGTGAAGCGGATTCAAGTTTGTTCAAATGAAAGGCAACTCCCTCTGTCGCTCGTGTGGTGCAGTGGTTAAAGCGTCTGCTTTAGAGTCGCGAAGTTAGGGACCAATCCTTATGTCGCGGGTTCGAATCCCACTGTGGGACGTTAAACGTTGAGTTCAGTCTTTCAGATGAGACTGTAAAAACCGAGGCCATGTGTGGCAGTAGGTGCTGGCACAATAAAGATCCCTCCCTGCTAAATGGCCCTAAGTGCGGAGTATAGAACAAAATTTGCAGCTCTCCACCGGCAAGTGGTGGTGTCTCCATCTTTTAAAAATCTTGTTCTCAAGAACCACTGGGCCAGGAAAGATTAAACTCATGGGGAAGCTTCCTCAGGAAGAGTAGATTCAAGTTTTTCAAATTATGACCCTGGGGATAGGGAGGGGCCATGATGAGGGTCAAAGTTTAACATTTGAATACATAGGGATAATCTTTGAAATTGTTTTTCTCAAAAACAGCAAAGCCATTATTGGTCATAGTAATATGGAAGCATTCTTGTGTGGTGTAGATTCAAGTTTCTTCAAACCCCTGGGGGTAGGGTGGAGCCATGTAGGGGGTCAAAGTTAAACATTTATTAACATAGGGATACATAGGCAAAATCTTTAAAATTCTTTGTCTCAAAAACAGCAAAGCCATGATTGGTCATAGTAATATAGAAGCATCCTTGTGTGGTGTAGATTCAAGTTTGTTCAAACCCTGGGGGTAAGTTGGGGCCAGAATCAGGTATCAAAGTTTAACATAGGAATTCATAGAGAAAAATCTTTAAAAAACCTCTTCTCATGAACAGCAAAGCTGTGATTGTTTAAATTTATATGGAAGCATCCTGGGTAGTGTAGATTCCAAGTCTGTTCAAATCATAACCAATCATGATAATAGAAGAGCCATATAAGTGGATCATATAGAGTTATACATAGGAATATAAAGGCTGTATCAGAAAAAAATTTCAACTTATGAACAGCAAAGCTATTACATGTACATGTATTATGTATCATATTTATTTAAAAGTATCAGTAAGAAGTATAGATATACATGTTTGTTCAAATACCCCCTCTCCATTGAACCTACTTAACTGGTATCTAAACTTTTAAACTGATCTTTGCTTTTAGTTTTACATAGCCAGTTGCTCAGGTGAGCAATGTGGCCCCTGAGCCTCTTGTTTAACAAATGTTTCTTGACACATCAGATTCAACCAATTTACATGAAAGTATACACAGCATTGTTAAGGCTTCCTAATTTATAAAGAATTCAATGGAATATGCACATGCAAAAAATGTCAACCGCAGCTCTAGTGGTATCCAGAGACAAACAGAACTTCTCTGGGGTTTGTAGGGATCATAAGGTGGGGGGGGGGGGGGGGGGCTGTAATATGCCCCATTCCTGATTGTTAAAAGTAGGTGTTAGTTTTCCTAAATTTTATTAAAGAAAGTTCCCAAAAGAGAATTCTCATGTCTCTTTTATGAGTAAATATATGATATATTTATCTGAGTGTCCTAAATTACTCTATTTATTCATCTGCTGTACTTCATCCGTCATAACTGTATTCTTGTAATATAATAAAGAATTGTAGATTTCTTCACATAATTGTTTTGACTGTAGAAGAGAAGTTGACCTTTGACATTTCTGACCCTGAGGGAGAAGGTCATCAACACAAAGTAACAGTAAAGGTAAGTCAAGATTTTGGTGACAATGTCCTGTAGTAATAACAGTGCCCAGGCCAACTTTAAAAAGTTATTTTAGTTGCTTTTTTCAACCTAATTGCTAAAAATTGCTATATTCAAAGCTTTTTTAACTTCCACAGTGTTCCAAAAGGCAATAATTAGCCAGGCTTTGCTGAAAGCGAAGTCTTGACTATAGGCATCAGATCGATTGTCTGACTCTAAATAGCACAGTAGACAAAAAACCAAAAAGCAGATGTTTCTGATAAACAAAATAGTCTATTGCAAGATGATATTCAAACAAATATTTTTAACATCCCAATGTCGTCGTAGTTATGATAAATAGTTTTGCTTGAAAATGAAAATTAAAAGAAATTACGTATTTGCTTTATTGGGATAATCATGATACATGTATAACAATTGTGCACATATGCTGCTGAATGCATATTGTAAGCATACTATTTTTAATAGTGCTAGCTTTTCAAAATGTTGAAACTGTTGAAGAGTTTCATGTTTCATATCGTTTTGTCAATGTTATAGTAGTGGTTATCTTCTGTTTTGATTTATTAGCAATTTAATAGTATAGGAAATTGGAATAAATTATTGTAAGAATTATCATCCGTGAAGTTGCTTGATAATGTACATGTATAAGTGTTTCTCTATACAGTTTGAGATAAAAGTACTGTTTGTTTGCAACTATAAGAATGTGTATAAAATACACATGCTTTATCATGATTACCATAACAATTCAAAGACTGAATTTTTTAATAGGAAATTTGCAAGAATTTCTTGGAAATATTTTTTTTTTTTGAATCATAACATATCTTGGGGTTGGACTGTTAATTTTTATTACTGGTATATGAGATATTGTTTCAATCATAATCATACAAACTCTACCTTTTATAAAACAATGACCTTAAGGGAAAAAAATATGTACTAATTTAAGATAAGAAAATATATTTGAGCAATTACAGCCCGGCTTTCAGTTCTTCAATACTTTGATTTTTTTATGTATCAGAAAAATAGAGATTTTAAAATTTTAACATTGAAATTGAATTTTCTGAGAAAAAATGTCTCACCTACTTACTATTAAACTGACTTATTCCATTCAGAGCCTTTAGGGGCAAACAAACATTATTTTATAGTTGGCCTCACCTGTCAATACTGTCAAATTTCCAAACTTTGAAAATGTCACTTTAGGTTGTCAATAATGTAGTCCCATTGTAGTCAGAATGGTTTTTGGCCACATTTAACTTTTAAGGTCAAGATTTAGTAAATAACTTGAGACTAATTTTTGGGTGCTAGATCCATTATGACGTCATAATCACTTTCATCTTTCTTTTTTCCCGTACTTTACAGCTTTAGCAGAATTATGTAGAAAATAGGGTATTTTCATGTCATTCAATTTGAAATCATAGAAAAGGTAAACCGGATACCTATTTTAAATTTGATATTGATTTAAAGAAGAGACCATAACGATATTAAATAACGTTTTCTGAGAGACTGTAGGCAATCTGAATACATTTCCTTTGCCGAATACGAAAAAACTCCCTTATTCATGACTGGTTTTCTTAATTTTTCATTATAAATGACAGTTTAAAATGTAGTTTTTTATCTTGTATACCAACAAATTATACCCTGAAACACCTTATTTGACCAAGCAAAAGTTGTAAAGCATCAATAAAGGAATTTATTTCTCAAGTTTGATAAATCTGTAGGCACTTTTCATTTACTAGATCCTGACCCTAACCTAACTTAATGACTTCATGTTTTTTACTTTTAACATTATACTGTGTCTTTGAGATAAAGTTTGCAAATATAGAAGTATAAAACACTTTGTTATACCTTAAGAGATTTGTATTTATACAAATTTAAAAGAAAAAAGTCTAACATTTATAATATTTTGCTGAGCAGGCATAAAAAATCGATATTGGTCCGCCGAGTGAGATGGGATGCTGGACCGCCTACAGCAATTAATAAAGGGTCGGACCATAATCTCATTTGCAGTAGTAACCAATCTGAGGTTTATTTCATGATCTTGAAATAATGGAAAATACTTCTTCAATTCAATGTATAAATAATGGACTAACAATTAGTAGGAAAAAAAGTCAGTCAGCATTTGACTCAATGATAAATTGTGTTTGCTGACAAGGTCATTGTATCGACCATAGAACTTACGAAATAATGACTTTAAATGAGACTGTTGAAATTCTTGTTTAATTAACTTGTTTGTCAATAATTTACCTTGTTTTAGAAATTGTTCATACATAGAGCATTCTCTTGCATATGGAATTAACTTAGACATATAAACGCCTTATGCAGCTGATGAAAGTACATTGCTGCATAAGTAAGGAAAGTTGATGATATAAAAGTTGAAACCATCACGAGTATCAAAAAGTTTGGTTGTAAAATTACTATTAATACCTTTTTTGAAGTAAAGTATCCAGGAATGAAAGTATCTAAGGATCCTGTGTTGTAGTGGCACAATTCTCTATTGCGTGTTATTACTGATTGGGTGGATATCTTGCAGTAATAAGAGTGTGTGTTGGTCTTACTCTGTAGAGATTATTTTGTGTTAATTTTTATTCTGAAGGTACATCATTTTCTTGACACTTTGCCTAAAATTTTGACAAATTTACTGTATAAATGAAATTTTACATAACATCGAACTGACAAATACATCATTAATCATTAATTAAGAAGATAATTTATCTTATGCATTTGTTCTTTAAAACATAAAATGTTAGGTGAACACTTAGAAGTTTGGTTCTTTTTATAGGGAAAAAGGCTTTAATAATTTTCTCAAGAACCACTGGGCAAGAAAAGCAAAAACTTAAGTGGAAGCATCCTGTCAGAATTAAAGTTCACTCTAATCTGTTTAAATCACGACACCAGGGGCACATGTAGCGTTGGGCCACAAAAAAAATTACTAAGAGAGACATCTGGTTAAAAAAACAGCATGACAATAGTTACTCAGGTTAATGATGTGGCCCCTGGACACTTTTGATACACTGAAATAGCTTCAACCTAAGGAAAGATTTATTTGTTACATTTACAGAAAGAAAAAACAGATTTTGCATCCAGGTCAGAAAGTCATCTTGGGAATTTAAACTGCAGTGTAAATGAAAATGAATTTGTGAATTTCGAACAATCCATAAATGCTTGTGAAAGTAAAAGGCCCAATGAATGTAAAATTTGTATGAAAACATTTGATCATCTACATGAGTTACAGAGACACATGAGTAAACATACAGATGAAAAATCTTATAAATGTGATATGTGTGGAAAGGCTTTCAAACAGTCAGGAAAACTACAGATACACATGAGAACACATACTGGGGAAAAACCTTATAAATGTGATGTTTGTGAGAAGGCATATAAACAGTCAAATCACCTACAGGATCACGTGAGGACACACACAGGTGTTCGACCTTATAAATGTGATGTGTGTGGAATGGCATTCAAATGGACAAGTAACTTACGGAGACACATGAAGATACATACAGGTGATAGACCTTATGAATGTGATGTTTGTGAGAAGGCATTCAAACAGAAAATTGATTTAAAGAGACACATGGGGACACATACCGATGATAAACCTTATAAATGTGATGTATGTGAAAAGGCATTCAAACAGAAAAGTCATTTAAGCAGACACATGGGAACACATACCAATGATAAACCTTATAAATGTGATGTTTGTGAAAAGGCATTCAAACAGGCAAGTGATATAAGGAGACACATGGGGACACATACCAATGATAAACCTTATAAATGTGATGTTTGTGAAAAGGCATTCAAACAGACAAGTGATTTAAGGAAACACATGGGGACACATACCGATGATAAACCTTATAAATGTGATGTATGTGAAAAGGCATTCAAACAGACAAGTTATTTAAGGAGACACATTTGGACACATACCGATGATAAGTTTTATATATGTGAAGTGTGTGGGAGGGCATTCACTCAGTCAAGTACCTTTCATGCACACATAAGGACACATACTGGTGGAAAACCTTATAGATGTGCATGTGATGTGTGTGAAAAGGCATTCAAACAGCCAAGTAAATCACAAAGACACACGAGGACACACACAATTGTTAAACCTTTTAAATGTGATGTGTGTGGAAAAGCATTTAACAAATTATATGCTTTACAGACACACAAGAGGACACATACAGGTGATAAACCTTTTAAATGTGATGTGTGTTGGAAAGCATTCACTCAGGCAATTACCTTACAGGATCATATGAGAATACATACAGGTGATGAACCTTATATCTGTGATGTGTGTGAAAAGGCATTTAAACGGTTAAGTGACTTACAGAGTCACATGAGGACACATAAAGGTAATAAAAACCTTATAGATGTGATGTTTGTGGGAAGATTTTCAACCAGTCACAGAACTTACAGAGTCACATGAAGACACATACACATGATAAACCCTATAAATGTGATGTTTGTGGGAAAGCAGTCAACGGATTAAATACCTTACAGACACACAAGGGCACACATGTAGATGATAAGCCTTATGAATGTTGTGTGTGTTGGAAGGCATTCACTAAGTTAATTAACGTACAGGCACACATGAGGACACACATAGGTGATAACCCTTATAGATGTGATGTGTGGGAGGGCTTTTAGCCAGTCACAAAATTGAAAGAGACACATGAGGACACATACAGGTGAAACACCATATAAATGTGATGTGTGTGGGAAGGCATTTATTCATTTCAGTACCAAACAGAGACACATGAGGACACATACTGGTAATAAACCTTATAAATGTGACATTGTGGGAAGGAAACCTACCAGTAAGGAAACCTACAGTCACACATAAGGGTAAGAAACCTTGTAGATGTGATATCTGTGGTAAGGCTTTCAACCTTTCACACAAAAGTCACATTACAACAGGTGATAAGCCTTACGTATGTGATGTGTGAAGGAAGCCATTCAATTGGTCAAATTACTGATACATATGAGGACTCATACTGGTGAAAAACCTTATAAATGTGATGTGTGTGGGAAGGCTTTCAGCCATTCACATCCTCTCAAGCGTCACATGACACACAGGTGATAATGTATGTACATATGTCCATGTGTGTTCAAGGAAGGCATTGTAGGAACTAGGGGTGATTCAATTTCACACAAATTTGAGAAAAATTACTTTATGAATGTGATGTGTGTTGACACATATGACGTACCAGTTCACGAAAAGGTGACATTCAGGTGAAAAACCTTAGGAATATATATGTGTGTTGATGTGTGTGGGAAGGCTATATATTCATGTAAACAAATTAGGAGGATTTGAAATGCCATCACGCATCAGTATGTTAAATCGGAATTTTGATAATTTTTTTTATTATTTTAATGAGAAATACAAAACTGATTTTTTATCATATAATTCTTATATCAAAAGCTTAATATTATAGGAAGAAGTTTTCTTATTTCAAGTGTATATAAAAACAAAAATGACAAAAAATATGTGATTTTTTTTTTATATGTGGAAAACTTCATTCCGGATGAAATTGCATGAAAATTACAATTAGAATGTATATTAATATTCGGCAAATTGAAAAAAAGAAATTGAAAAAATATATATAAATGGAAAATAGCAGATGCATTTAAATATATTTGGTCCGATCGGAAGAGTTGTGATTTTCCAGGGTTTGAAAAAATCTGGGTGCTATTTAAGAAATGATTCAGCATTTTATCACCGATATAAAAAATCGCAAGAAAACTGTTTTGAAGACAATGCCTGGACAATCGCTTTCAAAAATGATTGAGCCATTACATTCATTTAAAAGTTTTAACTATATAAATACTGATTTGTGACCAAACAGTTACTTCTTGAATTCAATCCAGTCCTGGAACGAGATAATTGATGTAATGATTAAGCGCAATGTGTGTGTTGGAAGTAAACAATTGAAAGACAGCTTTTCATTAATAGTGTTCAAAAGCTGTAATGTTCAAACTATATGATTTACAGAGTTTGCTTTTAAAATGTCCATAGTACAATTAAAAGTAAAGTTGTATACTTGTTTGTATTTTACCTAAAACATTATGTGAAATGTATTGAATTAGGATATATATGATAATGTGCAAATCAAAACAATATTTCAAACGGAAGTACGTCATAACATGGAGATATCCCATTCTACCTTAAGGACATGACCGGTCGACAGGGATGCTCACTTCTGAATGGTACCTGATCCTCCTCTAATGTTTTGGAGGTCCGTGTTTCCTGTACTCCTACTTTGTACTGTTTTTACTTCTGATGTTGAATACTGTTTGTAATATCCATATGTTTCATCCTGTGAAAAACCTTATACAATTTTAGGGTTGTTCGAAAAGTTTGTTGACAATGTCAATTTTCGTAATACTTCTTTCCAGAAATTTAAAATAAGCTCAATATTCTGTGTAAAAATACCACTAGGCCTAGAGTTATCAAACTTTGTCATCTGCTGCATCTTGGGTAGAAGGCGTTTAGCGCACAAAAAGTATGTCGCTCTGACCTTTGATTAAGAAGTTATAGTCAAATATGGGAAAATCCTTTCGCTCTGACCATTGATTAAGAAGTTATACATGTAGTCAAATATGGAAAAATCCTTTCTGGCCTATAACTAGAAAACCATAAGACCTACAATCATCAAACTTGGCCAGTTTATACATCTTAGGTAGAAGGTGTGCCGCGACCTATTTCAAGGTCACTGTGACCTTTACTTTAATTGAATTTAAAAAAAATGTGTGTGTTTACTATTCATTTACACATCACAAATAATATAAGAGAATTGCACTGTTTTTATTAAAAAAGTGTTAAATCAAGAAAATACTTATTTTTTTTAAGCACATACTTGACAGCAGTCTATAACAAATATAATGTATGTCAGAGAAACCCTGCCTCTCCCATGAGTGTAATTATCAAGCACTGGTAAGAAGAATTTTGATGATAGAAAATTGCATGTCAAACTAGAGAGAAATTAATTGGTTTTGAGTGCGAGGAGCTAACTGACAGAACATTGGAGTTATCTATATCCTTTGAGTATTGGGCAAATGGGTGAGCCTGTTTGATTTGAAATAGCTCTTGTTGACTAGCTTAAGTTTTAAAATGAATTTAATGAAAAGTAATTAAAACTAATCTGATATTGCATAATAGACTAATCTGATATTAACATTATAAACTTAAAAACTTTTTATTGGATGGGGTGGAATCAGCATGTCCATATGAATTACATATTAAAACCTTTCGGGCATTAAATCTCAACCAAAAAAAAATCGACAAGAATCCAGTTAAAGGTTAATTAATGAGTTTAGTGTAGAAGGGCTAGCTGTCAAAGTCGATCTGATTAAGCCATCTTATCTGTATCCTTTGGGGATTAGACAGAAGAACTGCTGGTCAGTTTATAACATGTCATTTGATGGCCAGCCTTTTCTTTTCAAAATTAATTTGGTATAGATTGAGTTGTTAAGACTAATTTGATGATGGACATTTGACAAGGTCAAACACAACCAGCACAGAAATCTATCAGTGATGTAATATTTATTATAATTGATGCCTACATCACCGGGGATGGATAAATATTTCAAGGAATGGAAAAATCATCGAAATCTTAGAATCAAGGTTGATGTGATTTTCTTGCACCTAAACTGTTCACGAAAATTGTAATTATTTGACGGGCGTATCATGCTGTGGCGCGGCACTTTATTTAACATTTTAATAGTATAGTAAATTGGAATTGTAATAATTAGCTTCCGTGAAGTTGCTTGACAATGTACATGTATCAGTGTTTCTTCAGCAGTTCGAGATTAAAGTACTGTTTGTTTGAAACCAAAAGAATGTCTATAAAATACACATGGATTTTCATGATTATCTTAACAATTCAAAGACTGATTTTTTTAATTATGAGAAAAAAATGCCTATTTAATAGGAAATTTGACAGATTTCTTGGAAATATTTTTTTTTTGAATCATAACATATCTTGGGATCTGGACTGTTAATTTTTATTACTGGTATATGGGATATCGTTTAAATCATAATCATACAAACTCCACCTATTAAAAAACAATGACCAAAAGGAAAAAAAATAAAGATTTACTAATTTCAGATCAGAAAATATAGTTGAGCAATTACAGCCCAACTTTCAGTTCTTCAATACTTTGATTTTTTTAAGTATTCAGAAAAATAGAAATTTTAAAATTTTAACATTGAAATTGAATTTTCTTAGAAAAAATGTCTCACCTACTTACTAAACTGACTTATTTCATTCAGAGCCTTTAGGGGCAAACAAACATTATTTTATATTTGGCCTCACCTGTCAATACTGTCAAATTTCCAAACTTTGAAAATGTCACTTTAGCTTGTCAATGGTGTAGTCCCATTGTCGTCAGAATGGTTTTTGGCCACATTTAACCTAACTTAATGACTTCATGTTTTTACTTTTAACATTATACTGTGTTTTTGAGATAAAGTTTGCAAATATAGAAATATAAAACATTTTGTTATACCTTTAGAGATTTGTATTTATACAAATTTAAAAGAAAAAAGTCTAACATTTGTAATATTTTGCTGAGCAGGCATAAAAATCGATATTGGTCCGCCGAGTGAGATTTTGACCTTGCAATGAGATGCTGGACCGCCTACACCAATTAATAAAGGGTCTGACCATAATCTCATTTGCAGTAGTAACCAATCTGAGGTTTATTTCATGATCTGGAAATAATGGAAAATACTTCTTCAATTCAATGTATAAATAATGGACTAACAATTAGTAGGAAAAAGGTCAGTCGGCATTTTACTTAATGGTAGATTGTATTTACTGACAAGGTCATTGTATCGACCAAAGAACTTAAGAAATAATGACTTTAAACGAGACTGTTGATATTCTTGTTTCATTAACTTGTTTGTCAATAATTTACCTCATTTGTAGAAATTCTTCATACGTAGGGCATTCTCTTGCATTTCGAATCAACTTAGACACATAATAGCCTTATGCAGCTGATGAAAGTATAATTGCTGCATAAGTACATGTAAGGAAAGTTGACGATAGAAAAGTTAAAGCCATCACGATTATCAAAAAGCTTGGTTGTTAGTTCACTATTAATACCTTTTTTTAAGTAAAGTATCCAAGTATGAAAGTATCTAAGGATCCTGTGTTGTGGTGGTACAATTCCCTATTGCGTGTTACTACTGATTGGGTGGATATCTTACAGTAATAAGAGTGTGTGTTGGTCTTACTCTGTAGAGATTATTTTGTGTTAATTTTCATTCTGAAGGTACATCATTTTCTTGACACTTTGCTTAAAATTTTGACAAGATTTACTGTATAAATGAAATTTTACATAACATCGAACTGAAAAATACATCATTAATCATTAATTAAGAAGATAATTTATCTTATGCATTTGTTCTTTAAAACATAAAATGTTAGGTGAACACTTAGAAGTTTGGTTCTTTGTATAGGGAAAAAGCCTTTAATAATTTTCTCAAGAACCACTGGGCAAGAAAAGCAGAAACTTAAGTGGAAGCATCCTGTCAGAATTAAAGTTCATTCTAATCTGTTTAAATCACGACCCCAGGGCCACATGTAGCGTTGGGCCACAAAAAGAATTACTAAGAGAGACATCTGGTTAAAAAAAACAGCATGACAATAGTTACTCAGGTTAATGAAGTGGCCCCTGGACACTTTTGATACATTGAAATAGCTTCAACCTAAAGAAAGATTTATTTGTTACATTTACAGAAAGAAAAAACAGATTTTGCATCCAGGTCAGAAAGTCATCTTGGGAATTTAAACTGCAGTGTAAATGAAAATGAATTTGTGAATTTTGAACAATCCATAAATGCTTGTGAAAGTAAAAGGCCCAATGAATGTAAAATTTGTATGAAAACATTTGATCATCTACATGAGTTACAGAGACACATGAGTAAACATACAGGTGACAAACCTTATAAATGTGATGTGTGTGGAAAGGCATTTAAACATTCAGGTGACATACAGAGACACATGAGAACACATACAGGTGATAAACCATATAACTGTGATGTGTGTGGGAAGGCATTCAGACTATCACATCACTTACAGCATCACATGAGAATTCAACCCAAGTGATAAACTTTATAAATGTGATGTTTGTGGAAAGGCATTCAGGCAGCCACAGTATTTAAAGAGCCATAGGAGGACACATACAGGTGAGAAATCTTATAAATGTGATATGTGTGGAAAGGCTTTCAAACAGTTAGAAAAACTACAGATACACATGAGAACACATACAGGTGAAAAACCTTATAAATGTGATGTTTGTGAGAAGGCATATAAACAGTCAAATCACCTACATGATCACATGAGAATACATACAGGTGATCAACCTTATAAATGTGATGTGTGTGGAAAGGCATTCAAATGGACAAGTAACTTACGGAGACACATAAGGACACATACAGGTGATAGACCTTATAAGTGTGATGTTTGTGAAAAGGCATTCAAAGAGACAAGTGACTTAAGGAGACACATGGGGACACATACCGATGATAAACCTTATAAATGTGATGTATGTGAAAAGGCATTCAAACAGACAAGTGACTTAAGGAGACACATGGGGACACATACCGATGATAAGTCTTATATATGTGATGTGTGTGGGAGGGCATTTACTCGGTCAAGTACCTTTCATGCGCACATGAGGAAACACACTGGTGGAAAACCTTATAGATGTGCATGTGATGTGTGTGAAAAGGCATTCAAACAGACAAGTAACTCACAAAGACACATGAGGACACACACAATTGTTAAACCTTTAAAATGTGATGTGTGTGGAAAAGCATTTAACAAATTATATGCTTTACAGACACACAAGAGGACACATACAGGTGATAAGCCTTTTAAATGTGATGTGTGTTGGAAAGCATTCACTCAGGCAAGTACCTTACAGGATCACATGAGAATACAAACAGGTGATAGACCTTATATCTGTGATGTATGTGAAAAGGCATTTAAACGGTTAAGTGACTTACAGAGACACATGAGGACACATACAGATGAAAAACCTTATAAATGTGATATGTGTGGGAAGACATTCAGCCAATCACAATATTTAAATAGACACATGAGCACACATTCAGGTGAAGCATCATACTAATGTGATGTGTGTGGGAAGGCATTCATTCATTCATTCATTCAAGTACCAAACAGAGACACATAAGGACACATACCGGTAATAAACCTTATAAATGTGATAAATGTGGGAAGGAAACCTACAGTCACACATAAGGACGTACAGGGTGAGAAACCTTGTAGATGTGATATCTGTGGTAAGGCTTTCAACCTGTCACAATATTTAAAAAGTCACATGAGGATACATACAGGTGATGAGCCTTATGTATGTGACGTGTGAAGGAAGGCATTCAACTGGTCAAATTACTTTTTGACACATATGAGGACTCATACTGGTGAAAAACCTTATAAATGTGATGTGTGTGGGAAGGCTTTCAGCCATTCACATCCTCTCAAGCGTCACATGAGGATGCATACAGGTGACATTCGTCATGTATTTGATATATGTGGAAAGCCATTCCATTGTTCAAGTAACTTCAAGAGACATTGTAGGATACATTGTGGTGATTCATAGTGGTTCGTAAAAGAAAAGTTGCGTGAAATGGCGGATTTAAATAAATACATTGTGACAAATCCATATGAACTTTATGAATGTGATGTGTGTTGGAAGGCATTGAATCTATCGAGTAACGTACCAGTTCACGAAAAGGTGACATTCATGTGATAAACCTTAGGAATTGGATAAATGTGTGTGAAGACATTCTATGTACATTCTATGTCGACAGGGATGCTCCCTTCTACATGGTACCTGATCCCACCTCCGATGTTTTGGAGGTCCGTGTTTCCTATACTCCTACTTTGTATTGTTTTATGGACTTCTGATGTTGAACACCGTTCGTTATATCCATATGTTTCATCCTGTGAAAAAACCTGATACGAGGGTTGTTCGAAAAGTTTGTGGACATTGTCAATTTTAGTTATACTTCTTTCCAGAAATTTAAAATAAGCTCAATATTCTTTGTAAAAATATATTGTTTTGTGGATGTGTGAAGTTTTCTTTCATTTGATTGAAAAGAAATTTATTTACATGTTTTGTACCCCCAGAGAAGACTTGAAATAGCGTCAAGAATTTCTTTTAAATACAATCCCTATACAATTCAACAGCAAAGTTCAATAGTCACGTAGTTTAAAAAAAATAACTCTTTCTAGCGCTTGAAATTCAGTCTTCTAACAATTTTTAGCTCTTCTGAGCCAAAGGTTAAAAAAGCTAATGCTATGGCCATTTGTGCGGTGTGTGTTAACTTTTTATAATATGGGCCATAACTCAAGAACCCCTTGGCCAATCAGTGTCAAATTTGTCACAGGGTATCCTTGGCCCAAGGGCTACCATTTATACTAAAATAAGGGTTGGGACCTTAAAACAAGGGAAGATACATGTAATCAGGAAAACAAAACCAAAAGCACTAGTTGCTAAAAAATCTTCTCCAAAACCACCAGGTAGATTTTCACCAAACTTACATACAAGAATCAGGATATGTTGAAGATTAAAAATTGTTCAAGGCATGACCCTGGGGTAAAAGGCATTGTCTCAAGGTCACTAAAGTTAATTAAATTTCCTTCAGTGGAATGAGAGGAGTTGCGGATAAGAGATGGGTACCCCAAAGTGTAACCGACAGACGAACGGACGTACAGACGGACGGACGGAAATACTGATTATTGTATACCCTCCCACTTTTCAAGCGGGTTTTTTTGTCTCGCCTGCGACGAATGTCGCGAAGCGAGACATAGCGACCATAGATTCCGTCGTCGTCGTCGTCGTCGTCGGCGTCCAACTTTTGGTTAACCCAAATGTCAAAGTTTTATAAACTGCAATAACTTTCTCAAATTTTATTCAGTCTTCTTGAAATTTGGACACAATATTCAGTATGGATAAAAATTTATATCCCAAGTATGATTTTGAAAAAAAAAATTCAAATTTTTCCGTATTTTTTCCTTAAGTTGGACTTAGTTTTTTCATGATAATTTATGGTGAAGACCTATATTCCAGCAACTATAAGTTATAGGGATATGATAATTAGTCAGTGGATACATCATGGGTAACCACAAACGTCAGTACCAGAATTAGGTCATCTTGACCTACATTTTTCTGCATGAGTGACTTTGGTTAAATTTTTGGTGGAGGTCCATATCTCAGCATCTATAACTTATAATGGCATGATGATTTGTCATTGTACAGGTTATAAGTAACCAACAACATCAGTACCAGAATTAGGTCATTTTGACCTACATTTTTCTGCATGAATGACTTTGGTTAAATTGATAATGGAGGTTCATATTTCAGCAACTATAACTTATAGTGGCATGATAGTTAGTCAGTGGATACATCATGGGTAACCACAAACGCCTGTACCAGAATTAGGTCATCTTGACCTACATTTTTCCGCATGAGTGACTTTGCATAAATTTATGGTGGAGGTCCATATCTCAGCAACTATAACTTATAGTGGCATGATAATTTGTCAGTGGATACATCATGGGTAACCACAAACGCCTGTACCAGAATTAGGTCATCTTGACCTACATTTTTCCGCATGAGTGACTTTGCATAAATTTATGGTGGAGGTCCATATCTCAGCAACTATAACTTATAGTGGCATGATAATTTGTCAGTCTACACATCATGGGTAACCAACAATATCAGTACCATAATTAGGTAATCTTCACCTACATTTTCTGCATGAATGACTTGATACATATACAGTGGATTTGATTTCAAAATGCAAGTTCAAATTATTGCGACTCATAACACGTTGCAATATTCGCAATAATAAAAACATCACAATAATTTGTGAATTTACAGGGTATATGTATATATATATAAATGCCAATATAATCGCCAAGGGATTAGATATTAAGTCAGCTGTTCCATTTCTTTATTATTGTATTTTTGAGTTATTCCTTCTGAAATGTCAATAAATGCTTCAGTTTATCAGACAATCATTTCTTACTAACCACAGCGACAGCAGGCGAGACACAGGGTTGCGGGCAACCCTTACGTACTTTTTTGTTTGAACATATTTTATTGTATAAATACTATACAAATGGTTTGAACACAAGTTCTAACAACTTACTAGGTTCTCACCATACAACTGTCAATATACTGTAGATCACTTAATTTTCGCGACACCTTATTTTCGCGAGATTGTCATTTACTCTTTGTAAGCGAGACATAATTTTCACGAATAGTTGTCATTCCACTATATAATCGTAAGGAATACTTTTATACGCGAGAATTTAATTTTCGCGAACGCATTGTCTCGCGTATTTACGCGAAAATAAAGTTCTCGCGAATAAAAAGTGATTTACAGTATATACATAGGGAAAATAAATGAAAAGGAATATTGATGTACAAACAAGTTTGTTAAATTGAAACATACATTTGTTACATAATTATGATAAATATATAATTATATAGATATATAGGTGTAAGTGTTAGGCAGTAATAATTAATTAAATCTACCAGAATATGTTATAAATTTATGAACTGACTGAAAAATATATTTATTGATTTCTACATTTTGTGACTCATCTCCCCACAGAAGTAAATGACAATTAATAATGTTCAATTTGATTTTTGGTTTCGTAAGACACAGTAAATCTCTGAATAGCTTTTCTATAGCATATTGGTACTTATTGCAGACAAAGGGGGTTATAACTAGAGGTACATGTACTGTGAGGAACGAGCTCACTCTGTGATACTTTCCGCCTTCCATATGAATGTAATGGCAGTGTCCATGTTTTGCAATGGCAAACACAAAATATGTGTCAGATCAAAAGTAAAATAGGAGGTACACAATGGATATATGTGATAAAGATTGTGTGAAAGTCTCATCTAATTTCATTTCGTGGTATGAGAGGAGTTGCGGATAAAGATGGGTACCCAAAAACATTTAATGTTCCCGTCTTAAAAATAGAAATTTACCATTTCCCCGCAAGCACATTTTAGCTTGGTACACGTTTCTCTAAAGATTTGCATAAATTATATTATGAAGCTATATTTTAATACAAAAATAATTTTTCTTATTTGATGAGATTTTTTCAAGTATGAAATAGAAGGAAATTGACATTATATTAACAATTAAATAAACTTTTTAAAGTGCGTGAAAGTGCGTGATTGCGGGGAAACGGTAATTGCGTGATTTTGCGTCAGAAATAGGAAATGGTATATGCGTTAAAATGCGAGACTGCGGGGAAGGGGGTTAAAAGTTTAATTATCACTATTGAAACACATAGAAATTAAACACATAAAATCGATATGAATGACCTTGTTTTATTACCTACTAGTACGAGGGGAGATGATAAAAAAGTTCGCCAACTATCTCTATTCATGTGTATCTACAAAACCACAATTCAGATTAGAAACAAGTTTAGTGCACACATAGCCAGACACAAATTCTATAAATAGCATATTCAGAATAAAGTTTTGCTCACAATGTGAAAATGATGTCATTATGCAGGTACTTTTGACGAAAAATGATTGTCTCAGTGGAACTCGTTCAACAAACGACTAAAATATTTATGGTATACTAGTATGTTAAAAATGCCTTTGAAGTACCGTATAAATTGTATATTATTCATTATCTATTTTATCAAAGATTATCAGTATCAGTCTCTTTGAGGAAGATAAGAAACATAAGAAGTCAAGCCCCCACCCACCACTCCCCCGCCGATATATATTTTCCCCGTTTATGAAAGGCCTTTACGATTTTGTTTTTTGTTTTGTTTTTTTCTTGACAAGAAATATCTGGGTTGGATTTAATCTAACTAGGGTGGACCCCTCATGGAAAAAAGTTCTTGGATCCACGCCTTTATTTTTTTTTTTTTTTTTTGAAAATTCACATAAATATCAATATGAATTTGAAAAATTCACTGAAATATGTGTGGCAGAAAGCAGTGAGCAGTTGCCAATGTATGTGGCAGTAAGCAGTGAGCAGTTTGTTGTCGTATGGAATTCCTTACACAGGTCTACCCCCATTCTAAAATCTGAAATATCTGGATCTCCCCGGAATCCAAGCAGTGAAATTCTTAAACAACTTGAGCAGAGTGTGCAGTTTATGCGACATGAATGTACATGTAAGAGGTTTTAAAAAAGGTAGACTACATAAGATATACATGGTTATTCATACATCATTATGTTATACAGAATTTGAATATTAGGCTATTTATTTATTTATTTTATTTATTTATTATCTATTTATTTATTTATAGTTTATTTGTTTTCAGTTTTCAATTTTTTAACTTATGAATTTTAGGGGGTGCGTCGATTTACCCAAAAGGACCCAAAATGGAACCCAAATGGACCCAAATAGAAACTCAAATGGACCCAAATGGAAATCAAATGGACCCAAATGAAATATAAAATATATATATTATATCGTGTTTTCAAGTTTTTACTTATTCGAAATAAAAAAAAATACTGAAATTAAAACAAAAAGAGAACACATGTATTTAAATAATAATATCATTATCAGTGGCTGATTTAAGAGGGTGCGCCCCCCCCCCCCCTCCTAAAATTGTCAAAGTTAACGTAAATCAAAGTTTCTCTAGAAAATGTAAATATATATGTCTACTTGGTAGACCTCCTTTTACCCTTCAAAATCTCTAGAACCAAGGAGCGTCCGGGGACTTCGCCCCCTGGGCCCTCACCAGGACTTTGTCCTGGACCCACTGGGGGGGGGGGGGGGGTGGGGGGCTCAAAACGGTCCCCAGACCCATTGCCTACTTTTTGCGCCCCCTCTAAATTAAATTCCTGGATCCGCGCCTGATTATATCATTATTTTCTTCGACTGTATTTTTTTAAAAATGCGGTTCAATTCTATTTGTAATAACTATTGAACATACTTGAATACAAAACTGAAGTATAATTTGATTTTTTATGGCCCTAGGAACGGATGGGGGAGGCCTACTCATAACCCCTCCCCCCGCCGCCCCTACCCCCAAATAATTTTGCCGGTATATATCATGTAGTATACCATCAAAACTTTATGTTTCAAAATATAATATTAGAGATTTTATAATAATTTTAAAAAAAATCCATTTGTAACTGTAAGTTCATTATTTTCATCATTTTAAATAAGTATTAAAATGCGATAATACATATTTAATATTCCATCTGAATTCCATTTGGGTCCATTTGTGTTTCCATTTGGGTCCATTTGGGTAAATCGACGCGCCGATTTCAGGACATAAAAATCGGGATCGGCATTTCTCTTTGTTTATACCAAAGGTGGCGAAAAACGGGCAACTCGCAAAGGTATGTTGGTTTTGCTTTGGTGCTTAAAGCTGGTGATTTCTCTATATGATAAGAAAAACTTATTGACCCTAGAAAAAAGCTGTAAAAAAGTCTTACTTGAGAAAATATAGAAATTGCCGAGAAAAACACCAAATCCTTTAGGTTTGTTTCTGATTAACTCGGAACCAAGTCAAATCACAGGAGTCGGCAGTTTTATCGATAAACCAGTGTAAACATAACCTATGAGCTTCGCGAGCGTAGCGAGCCCGTTTTTGGTGATTTTTCTCTGCCGCTTTATTTAGTCAAAATAACAAATGCATATATGCGACTCAATGCGATTCATGATAGTAGATGTGTCCCACCTGATTTTTGTGGCATTCCCCTTCTTAATCGCCGTTATTGTCCCTGAAATCCAACATAAACAACATTTCGAGAAGAATCAGCCGCCATGAGGGGTTTTCCCGTGACGTCACGATTCTATGTTGAACTGAGTTTGGATTCCCTACATTTAAACACTTAAAAATTGAATAAATTGTTCAATCGTTGAATTATTTGAGTTTTTAATATTTTTAAAGGAATATTATGCCAAAAAATATTTTTAAAATGAAGTAAAACTTACCTAAGTCAATGAACACATTTTGAATATATCGTGACATCATTGGAAAACCCTCATGGCGGCTGATTCTTTTCGAAATGTTGTTAATGTTGGATTTTAGGGATACAGTCTAAATAACGGCGATTAAGAAGGGGAATACAACAGAAATCACGTGGGAAACATCAACTGACAACTTGAGTCATATGCATTTGTTATTTTGACTAATTAAAGCGGCAGAGAAAAAATCGCGTTGCATTCCTGTTGCAGCGTCGCTTTGCTACGCTCGCGCAGCTCATATGTTATGTTTACACTGGATTATTGATTAAACTGCCAACTCCTGTGGTCAAATCAAAACCTAGTCATAGGTCAATCATTAATCCAATATTTCTCTGACTCTTACCCCAGCTTTTTGATATTATGATTTGTGTACAATATAAAAAAGCAGGGGTTAAAGTCAGAGGAATGTCGGATAAGTGACTAGTCAATCAGCTACAAAAATATGAAAGTCTGCTTGTCTACTGGAAACAAAGAATGTTATTACGAATTGACTTCCACACATCATTAACTAAAGATCAGAAGGTCATTGATGCAAACCCTTTCTGTGACTGGCCTAAGGCATAAAAAAAAAATCCTTTCGCCCAAGACTCTGTACTTTATATAGTAAAAGTTGCAGTTCCTTAGCATGTCAGATGCATTAAAAACCGAAACCCTGTGTCATGTCTAGTCTTTGGCATAATTGTGATGCCTCACTGCTCAACAACCCTGAGTGATGAGTAAAGGTCACCTGCATGTGTATATGACATCTGTTAAACTACAACCAATCAATCAAAATTGGCCACTTTTTTTAAAATGTAAAATTCCCAAGTGAAAGAGTACAGAACCCTGTAAAATTCCCATGTGAAAGAAAGGTAAAAATATTTTTATGAACACAAGTAGAAATATATGATCTCTTTCATATTTTCAATAAGCAAAGCAATCCCAATGTAACTTTATTTGTATGATATACATTATTTTTTACAGGTTTTAGGAGCTATAATTAGATCATGATGTCAGAGGACAAGACAATGCAGACACCACCACATCAAAGAAACCAAGAAGCAGAGCTAGGGGAGGAGTGTAGTGGTATAAATTTAATGAATTAAATATATGAACACATGATAAAGATAAAGAACAGTATTCAATAACTAAGTCCATAAAATAATACAAAATTTGAGCAGTGCAAACAGAACCTCCGAAACATCAGAGGTGGGTTCAGGTGCCATGGAGGAGTGGGCATCCCTTGCTGGCCAGTCACCAGCTGTGTGCTCCTTGTCATGATCTGGAAATAATGGGGAAATCTGTAACTAAATTAGTGCTTTTTCCATTCTTTACTGTTAATTAATCAATCAGTTAATTGGTCACTAAAGCACCTGATGACTTGAATGTGCCAGATTGGAATCATCTGTTCCATTTTTTAAAACCATTTTATATGTAAGATACACATTGAAATCATACATTTTGTCTTAATAAATAACATTGTTGTTTGCCTGGACAGTAGATAGCTCCAAAGAGCCAAGATTTTGTAAATGATTTGTAACTTATAATTACATAATTTTTTTCTGTTTGTTTTCTCTCAGACTCTCAGAGAAAACAAAAGTAAAAAATGGTTTGAAACCATTAATTTAGATTAAGAGGTGCTTGAAGTAACTTTCAGTGTCCTAAGCCCTTTTATTAAAATAAAAATAAAATGAACTTAATGAGAGTTCAGTTGAATAACTTGATTTATACTTATTTGGTGTCTTGGTTGTAGAAAAGGAGCAGATATTTGGAAATCCTGACCATGTTACAGAAAATGAAGAAGAAGATAATCAACAACAGAAAATATCACAGGTATTTTTATATTGCTCAATGCTGTTACCTGAATAACCTCTGACATACAGGCTTTATTGTTGAGGAGTCACCTGTAGTGTTGTTACGATAGTCACCGACTATCGAAAAATTGTCGTTAAAAGGCCCAGATCGGCGACAATCGATTGTAAATATTATCATCGATAGATCGCTATATTTTTCATGCCGTATTTTTTAAGCCGATCAGGTTTAACTGTTATATTCACCAAAGGGACGTCACTCTAATCGGCGGTAAACAAAATGGCGAACGTGCATGGTGAAGAGGTTGACGCCTAATTATATCAATATCCTGGTGCAACACGATCTAAAGTTTGAAGTTTTTTGGCTTTCTGAAACAGGGCGATGGGCCTCCATGCAAAAATAATTTACAGATGGACTCGGTTATTTGTAAATTGTGTAAAATGTCGTATGCCAATAAAGATAAGTTGAAGTTCGCGGTCAAATGTCATGGAATTCTACTCGTGCTGAATTAATAAATCTAACCTTTTTAATAGTTCAAATTATTGATTATATAATCGATTGTGTTCTTCCGATTCAATTTGATAATCGATAGTAAAATTTGTCCGATTTTACAACACTAGTCACCTGCATGGCGCAGTTGTTAAAGCATATACTATATTGTCGTGAAGTAAGGAGTAGTTCCTTATGTCGAAAGTTCAAATCTCACTGTGGAATGTGGAGACTGGGCATTGGGATTAGACCGTATAAACCAAGGTCTGGTGTCACAGTAGTCGTTGGCACGATTAAGATCCCTCCCTGCTAAATGGAATTTAGTGCCAAGTAAAGGATAAAATTTAAAGCTCTCCACAAGAAGGTGCAGAAGTTTCCTCAATTCTGGTGGACATTTTTCATCATATTTGAGATAATAAATTTGGTAGATAGGCAAGCATGTTCTCTATGTTTTTAGAAACAAAATGTGCTGTTGAATTGATGAAATTTGCATAAAAATGTGAAAATTGGAGAATTAACCTATTTTCTGACCTCTCTGTGACCTCTGTGTATTTCAAAACTTGGAACCAATTGATCCTAATTCTGATACAAGTTTTAATTGATAAACTGTTTTATTATTCCAAAAGATACCAAAAATCAGGGGACAGAAAGGGGTCTAAGCCTATCTTGTCATTTTATCCTGAGTCTGAAGAGGGCAAGCAAACATATTTAAGAAAGCCATATCATTAAACATGTACAATTTTGTGATGTGATAACTTTGTAAAATTCTTATTTCAAAGAATCCATACCAACTACCCCATATGTAAATGTAGGCTAGATATTGTTTTGAGAAGACAGATTCAACATGTTCAATTTTAAGGATACTTTAACACAGACCAGTGTGAAATTTCAAAATTTAAATTGATGATTGTTCTTGATGATACAGTTAAATAGACTGTTAAATATCTATTTACAGTGTTTTATGTGTTGTTTATGCAATTTAAGAATTGTTGAATAGGACAAATCAATACACAAAGAAGGCAAAGCTTATGTGACATAACAATGCATCATAAGGCTGTCCAAAGTTAGTTCTATGTTTAAGATCACCCCCAGGAGTATAGAATCAAAGTAATCTGCATTTTTTTGCATGTTTCTGTTCCTTTCTACTATTACTTTTAGAACCTAAAAACTACATGTACATTCTGTAGAGGTAGACAATATTTGGGCTTTGAGCTGATTCTATTCAGTCTAATTTTAGATACAGATTTACTGAAAATATTTATTTAAACCAAAAGCCTGTATATGATTAGAAATATTTTTTTTACAGTATTTGAATTAATGTAGATGAGTAAATACTCATTTATTTAAAAATTCTGTTTTTCTTTTATTTTTTTCCTCTTGCCTTCTTAGGTTTTGAAGTTGATAGGTGACATTAAACTTAGACTTAATTTTAAATTTTAGCCAGCTAATGCCAATAATGAAAAAATATGTGAACTTAAAATGTATAAACAATGATAAATGTATTCAACTTCATGAATAATTACCACTACATTCATTATTGTTTCTAGTTAAATCCTATCAATAAACAAGTCACTGCCTGGTTGCAAGGTACCTGATGACTTGAGGCCATCCTTAGTTTTGTTTCTTATATATTTAGCTCACCGAAGTGAGCTTTTCTAATCACCCATTGTTCGATGACTATCTGTAAACTTTCCCCATTTTCAACTTCTTCTCAGGGTACACTGTGCCTATTTTAACCAAACTTGGTATAAAGCATCCTTGGGTGATGGGGAGTTTAAACTGTTTAAGGACAGATGAGACATTCCTGAATAATATATAATTTTTTCCAAGATTTTGTCATTGATAAATTTATACTCTAACATGTTTACTCACAAAAAATTGAGGTACCTTACCAGACATTTTTACGACAGGGTGGCATTTCTTATATAATCCTTTAGGGAAAAAATCATAGTTTGTTAAAATCACATTTTTAGTGTTTCAAATTTTTAAAAACAGTTATAAACCGGTTTTGAAATCAGAAAGTAATGAAAATTTTGTATATTTTTTTCATATATTATGAAGATATATAAAACAGGTATTTGGGGAACTTTTGTCTGACCTAAAATGAATCACCAAGTCCTCTTACAAGATAATCAAGAAAAAACAAAAATGGGTAGTGGTTTAAAAAATATATAGGAAAAATTAATAAAATCTTTTTCTTCAAGAACCAATGGGCCAGAAAAACAGAAACTCATAGGATATATCATGAGGTAGTGTCAAATTTAAATTGTTAAAATCAGGTTCTCCGGTGAAGGGGGGACACAATAGGGAATCCAACTTTTACATAGAAATATAAAAGAAAAATCTGTAGAAATCTTCTCAAAAACTAATGGGCCAAACTGAAACTGTTTTTCGGTAATTTTTTTAGCAATGCGAGTACTGTTCACACAAAAGGAAACCTGGTTTGCTTTGATCGACAAATTTCCCCTTGCTTTAATTTTCTTACTTGTTTGGAATATACATGTACTCCTGTAACGGAAATGATTTTTAGCTCACCTCAACGAAGTTGGGGGGAGCTTATGTGATATCCTCGGCGTCAGCGTCACGGGTTAAGGTTAAGTTTTTTGGAGCAGTTTTCTTTTTAAGTACTTCTATGTCCTATATTGATTAGACATGCATGGAAGATGTTGCTAGTGTGTTTCATTGTACCAGTCAAAGTTTCAGATGCTGCAATTTCAGCAAAGGAATGACCAGGTTAATGTTTTTGGTGCAGGTTAACATTTTTGGTGCAGTTTTGGGTGTAGGTCTCATTTCAGAGTAACTATAAGCCCTATGTTGACCAAACTTACATGGATGATACATCTTAGGATGCATACTACCAGCCTTGCTTCGGATGCTGAATCTGACCTACATTTTCCGGTTGAGTGAACAGGTTAAAGTTTTTGGTGCAGGTTTCATTTCCAAGTTACTATGAGCCCTATAATGACCAAACTTGCATGGATGGTACATCTAAGGGTGCATTCTACTAGGCTGGCTTCGGATGCTGAATCTGACCTACATTTTCTGGATTAGTGGAAAGGTTAATTATTTTATACAGGTTTCATTTGCAAGTAACTTTAAGCCCTATGTTGACCAAACTTGCATGGATGATACATCTTAGGATGCACACTAATGGACTTGCTTCAGATGCTGAATTCGACATACATTTTCCAGATAATAGACCTCGTAAAAGTTATGGGTGCAAGTCTATCACCAAGAAACTATAAGGCTTATATAAACCAGTTGCTTAAATGATGCATCAAGGGATGAAAACTCTCAATCATGCTTCAGATGCTGGATTTTAATTACATTTTCATGATGAAGAACTAGTTTTTAGTTTTTATATAGGTCTATTCCAAAGTATCAAAATTGCATAAATTTTGCATTTTTGGATGTACACTTTTTGTTGGTTAATTGTGTGACTTAATTTGCCTTACTTAAAGACAACACACGTTGAGGTGAGCTCTGTAATCTCTGATTACCTATGTTTTTAAGTTGTTTTAGGAATCTACTGTATGATTAGCTTCCCTCAGTTCACTTATATGTGTTTTGATTAACATGTTAAATCATGAATTAAAAGCAAACGAGTATTAAAACATAATATTAAAACATTTTTTGTCAACTTTGCAGGTGGAACAAGTAAATTTTTCATCTCATTTGCATATTCAAAATGATACTAAAAACTTCTCAGACTCGACTATTAGTGTGAATCAAACCGACGGTACGTTGGAACACGTTAAAAGTCTTAAATGTGTTATAAGTGAGAAAACTTTAAATTGTTCTGATCATTTAGAAAGACACACGAGGACACACACAGGTGATAAACTTCATAAATGTGATGTGTGTGGGAAAACATTCGGCAAAAAAAGTTACTTGTATAGACACTCGAGGATACACATAGGGGATAAATATCATAAATGTGATGTGTGTGGCAAAGGGTTCCCTGAAAAAGCAGACTTACGAAGACACATTAGGACACATACAGGTGAAAAACCATTTACCTGTGATACGTGTGGGAGAGCATTCTCCCGCTCATGTAACTTACAGATGCACATAAGGATACACACTGGTGATCAACTTCATGAATGTGATGTGTGTGGGAAGGCATTCAACCAATTATGTAACTTGCGTAGACATGTAGGTACCCATTCGGATGATAAACTTTATAAATGTGATGTCTGTGGGAAGGGATACAACCATACGCGTTCCTTACGCACACACAAAAAGACGCATGCTTTTAAACAATGTCATAAATGTGATATGTGTGATGAGAAATTCAATCAATTACATGCCTTACACACACACATGAGGACACATGTAGGTGAGAAACATTATAAATGTGAAGTGTGTGGAAAGGGATTTAATCAGCCGAGTACCTTACAAACTCATATGAGAATTCATACTGGTGAAAGGCCTTTTAAATGCGATGTGTGTGAAAAGACCTTCACAGTATCAAGTGCTGTTAAGATTCACATGAGGACCCACACAGGCGAAAAGCCGTACAAATGTGATGTATGTGGAAAGGAATTTAACGTTTCCGGGAACTTTCACAAACACAAGAGGATGCACACAAGTTATCAACTTTTATGTGTGTGAAGGAGTAGAAAGATATTGGGCTTTTGCGAGAAGCACCGACTTTTACAGTTGACAAATACGGTTGAGCTAAATATTTATATCGTTAAAAAGGTTTCCTTACATTGTCTGAGTGTAATATATAGTAAGCCGTCCACTGTAAAAGTCAGTGCTTCTCGCTATTGAGGAATACACACACAGACACTAACAGTTGATTGACCTTATAAATGTAATGTAATTTAAAAAAAAGATTTTGTTGTATTGCAGCATTGTTTAATATATACTATCCTAATGTGAAAATTCTTGTCAATTTAAATTCTCTGTTTCCTGTGTCATGTTTCACAATTTCCAACATTATGACAAGTTTCAACTAAACTTGACACAAACATATACAAGTGAAGGTCGGATTCATATTTGTTTAAATTATGAGTCTCATCCTGATTCAAAGGGAAATAAATAAAATTGTATAGAAGGATTCAAACTACCAGGCCTGCCTACTTTGAATGCTGGATTTGACCTTGGTGGAGGATTGAGTATTTTTCAGTATATATTTATTGATTGACTGTATACTGTGTAACGTCCCTCTCCAGAATATTTCACTGATACGGAGATGTCACCATTGCCGGTGAAGGGCTGCAAATTTAGGCCTATGCTCGGCACTTATGGCCTTTGAGCAGGAAGGGATCTTTATCGTGCCACACCTGCTGTGACACGGGGCCTCGGTTGATACGGTCTCATCCAAAGGACTGCCTCTTTTAGTCACCTTTTACGACAAGCAAGGGGGTACTGAGAACCTATTCTAACCAGGATCCCCACGGGGTATTTTTCAATATATACAAATAATTACTAACCCAGCGAACATGGTTTGATATTTTGCCTGTCTGATAAATAACGTTCGTCAAAGTGATCATTATCCAAAATTATGTATGTTTCACTTGACCTGGAAGTTCTAAATACTAGTATGTAACTGACTTTAGATTAAAATCAAAGTACTGAAAGCACTCATGGGAGTTGAACATGGTGTAAGATAAAATCCTTGATCAGGAGGTTAAGTGAGTGATTAATATAATTATTTCAAATACAGACAACTGTTTCAGATTTTTTGAGCTGCAACAATCTTGAATAATGATGAGAGCTATGCAACTGCATCATTTTTTGACCTTGACATTTCCTTTGACCTTGAACTCACTTCTTAAATTAGTGTTTAGCTCTGTTTTAAACATACCATTCAAGATGGTGTTGTCAAACTTCACATGTTGATACAAACTCGCACAAATGATGCATCTAGGGATAAACGCTACGGGACTTGCTTCGGATGCTGGATCTGACCTAGATTTTCCAGATGAGTGACCAGATTAAAGGTTTTGGAGCAGGTTCATTCCTAAGGAACTATAAGCCTTACTTAGACAAAACTTGCATGGATGATGCATCTAGGAATAGACCCTACCAGACTTGCTTCAGCTGCTGGATCTGACCTATATTTTCATTCCCAAGTAACTATAAGCCCTGCCTGAACCAAATTTGCATGGATGATGCATCTAGTGATGGACACTACCAGACTTGCTTTGGATGCTGGTTCTGACCTATATTTTCATTCCCAAGTAACTAAAGGTCCTACCTCAACCAAACTTGCATTGATGATGCTTCTAGGGATGGACACTACCAGACTTGCTTCGGATGCTGGATCTGACCTATATTTTCATTCCCAAGTAACTATAAGTCCTGCATGAACCAAACTTGCATGGATGATGCATCTAGGGATGGACACTACCAGACTTGCTTCGGATTCTGGATCTGACCTACATTTTTATTCCCAAGTAACGATAAGCCCTACCTGAACCAAACTGATCATATTTTATACACATACAAATTTTCATGTTGCTTTACTAATATATCCTCGGCGTGGCATTCATGTCCTATGGACATATTTCTAGTTTCATCTACTTTAACGTGTTTAATCACAAGATATAGAGGCACCTTACCAGGCCTTTGTGCAATATACCAGAGGATAGAATTTTTTATATATTCCTTCAGACAAATACTTTATTTGCCAATATCCAATTTTTTAGTATTTCGATTTCTACAAGAAAAAAATTTAGAATCGGTTAAGATATTGCAATGTAATTAATATATATTTATTTAAATATATTTCTAATATATTACGAAGACTTACAAAGCAGATATTATTTTGTAGAATGTATTATCTGTCCTTACTGTCCCCCACTTTCGCGAAAGTGAGGGGACATTTAATCTCATTTGTGTGTCTGTCAGTGTGCCCGTCCGTCACAAAAACTTTGCCCACAACTTAAGTTGAGCTATAACTTTAAAATGTCACATGTGTATTCCTTGTCACAAAACCTTTCTTAGGGTACCACCAAATTTGACCTTTTGACCTTGGAGTTTGACCAACTTTTACAATTTTTTTTAAGTTTTACTTTGGCCATAAATTCTGAATGGTAGATACTACATATAGGACTTTCATATTTAACATATGTATTCTTTTTGTATGAACTTTTATTGGTTACCAAGTTTGAGCTTTTGACTTTGACCTAAGAGATTATGGAAAAAATTAACCTTGACTTTAATTTTTGTAGGGTTAGGGCTGGGGCTTTCACATTGCAATACCTTTCATTGGCTATCAAGAACTTTGACCCTTTGACTTTAGAGTTTGACCTTCTTTTTAAAAACTTTAAACTTGGCCGAAACCTTTGAACGGTAGATACTGGGAATTTCATATTTCACTTAGGTATTCTTTGTGGCAAGACCTTTCATTCGATACCAACTTCTTTGACCTTTTGACCTTGTCCTTGGAGATTTCCATACTTGTAAAAAAAACTTTAACCTTGACCATAGCTTTTGAATGATAAATGATAAGGCTTTTGTAATCCTTGTGACCTTTCATTGGATACCAAGAACTATGACCCCTTGACATACTTTTAACAAGATGTGTTTAAAACTCTGATGTCCACGTATGGCAACATAGCAATGTTTAAGCTTTCTCAAATGCAAATTAAATATGTTGGTTCCTAAAGTAAGGTCTTTTGAGAAATACAGATGTGAAATATAAAACCTTAGCACCAACTATTCAAGGGTAATGACCAGGG
Organism: Saccostrea cuccullata; assembly: GCF_032062105.1. Classification (NCBI taxonomy): domain Eukaryota; kingdom Metazoa; phylum Mollusca; class Bivalvia; order Ostreida; family Ostreidae; genus Saccostrea; species Saccostrea cuccullata. The sequence continues at coordinate 305,951 of NW_026930315.1, forward strand.
TTAACATTTTTACATGTAGGAAAAACTCCAGGATCAAGGTCAAAGGTTCAAGGTTCTTAGTTTCTAAAGAAAGTCTCAAAGATTAAATATGGGAAATATGAAAGTGCTGGCCCTTATCGTTCAAAAACTTCGGCCAAGGTTGAAGTTTGTAAAGAGAAGGTCAAACTCCAAGGGTAAAGATTTTTGATATCCAATGAAAGGTCTTGTCACACGGAATACATATGTGAAATATGAAAGACTTAGCCTTTATTCAAAAGTTATTGCCAATGTTAAAAGTAAGTCAAACTCAAAGGTCAAAGGGTCGAAATTGTTGATATCCAATGAAAGGTATTCTTGCAAGGAATACATATTTGAAGAATGAAAGCCCTAGCCCTCACTGTTCAAAAGTTATGATCACGGTTAAAGTTTTTTCGTTAGTACGAAAATCTCCAAGGTCAAATCAAAATTCTTGATTTTAAATAAAAGGTCTTGCCAAAAAGAATTGATATGTGAAATATGAAATTCTTAGAATCTACCGTTTTAAAATTAGGGCCTAAGTAAAAGTTTGGAATTTTTGTGTAAAAGTGGGTCAAATGCCAAGGTCAAGAACAAGGGGTCAAGTATCTTGGTATTAAATAAAATGTTTTGTCACAAGGATTAAGAATGTGAAGAATGAAAGCCCTAGTCTTAACCCTTCAAAAATATGGGCTGAGTTGTATTTTTAAAGTAAGTCGAACTCCAAGGTCAAGGTCAAAAGTTCAAGGTTATTGGTATCTGATGAAGCATCCTCTCACAAGGATTATATAAGTAAAATATGAAAGCCCTAGCATTTTTCGTTCAAAACTTATAGCCAAGGTTTTTTTATGTACGTAAATCTCCAAGGTCAAGGTCAAAAGGTCAAAGTTGTTGGTATCAAATGAAACGTCTTTCTACAAACAATATACTGGTAACAATATACTGGTATATAGTAAATGCAAATGTTCTGGTATCTACTTTTCAAAAGATATGACCAAAGTAAAAGTTCAAAATTTTTGTGTAAAAGTGGGTCAAGCTCCAAGGTCAAAAGTTTAAAATTGGTGGTACCACACGAAAGGTCTTGTCACAAGGAATATGAAAGTCATAACTCCTCTGAATCAAAAGTTATGAGCAAGGTTAAAGTTTTTGCGGACAAACAGACAGAGAGACAGACAGACAGCTAGATGGACTTGACAAAAATTAATACCCCCGAAACTTCGTTTTCGGATGCATAAAAAGCAAAATTTGACTAAACCTCTTGAAGGGATAAAACTAAGACTTTCATCTTTCACATATATAATCCTTGTGGCAGGACCTTTCATTGGATATCAAGTTTAAACAAGCAAATTCAAAGAATTGTGGTCCCCCGCTTTCGGTGTCTTTGTGGGTGAGATGTTATCTTTATGACATATTGTGTGTAATATGAACATCCTATCATATGTCATTTATTTAGAAAGTAACATTGAAGTTGATTTTTTTTAATGATGAAAACCCTAATCCTGACCATTAAAAAGTTATGGCCAAAGTAAAAAGTTTTTTAAAAGTAGGTCAACTCCAAGGTCAAGATCAAAGGGTCAAAATTGTTGATATCCAATGAAAGGTCTTCTCACAAGGATTACATATGTGAAGTATGAAAGCCCTAGCCCTTACTGTTCAAAATTTATGGTCAAGGTTAAAGTTTTTTTCATAAGTACATAAATCTTTAAGGTCAAGGTCAAATGATCAAAGTTGTTGATATCCAATGAAAGGACTTGCCACAAAGAATACATATTTAAAATATAATAGTCCTAGTATTTACCGTTCAAAAGTTGTGTTCAAAGTTGAAGTTTTTTTTGAAAGTAGTTAAAACTCCAATGTCAAGGTCAAAGGGTAAAAGTTGTTGGTATCCAATGAAAGGTCTTCTCAAAAGGAAAACATATGTGAAGTACGAAAGCTCTAGCCCCCACCGTTCAAAAGTTATGGTCAAGATTAAAGATTTTTCATAAGTACGTAAATCTCCAAGGTCAAGGTCAAAAGGTCAAGGTTGTTGATATCCAATGAAATGTCTTGCCACAAGGAATACATATGTGAAATATTAAAGTCCGACTATCTAATGGTTAAATGTTGTGACCAAGGTTAAAGTTTTTAAAATGTAATTAAAACTCCAAGGTCAAGGTCAAAGGGTAAAAGTTATTGGTATCCAATGAAAGGTCTTCTCACAGGGATTACATATGTAAAGTACAAAAGCCCTAGCCCCCACCGTTCAAAAGTTATGGTCAAGGTTAAAGTTTTTTCATAAGTACGTAAATCTCCAAGGTCAAGGTTGTTGTTATCCAATGAAAGATTTTGCCACAAACAATACATATGTGAAATATGAAAGTCCTAGTAGCTACTATTCAAAAGTTATGGCCAAAGTAAAAGTTTGAAATTTTTGTGTAAAAGTGGGTCAAACTCCAAGGTCAAGGTGAAGAGGTCAGATTTGGTGATACCCAAAGAAAGGTCTTGTCACAAGGAATACACATGTGAAATATGAAAGCCATAGCTCCACTAAATCAAAAGTTATGGGCAAGGTTAAAGTTTTTGTGACGGACAGACTGACGGACAGCTAGATAGACGGACAGACGAATGAGATTTAATGTCCCCTCGCTTTCGCGAAAGCGGGGGACAAATACATATATTTATACAGGAAATATATTTTAGAGAGTTTGCAACAACCATCATGATCATGGGTGAGGAAAAATAAAACTCGGTGTAAAATCATCCAAAGGTGGTGTAGATATAAGTTTGTTCAAATCATAACCCCTGGTGGTAGGCTATGACCATAATGACCAATTTAAGTTTTACATAGATATATATACAGGTAAAAATTTTTAAAAAATTATAAAGAATTAGACAAAGCCATGCCTAGTGTTGTTTTTATGAAAGCATCCACGGGTAGTGTAGATTCAAGATTTTTTTCATATCATAAGCCTCGGGGTTAAGCATGTTAAGATAGGGCCAAAATGAAGGGTCAAAGGTTTACATAAGAGATAAGTCGAAACAATCTTTTCAAGAACATAAAGACTATGCTAAGTCAAATTCATATGTAAACATCCTCATGTTGTGAAGATTTTAATGTGTTCGAAATATCACCCCTTGAAGTAGTGAGGGGCCTTATTGGGGGATAAGAAAAATAACAAAGTCTTTAAATTTCTATTTTCCAAGAACAGCAAAGATATATGCTATATCGAGCTATCCTCAAAAAGTATTAAATTCAAGCGCCCCACCCCAGCATTTTTTATGGCGTCGAGCTTTAGCTGGCGCTCATCTAGCCATTAGGAAATCTCTTGACTGCTCACCGCCAAATAATATAGTACTTCATGTATTTGGTGTAGAAATATACATGCCAATTTTTGCATTTATTCTATAAATTGTTTGAAAATCATAATTTCAACAGCCCTATACATAGTTCCAACTCACCCACTTTCGTGGGGTTACTTTTCGACCCTGAACCTGTGTTGCGGTCAGCCCTAGTTCGAATCCTGGTCTGGTCCGCTGCATTTTCTCCTCTCCCGTTACACCTGATTATTTTTTATGACACGTTGGGTCATGCGTATCGCCCAAATCCCCGATTTCCGGATTTGAATCGTAAATTAGGTTGTACTTTTAACTTCCAGTTACAACCCAAGCTTGATCTACGTAAACAAAGCCGATGGCTTTGTTCAGTATGGCCAGTAGATTATCAGTGCAGGTGTAAACAATTAAGTGGGATTGCTTTGACAAATTAAAATTTACAATGGCTTCCGATAGAACAAGATCTTGGAAAACAACTTTCATTAAATAAAATAAAGTGATCGACGACAGCGTAGGTCTAAGAAGGCTATGGAGATAAAGAACAGTATTCAATATCAAAGTTCATATAACAATGCAATTAAATAAGAGCAGAGCAAAAACGGACCCCCGAAACATCAGAGGTGGGATCAGGTGCCATGGAGGAGTGAGCATCTCCTGCTGCCCGGTCAGTCAGAATTTGACTCAGTATTAAAATTGTCTTTGCTGACAAGGTCATTGTATCGACCATAGAACTTACGAAATGAAGACTTTAAACAAGACTGCTGATATTCTTGTTTCATTAACCTTAAATAATTTACCTCGTTTTAAAAATTGTTCATACGTAGAGCATGTTCTTGCCTATCGAATGATGAAGGTATATTGCTGCATGATTAAGGGAAGTTGACGATAGAAGAGTTAAAGTCATCACATTTATCATATAGCTTGGTTGTTAGATTACCATTAGTTTCTTTTTCAATGAAAATATCCAAGTATAAAGCAGAAGTGTTGGACTCTGTGGTATCTTTTATCTAAAAATTCTGTACATTTAGTACACATTGCACTAGTTAATTAAAGAACTACGTAATCTAACTCTTGATTCCCGCCTACATTTTGCACTCATTAAATTCAATTTTAATGGCAATTTGGCCATTAAATCTTTGTTTAATACAAAGAACAGTTCTTTGGTAATTGATTAATCATTTTAATTCCAGCGCTAGATAGTAAATTATCATTAATTTCAGCTCTCGAAAAAAGGTGGGTAGACGATATTTTCTAGTGAAATCGAACTTTCAAAAATCACCATATTTTGAAATAGTCTAAAATATGATAAAATGTATCTCATATCTTTTCTTATGGTTTACGCAAATAAATAAAACATATATAAATTAATAAAATATAATTATGTAGTTGTCAATAGCTTTAAAATTTGTGAAAAATCAGCATTTTTTTGTTTTTTGTCTATAAACATATGCCCCCCTCCCCCCCCCCCCCCCCCCCCCCCCCCCGTGAAACATAAAAAGCTTTGGCATATTTTGTAAAATGACAGTCTATATTATCTGAAAAAAGGAATTTTTGTTTCAGGGGAGAAAAGATGTTTTAAAAGTATTTTCCGTTTTCCATTGATTTCTATAGTGAAAAACTCAAGTTTTACCAAAATTATAGAGTTATCTCTCTTTGGTATCCCTAAAAATAACGTTTTATTAAAATTCATATAAATATCTATAAACATTTTGAAAATCATTCGAATATGTTAACTCTTGAGAATTGACCTAGAGGTAGGCGGGAGAACAATACTATCGTTCGTGGTTTTTAATTAGGCCTACGAGAGAGGAAAACTAATTTCAAATCCCCTAAAATTGGAATTACTTTGAAATTTAGCACCAAGGACCTATATACTAACACATACATGATATAGGTCCCTGTTAACACCTGAAAAAGCTTTTTTTAATGCACACTTACTAGTAATTTAGGTCAATGCTGGACAATGAAAACTACAATGTTCTTTTTTAACATGTCAATTTAATCAATAAATTTTTGTCATTGTAAGTAAATTAATTCAGTAAAGCCTTTTTAGCTCACCTGAGCCAAAGGCTCAAGTGAGCTTTTCTGATAACATTTTGTCCGTCGTCCATCCGTCCTTCTGTCTGTCCTTCTGTAAACTTTTCACATTTTCGACTTCTTCTCAAGAACCACTGGGTCGATTTCGACCAAACTTGGTACAAAGGATCCTTGGGTGAAAGGGATATAATCAAGAAAAGACAAAAATAGGATGTAGTCATTAAAAAATTTCTTCTCAAGAACCACTGGGCCACAAAAGCTGAAACGTATGTGGAAGCATCATGGTATAATGTAGATTGTAAATTGTTCAAATCATGACCCAGGGGGAAGGGCGGGGCCACAAAATAAATATACAGGAAAAATCTTTGAAAATCTTCTTTTCAAGAATCACTGGGCCAGAACAGCTGAAACTTATGTGGAAGCATCGTAGAGTAGTAGAGATTCTAAATTGTTCAAATCATGACCCTTGGGGGAAGGGCGGGGACACAATGGGGAATCAAAGTTTTATATAGAAATATGTAGGGAAAATCTTTGGTTCTCAAGAACCAGTGGGCCAGAAAAGCGGAAACTTATGTGGAAGCATTCTAGGGTAGTGTAGATTCTTTTTTGTTAAAATCATGACCCCCAGGGGAAGGACGGGGCCACAATGGGGAATTAAAGTTTTACATAGAAATATATAGGAAAAATCTTTGAAAATCTTCTTTTCAAGAACCACTGGGCCAGAACAGCTGAAACTTATGTGAAAGCATCCTGGGGTAGTGTAGATTCTAAATTGTTCAAATCATGCCCCCAGGGGATAGGGCGGTGCCACAATAAGGAATCAAAGTTTTACATAGAAATATATAGGAAAAATCTTTGAAAATCTTCTTTTCAAGAACCACTGGGCCAGAAAAGCTTAAACTTATGTAGAAGCATCCTGGTATAGTGTAGATTCTGAATTCTTCAAATCATGACCCTTCGGGGAAGGGCGGGGCCACAATGGGGAATCAAAGTTTTACATAGAAATATATAGGAAAAGTCTTTGAAAATCTTCTACTCGAAAACCACTGGTCCAGAAAAGCTGAGGGATTTTAGGTTAGTGTAGATTTCAAAATGTCTAAATTATGATCAGTGGGGTAGGGTGGGGATGCATTATGTATTACAAGGGGGAAATCTGGTAAAGAACAGAATGGTCAAAGCTTCTCAGGTGAGAGATTTGGCCCATGGGCCTCTTGTTTAATAGAAGAATTATCAATTCACAAATGACATCTTGGGTGTTGGCAAGTATGGTCCTATATTGCTCTTTTACTGGGGTATTTTACTCATTAAAACTTGTTCTCAAGCTGTTCAGTTGGACCATATGAGTTGAATGCTTTTATTTCATAAATGCTAAAATTGTTTTTTTTTATCTAAATATACAAATAAGCTAATACTGCTATATAATTCTGTAGACATATGCATACTTTTAAACATGCTTGGAAATTGAATAATTTCACAGTATCACTGCCATATCTAAAGCGCCATTGTTACCTTTGGGCCTTTGGTTTTCAATACTGAACTGATTTGTGCTTCCTAGTTGATGTGCTCAGATGAGTGTCATGTTTTTTATTCTTTTTCATGTGATTTTATACAAATATAAAAAAAGAGACACATTATGAAATGAGTTTTTCTAATAATTTCAGATTGGACAGCCAGCTGTTTCGTCGGATTCACACATTCAAGAGAGGGCTGAAGCATTAAACATTTGTAATGCTAATGGCAGTCAAACGATGGCATGTACAGGTGACAAAATTTATAAATGTGATGTGTGTGGGAAAGCATTCAACGAATCATATACTTTAAAAAGACACATGAAGAGACGAACGGGTGAAAGGCCTTATAAATGTAATGTATGCGGGAAAGAATTCTCTGTTCCGTGTTCATTGAAGAAACACAAGATAATACATAAAGGTGAGAAGCATTTTCAGTGTGTTGTATGTGGGAAAGCATTCGCCCAATCAGGTAATTTAAATAGACACCTGAAGATACATACTGGGGAAAAACCTTACAGATGTGGTCTGTGTCAGAAAGTATTTTATGAAACATCGGATTTGAAGTCACACCTGAGGATACATACAGGTGAAAAACCATATACTTGCAGAGTATGTGGGAAGGTGTTCACGCATTCTGCTGGTTTACGGGTGCACAGGAGAAAACATACAGACAATAACCCTTACTCCTCTACTTTACAAATTCAAAACAATGCTGAAAATATAAAGAATTATGATGCTTATGACAATTGCCAAGCTTTATTAGAAGGACGCAGCAACAATTATCTCAGTAAGAAACCTTATGAATGTACCATCTGTATGAAGGCTTACGGCCGTATATATCACTTAGAGAAACACATGGGGACACATATAAATGAAAAATCCTATAAATGTGATATAAGTGGAAAATCCTCTGAATCAGGCACATTTCAGACACACAAAAAGGCACAAACAGGTGCCAAGCCTTGCAAATGTGATGTGTGTGGAAAGACATTCAACCGGTCACAACGTTTACAAGTTCACATGAGGACACATACAGGTGAGAAACCTTATAAATGTGATGTGTGTGGGAGGACATTCAACCAGTCACAGAACTTAAAGAGTCATATGAGGACACACACAGGTGATAAGCCTTATAAATGTGATGTGTGTGAGAAGGTATTCACTGACCTAAGCGCCCTTCAGAACCACAAGAGGATACATACAGGTGAAAAGCCTTTTCAGTGCGTTGTGTGTGGACAGGCCTTCTCTTATTCATCTTCTTTGAAGATACATAAAAGGGTTCATACAGGTGAAAAGCCTAATAAATGTGACATATGTGGGAAAACATTCTCTGTTTTATGTTCCTTGAAGAAACATAAGAGAATACATACAGGTGAGAAGCCTTTTCAATGTGATGTGTGTGGAAAAACATTTTACCAATCAAGTGATTTATGGACTCACTTGAATACACATCCGGCTGATAAACCCTACAAATGCGATTTCTGCGAAAAAGCATACTTTCAAGAATCACGTTTGAAAGATCACATGAGGAAACATACTTTTGCGAAACCTTATATTTGTGATGTATGTGGAAAGGCGTTCAAGTACTCTCAAAGCCTACAGGATCACAGCAGAGCACATACTTGTGATAAACCTTATTAATGTGATTTTTGTCGAAATTCTTTCTCCGATGCGAATCAATTCTTTAAAGGATTATGTAAAGATACATATAAATGTGATGTTCATTGTATGTGAACATTTATTCATCAGGTCATACGGATTAAAAACACATATGAGGACACATACAGGTGAAAGCTGCATATGTAAATGTAGATAAACCTTATGTCAGAAACATTTATTATAATAGTTATAAATTAAGTTTGAGAAGATACAGTGATACACTGAAATATGCAGGTTATTAACCTTGTAAATGTATTGTGTAGAGAAATTTGATCTTTGAAATAGGCAACTTACATAAATATCTAATGATGATTCTTAGAGATAAAAATTATGTACGTAGAAAGGCATTTCCCATTCAAGTATATATTAATGAAATCACATAACAGTTCGTACTGCAGTAGCATGTAAGCGTTCAAGCAATATAAAAATTATCAAAGAAATATAATAAATACATTGAAACCTATATATACAAGGGTTGTCCGGTAAAACTTTGGACAAGTTGTCTCGTGTGAATAATAATAATCACTGTGTTCTGAAATTTTCACTGCTCCTTAGTACATATTTTTCAAATAGATATATGCGTAAATAAACGAATTATGAGTTTTTATGTTATGTATTGTATCGCCTTACAGCGCACGGATGATTACGTCAAAATGTCTAAAACAGCGTCAGGTACCTCAAGTTTCATCTTTGTGCTAAAAATTAAGTTGGGTAAGTCCCACTTAAATTCCTGATTTTCAGTGATGCACATACTCTAGTCTCCATAAGCAATCTGGCACAAACGAGCGATCGTCTGGGGATTTATTATAAAGATATCGATACGGACAATATTCCCACCATCATTCAACTAATAGACAATCTTATATAGACGGTCAACAGTGACAGCGTCTTTTGCTATTACAATATACTTCCATGTCATTTCTATACTAAAGGTGTGGTAATTTTGGGGGATTTTTTCTACTGTATTCATTTAAAGTTTCATACGGCGTTATAACACCATTCAAATCAAAGCGAACTGATCTCCAGTGCGCCATAACGTCAGCAAACGTCTTCATTTTTCATGTGTTGTGTTTACCTTTTTCCCATTTCGAATGCTCAGGAAACTGCCAATAATTGACCAAATGCCTTGAAATTTATAAAAGGCTACAAAATTAATTATGTAATCAAATAAGAATAATTTTTCCCTAATCTTTTCTATTTAAATCTTTTATTTCAGATGAATACTCATGTATTCTCTTATAAAACCTTCGTTTTTAGCTCACCTGAGCCGAAGGCTCAAGTGAGCTTTTCTGATCACATTTTGTCCGGCGTCTGTCTGTCCGTCTGTCTGTTAACTTTTCACATTTTTGACTACTTCTCAAGAACCGCTTGGCCAATTTCAACCAAACTTGCCACAAAGTATCCTTGGGTATAGGGATTCAAGTTTCTTCAAATGAAGGGCCACCCCCTTATTCAAGGAGAGATAATTGGGAATCAATGAAAATTTGGTGGCATGTTTTAAAAATCTTCTCAAGAACCACTGTGCCAGGAAACATGAAACTTATGGGAAACATCCTCAGGTAGTGCAGATTCATGTTTGTTTAAATCATGACCCCAGATGTAGGGCGGGGCCAAAATGGCTGACCATAGTTTTACCTAGAAATATATAGGAAAATTCTTTAAAAATGTTCTCAAGAATAGCAAAGTCATAATTGATCATATTTATATGGAAGCATCCTCAGGTAGTATAGATTCAAGTTTGTTCAAATCATGACCCCCAAGGATAGGACGGGGCCAGTATGGCCGACCAAAGTTTTACATAGAAATGTATAGGAAAATTCTTTAAAAATCTTCTCCTCAAGAATGAGAAAGCCATAATTAATCATATTTATATGGAAGCATCCTCAGGTAGTGTAGATTCAAGTTTGTTCAAATCATGACCTCCAGGGGTGGGGCGGGGCCAAAATGGCCGATCAAAGATTTACATAGAAATGTATAGGAAAATTCTTTAAAAATCTTCTTCTCAAGAATAGCAAAGCCATGATTGGTCTTGGAACTACCGGTAGTTTTGGATTTAAGTTTTTTAAGTATTAACCAATTCTGCTTTTTCCTAGCCATAGTGCTCAGGTAAGCGATGTGGCCCGTGGGCCTCTTGTTTTTTTTTATCTTGCACCGTAGAACCTTACCCTGTGCACAATCAAGCATTATAAAATCTTTATTTTTGTCTATATTTTATCCAAAATATTATAATGCACTTAGATATGATCAATAAACATTCACTGAAAATTTCAGCTTATTGCGTCCATTATTTTTCAAAAAAGAAAACGCTTTATCCACGATTTCACGGGACAACCCTAATATAATCATAATAAAAGTGTTATTATTTGGATGAACTATGCCGAAATAGTACTAGTATCCAGAATTTGACACATGGTGCACGAGCCACAGGGGCTTGTGTAGAGAAAATATATCAGTTAAAAAAAATTAGTACCTCGAAGAAAAAAACACAAGGGAGGACGTCATTTTGGACACCACCTCGCTTCATCAGCTATTTTCTAGCTTAATTGTAAAACTAGACATACGAGCCGGTTCATATCCCTTAAAAATGCTTTTTCTTGAATGTCTTACTTGCAGTTTTAATCTATGTTTGTCTACATTTACAGTCTTGGTCAATTTATCGCGCAAACATCCAAATCGACAACTCCTTGGCTTCTGCATCAAACGAAAGTATTTCACGTGACAGAGCGATTATTTCGTACCGTTCTACAGAGACACGACGGTTCACGGTAGTTCAGTCGGTAGAGCGTTCGCTCCGTGATCGGGATGTCATGAGTTTGTATTTCGGCCGCGACTGACCAAAGTCGATAAAAAATGGGTTGCAACTGTTCCTTCGCCATGCGCTCAGCAGTTCGTAGTAAAAGTTTTGATGTTCTTTGGATGGGACCTAAAAATCCAAGGCCCCGTGTCAGCGGCAGGCGTTGGCACGATAAAGATCCCTCACTGCTCAATGGCTCTAAGTGTTGAGTAAAAGTCAAAATTTGAAGCCCTTCACCGGCATACGGTGACATCTCCATATGAGTGAAAAATTCTCGAGAGGGACGTTATACAATACACAATCATTCAAACAATTAATCAATCTACAGAGACACATGAACACATACAGCTGACAAACCATACATATGTAATCCCAGGCAGAATGTTCTGTATTTGAGCAGGTCAAAAAGAATATTTACATTTCCAATGTCTTTGTCCGAGGTAAATTGTTTATGTACTGTATATTTCCCCATCAATATATTGGTGCGATTAAAGAAAAACAAAACAAAACACAAACCAGAAGTCTCTGTCGAGACAGTAGCTCTACTTGTTTGTACTTATCAAAAACAATTGCACTGTTTTATGTATCTTTGTGTAGTCTACTTGTGTGCCAACTTATTTTGAAATCACACTAAAACTGTAGAAGAAGTAGCGTTTTAAAGAAATTTCACAGAAAATTCTATTTTTAGTAACCATGGCAACACCATTCATCGAAATCAAAAAACGATGCACTATTCTATGTATCTTAGTGTAGTCTACTTGTCTGCCAAGTTATACTGAAATCAGACCAAAACTGTAGAAGGAGTAGTGTTTGTCAACACCGTTCACCAAAATCAAAAACCGATGCACTATTCTATGTATTATAGTGTAGTCTACTTGGGTGCCAAGTTATATTGAAATCACACCGAAACTGTAGAAGGAGTAGCGTTTTTAAGAAATTTCACAGAAAATTCTATTTTTAGTAACTATGGCAACACCGTTCACATAAATCAAATACCGATGCATTATTCTATGTTTCTTAGAGTAGTCTACTTGTCTGCCAAGTTACATAGAAATCTGACCAAAACTGTAGAAGGAGTAGTGTTTTAAAGGAATTTCACAGAGAATTCTATTTTTAGTAACCATGGCAACACCATTCATCGAAATCAAAAACCCATGCACTATTCTATGTATCTTAATGTAGTCTACTTGGGTGCCAAGTTATATTGAAATCACAAGGAAACTGTAGAAGGAGTAGCGTTTTTAAGAAATTTCACAGAAAATTCTATTTTTAGTAACTATGGCAACACCGTTCACCGAAATCAAAAACCGATGCATTATTCTATGTTCCTTAGTGTAGTCTACTTGTCTGCCAAGTTATATTGAAATCAGACCAAAACTGTAGAAGGAGTAGTGTTTTAAAGGAATTTCACAGAGAATTCTATTTTTAGTAACTATGGCAACACCTTTCACCAAAGTCAAAAACCGATGCACTATTCTATGTATTTTTGTGTAGTCTACTTGTATGCCAAGTAATATTGAAATCAGACTAAAATTGTAGGAGGAGTAGCGATTTGAAAAATTGTTTACAGACGGACAGACAGACAGACAGACGGATGACAGACGCATTACTATCGCATAAGCTCTGCTGGTCTCTGACCAGTAGAGCTAAAAACACGTGCATGACGAGATAAACAGCTAGTCAGAAACAGGGCTTAGAGCACATTGATTGACGGATTCATTAAGTATGTAAATATAAGGAATAACTGTCAAATTTTTCAATTTCATGACGATGATCAATCGGCGTTTATGCAGATTATCACTCAAGTCAATCGATTGATCACGTCATGAAATAGAAAAATAAGAGTTTTCCTTAAATCAATGTATCAAATGGACATATACGAGTTGATATTTATTTTTTATGTAAAGGAGAAAGTCCGAAAACTGTCCATTCTGTGAGAGAAAGAACTGTTCAAGGCCCGAAGGGCCGAGAATAGTTTTTTCTCTCACAGAATGGACAGTTTTCGGACTTTATCCTACTTAAAACATTTTCTCTATTGTTAACTTAATAAACTGTACGAAATCTCCAAGGTCAAGGTTTCAAATGAAAGTTCTTGTCGAAAAGAAGTGATATTTGAAAAATGAAATTCCTACTATCTACCGTTTAAGAAGTAGGGCCAAAGTAAAAGTTTGCAATATTTGTATAAAAGTGGGTCTAACTTCAAGGTCAAAAGTTTTTGGTATCAAATGAGAGGTCTTGTCCCAAGGATTAAATATGTGAAGTATGAAAGCCCTAGTACTTACCCTTCAAAAATTATGGTCAAGGTTGTATTTTTAAAGTAAGTCAAACTCCAAGGTCAAGGTCAAAGGGTCAATGTTCTTGGTATCCAATGAAGCGACTTCTCAAAAGGATTACATATGTGAAGTATGAAAGCCCTAGCCCTTTTTGTTCAGAAGTTATAGTCAAAATAAAAGTTTTTTTTCTAAATACAGAAATCTCTAGGGTCAAGGTCAAAAGGTCAAGATTATTGGTATCCTATGAAAGGTCTTTTTACGAAGAATAAACATGTTAGGTATAAATGCCCTGGTATCTACTGTTCAAAAGATATGGCCAAAGTAAAAGTTTAAAATGTTTGTGTAAAAGTGGGACAAACTCCAAGGTCAAGGTCAAAAGGTCAAATTTGGTGGACCCAAGAAAGCTCTTGTCACAAGAAATACACATGTGAAATATAAATGCCAGGCGCGTAGCTGCCTATACGCAAGTACGCAAGTGCGTACACATCATTTTCAACAAAAAAAAAAAGAAAAGAAAAGAAAGAAAGAAAAAGAATAAAAAAGAAAGATTTATTCGGAGAAAAAGAGGCACTACCTGTCTTTCAAATTATTTTATGTCTTATTGTTTCTATTCAAATTTTGTTCAGAATATCGTTAAAATCCAGTCTTGTATAAATTGAATTCCAAAATTCTTGAGTAAGAAAATATTGTTGAATCAAAATTTTCAACTGTTAATCCGCGTAATCCTGATTATCCGGACAAATACATGTATTTGATGAAGGAAAGCGATCTAAGTAAGTGACATTTATTTAAATAAAAATTTACAAGGGTTTGGACGACTATACAAGAATATCCGTTAAAGTAATGAATAAATATCGATAACCCCCCCCCCCCCCCCCCCCCAAAAGGCAAAATTCAAATTATTGAACAAATTTAATATAAATATAGATCATTTATGAATATCTTCTTTTACTGATGTAACCATTTTGTAGAATTTACGTACTATCACATTGTTTAAGCTAACAGAATACAGTGAGGTTGCCAATAACGAATCGCACCCGTTAACGAATCACTTTCAGATGAAAATTCTGTATTTTTCTTACCAAAGTCCAATACTTAGCTTAACCTACCCTGTCATGCTGAATTATTCTTGCTTTTATCATTTATCATGAAATTATTAAATTCAACTCGTTCAATGTAATAATTTTTAAATAAACATGAACAAGCTTTTTTGTGACGCAGACCAGAAGCGTACATGCAAGTAGACTACTTTCACTTTTCGGTACCGCTCCAAAGTGAATCGTACATTCTAGGTAAACAAATTTGGTGCAGATGTTTAATAAAATTATGTGTCTAAAAGCACTGAAAGCGTCATACAATTTCTAAATCAGAAATTAATAGTATTCGCTTTAAAGTTGGGGGTATTTAGGTTTCCAATAACGAATCACTGTTTCAAGAAATATGAAATGCAGGGATCCTGTCCAAATCATAATTTTTCGTATGCGGTTTTTTGCACACCAGTTACAACAACAACAAAAAAAAACAACAGAAGATGTCTACCAAAAGCGTACAATAAAGGTGGTTAAAATACACATAAACAAAATCAGCAGCCAAAATCAGTAAGAAGTGCAGAGCATGTGGATTCGAGAATGTCTCCCGGCGGTATATGTGCATGTAAGCTAATGTGAAGACATCGACGATAGCGAAATAAAAATCGTCATGATTACCAAACAAAATTAAGAATTAGAAATTTTATTTATTTATCCCTTTGCAATTTAAACTTCCTACTAAATCATTATTTCCAACGATACACCGTTTGCAGTTTTCCTATTCCCTAAAAAATTATTTCAAATAATCAATTTTTATTTCTTGTCATGATCAAGATCAAGCTCATGTAATATAAAATGCATATTGCTAACAATACTTTTTCAATTCAACATCAAGCTAAATAAATTATAAACAGAGTTTTATGATACCCCCCCCCCTCTTTTTCAACATATACTAGTTAGTAAACATTTGATTTAAATTACACATTGAGGAAATGATATGCAGACTGCAGCCTTTTGCCTATATGGAATATATGCCACTGTCTTCAAGCAAAAGGAAGAAAGAGCACTATGAAACAGCAGAGAAGAATGAGTTGTCTTATTCATTTTTATAGAGACGATGGACAGTTGAAGTAGACCCATGTAAAGTGAAAGGACAACCTCCAGTATTTAATAAATTGGAATACTGGTATTTAGTCTACTGTGGATGTTGGAATGGAGAAATTCAGCAAATGAATCCCAACATCATTATTTGTAAAGTTGTCTCTGCTCATTGGAGGAAATTTAGGTGTTGGGTCTGGACATTTTGAAAATATAATTGTTCCTTTCAGCTTTAGGTATCTCTGAAGCCAGACTCGAAGGAAGTAATTTCAGTTGGTGGGGGAGGGGTGCAGAGCCATACATTTTCAGCTGAGGAGGCACTATCAACCACCAAAATTCCTTGACAATTAATTAATCAAGCATAAAAAAGGTCATCGGACTTTTTTTTTTGAGGGGGCACAATCATATATCTAGCGATATATTTTCTATCTAAATAGCGGC
This sequence comes from Saccostrea cuccullata, assembly GCF_032062105.1. Classification (NCBI taxonomy): domain Eukaryota; kingdom Metazoa; phylum Mollusca; class Bivalvia; order Ostreida; family Ostreidae; genus Saccostrea; species Saccostrea cuccullata. The sequence continues at coordinate 322,098 of NW_026930315.1, forward strand.
AAAATTATGGGGAGGGGGCGTGGTAGCTCAAATTCAATGAGTACAATTCTTGAATAAAAAATTAATTCTTCGGCTGTTTGCAGTTCATCACATATACGCGTTTACGACATCTTATATCAACTAGTCATTTCATGAGTTCATTGTTGTTGTTTTTGCATTAATTGTCGGATGCAAACAACTCAAAAAATTCCTAGCTTTTCTACTTTTTTTTTGGGGGGGGGGTGAAATATTTTAAGGCATAGTAAAACGTTACGTAAGAAGGGTATTTTTAAATTTACACGGTCCCGAACCAGAATAATCAGCTTTATGTCACGTGATTCGGTAATGGAGAAAATGATCCGCTAAAGGAGAAAACATCATTCATACAAGTACAGCGATAATTTTTTATTAAATTAGTGGTTATTGGGAAAATATATATGATGTTATAAGTAAAACATAGTCCCACCAAGCAATGTTGTAAAATGAATTTAACTCAAACTCAGGTACGAAATATCCAAGCAAATATACTAAGTGATTCGATATCGGCAACCTCACTGTATATAAAGACCCACACCCCCGTTTATATTTTGAAATACTTTAACTCCAATGATAACTTATTAAATTACTTCTCTGTTTAATCTTGTCACACTTGGAAACTTTTTTTCTAATACCAATATATTCGAAAATTAATTTGATTAAATTATCCTTCTCTTCCTGAAGTATCCATGGAAGTATACATGTAACTTAGCTAAGTGTTTGCTTGAGAAACGAGATGTAGCGTGATTTCTTTTAAAGGAAAATGACTGAAACATTTCGTAAAATCCAGGAGCCTCAGGGCGACCCCCAGACCCCCGACCATTTTCTGCGTACACTTCATTTCAATGCTGGCTACGCGCCTGAATGCCAGAGAAACAGACGGACAGACCGGCCGATGGACACGACAAAAACATATACCCCCGAAACTTCGTTTACGTGAGAATAAAAACATTCAGTCTCTGTGTCTTACATGTAATTTGTGTGTACTATGACATCGATTCAGTACTTTCAGTACTTTGATTATAGCTAAAAAAAAAAAATAAAATATCGGGATCGGGATCGGCATTTCGATTTGTATACACGAGGAAAGCACACTGACAGTGACAACACAGTGACTGTAAACCGTAAGTACACATCGTTGCATCGTTTCTTGCAGGTGATTTCTCTATTTTTATATGATTATATTTTCTCTAAACAGAATGATTTATATTTTGAATTATTTTTATCAACAGGGACCTTAAATTAGCAACATTTTTCGAGGTATTAATCAAAATCAAAATGGTAATCATGGTAATTAGGTCCTGTACAATCACTACTCACTAGATTTAGCTACGTACATGTAGCTTGATTTATCTACTAAGCTTTATTTACCTATCTGATGCACAGGTACTTGTGGACAGGACCCACCCCCCCTGATATTCACCCCGGGGCTTATTGGACATTTTTTTCAAAAATTATATTTATTACACGTATTCATCATGTGTACAATATGAAAAAATCGTCAACATCCCGAAACAATCGGAGATAAATTATGTGGAGAAAATAAACCTGTTTACAGTAATGGCTGTGATTCTAGAACATTGTTGAATAAAATGTAATTGAAAAGTATAACTACTGATTTGATCATGTGTTTCAGATATAAGAGCAAAAATTACATCATGATGTCAGGAGTCCAGACTTGCCATGTACATGTACCTTGTCAGGAATACCCTGTATCTAAAAGAGAGTCTACAGGTTGGTATAGGGGCAATGTTGTTTAACATCCCTTTCAAGAATTTTTCATTCATAGAGAGACGCCACCATTTGCTGGTGGGGAGCAGCAAATTTTCTCCCATACTTGGCATTTATGGAGAATGAGCAACGGAGGATCTTTTGGGACCTTAAAAAAACAGAGACCCTGTGTCACGATAGGCGATGACATAATAACCATCCCTCACTGCTCAATGAACCTGCGTGGGTACTGAATAAAGATCTAAATTTATAGCCTTTTCTGTCATATGATTGTATGGTAACTAAATATCTTTATACAAACAAAAAATTCTCAAACAGGGCGTTAAAAGGACATACAAGCCATCAATTCATGTTACAAAGAAAATATGCTGTACAGTATTGAGACTTTTGTTTTGAAATGTATTCATCCTGAGACGTATTTTAAATAGACAATGCACCAGGATATGGATATAATTCGACGTCAACCTCTTCACCATGCACGTTCGCCATTTTGTTTACTGCCGATAAGAGTGACGTCCCTTTGGTGACTATAAAAGTTAAACCTGCTCAGCTTGAAAAATATGGCTTGAAAAATATAGCGATCTATCAATGATAATATTTTCAATCGATTGTTGCCGATCTTGGCCTTAAATCAACGATATTTTGATAGTCGGCGACTATCGTAACAACACTAAATATAACATACCTGTATGTTATATATGTACATTTTCAGAGATTTATGGAATGGGTAAAATTTATATGGAAGATTGATTGTCCTTTTCTTGTTTGATTGTAGAAAAGGAAGAGACAATTGGGAATTCTCATCCTGTGAATAAGAAAGCCTTAGAAGATAATCAACATCAGGAAAATATAAAGGTAAAAATTCTTTCCAAAGTCAATGTGTCAATCTATTTGTCTTTGAGTGAAAACTTTTATGCGACAAATAAATACTGTAGAAGCAAAGGTTCTCATGGGGATAAAATCTTGTAGAATTATTAGGCCAGTATGCATATGAGTAAAGTGTGTTTCCTATATTCCAACCAGGGAAAATAGGATGGGTGGTAGATACTGAAAACATTTTATTTTAATATTTTATTGTATAAAATTCAACATGGAAATCCCTGCCAAAACATTTCAGATAAATGTGAATAGGATAAATTCATTTTGTTAAATGCAGAAGTGATCCTGATTTCTTATAATAGTAAAACTAGATTTATTATGCCCCCCTTCAAAGAGGGAGGGCATATTGCTTTGCTGCTGTCTGTCGGTCAATTTAGTTTCCGTTCATTTTTCTTCACAACCGCTGCAGATACTGAAATGAAATTTGGTATACAGATATATCACATGAATATCTAGGTCAAGTTTTGTTTTGGGTACCATCGCACCATTTTTGTTAGAGTTAAGCCCCTTGGACTTTGAAAAATTCCACTTATTTGCAGTTTCCGTTCATTTTCTTTGCAGAGGTTGCACATATTCAAATGAAATTTAGTATACAGATTTTTTCTGGATCGCACCTTTTAGACAGTTATGCCCTTTAGGACTTACAAAATATCCAATTTGGGGGCAGGGGGGCATAAGTGTTTTACAAACATCTCGTGTTATCTTCTAGAGAAAGATTGAAGAATAAATTTTCAAGGTTGATTGGGGAACCAGAAACAGACCATTTATATTTTAAGGCCTTATCTTAAATGGCTATTTCATTTTAATGTTTTGAAAACACTTTTCAATTAATTGTGAAATAAAAAATTTGTTTGGGATTAACTTTCGTTGATCATGTTGATAATTGTTGACAATATGATACAAAATTTTGTCCCCCAAGTATATTTCTGCTTTTACAGTATTTTTTCAGCTCATAGGTTCAAAGTTCATAGGTTCAAAGTTTAGCTTAACCAAGCTCAAGGCTCAAGTAAATTTCAAGATGATTTTAAGCTCTTTCAATGTAATTGTTTACCAAAACTCCCTAAATGTATGACCTTTTTAAGTTTTACATAGAAAAATACAGGTAAAATATTTTAAAAACATATAAAAAATTAATCAAAGTCATGACTAATGTTGTTTATATGAAAGCATCCACGGGTAGTGTAGATTTAAGTTTTTATTCATATCATAATCCTCGAGGTTAAGATGGAGCCAAAATGAGGGGTCAAATGTTTACATAAGAGAAAAGAGGAAAGAATCATTTCAAGAACATAAAAACTATGTTTAGTCAAATCCATATGTAAACATCTTTATGTTGTGAAGATTTTAATGTGTTCGAACCATGACCCCTTGAGGTAGCACTTGAAGGGCCTTAATTGGGGATCCGATAAGTAAGAATGTCTTCAAAATTCTATTTTCCAAGAACAGCAAAGTTATATGCTATATTGAGTTTCTTCAAATAGTATAAAATTAAAGTGCCCCACCTCAGTAAACTTTTCAATGCTGAAATGAAATGTGCATTTTCCTAGTTGATGTGCTCAGATAAATGATCATGTTTTTAAACTTTTTTTAATATGATTTAATAGTACTATTAAAAAGAGACACACCATGAAATGAGATTTTCTAATTATTTCAGATTGGCAGGCCAGCCGTTTCATCTGGTTCACAGATTCAAGAAGCGTTAAACATCTCGAGTGCTAATGACAATCAAACTGAGGATGGAGATGAGAACATCAGCTCACAATTAAGTGAAACGCCTTCTGAATGTGACATCCACCAGAAGGCTAACTGTTTACAGGAGCACTCGATGTCACATACAGGTGACAAACGTTATAGATGTGATGTGTGTGGTAAAGCATTCAACCAATCATATACTTTAAAAACACACTTGAGGAGACGAACAGGTGAAAAGCCTTATAAATGTGATGTATGTATGAAAGAATTCTCTGTTCCATGTTCTTTGAAGATACACAAGATGATACATAAAGGAGAGAAGAATTTTCAGTGTGTTGTGTGTGGGAAAGCATTCAACCAATCAAGTAATTTAAATAGACATCTGAAGAGACATACAGGTGAAAAACCCTACAGTTGTGGTTTGTGTCAGAAAGCATTTTATGAAACATCAGATTTGAAGTCACATCTGAGGAAACATACAGGTGAGAAACGATATACCTGCAGTGCATGTGGGAAGGTGTTCACACATTCTGCTGGCTTACGGGTGCACAAGAAAACACATACATGTATTAAACCTTACTCCTCCACTCTACAAATTCAAAGCAATGCTGAAAATATAAAGAACTATAATGCTTATGACAATTGCCAAAAGTTATTAGAAGGACGCAGCAACAATCATTTGAGTAAGAAACCTTATGAATGTAACATCTGTATGAAAGGTTACGGCCGTGCATATCACTTAGAGAAACACATGGGGACGCATTCCAATGAAAAATCCTATAAATGGGATGTAAGTGGAAAATCCTTTGAATCAGGCACCTTTCAGACACGCAAAACGACACATACAGGTGACAAACCCTGTAAATGTGATGTATGTGGAAAGACATTCAATCGGTTACTAGGCTTACAGAATCACATGAGGACACATACAGTTAAGAAGCCTCATAAATGTGATGTGTGTGGGAAGGCATTCACTTACCTTAGCGCCCTTCAGAGACACAAGAGGATACACACAGGCGAAAAGCCTTTTCAGTGCGTTGTGTGCGGACAGGCCTTCTCTTATTCATATTCTTTGAAGATACATAAGAGAGTCCACACAGGTGAAAAGCCTTATAAATGTGATGTATGTGGGAAAACATTCTCTGTTTTATGTTCCTTGAAGAAACATAAGAGAATTCATACAGGTGAGAAGCCTTTTCAATGTGATGTGTGTGGAAAAACATTTAACCAATCAAGTGATTTATGGACACACATGAATACACATCCGGCTGATAAACCCTATAAATGTGATTTGTGCGAAAGAGCATACTATCAAAAATCATGTTTGAAAAAGCACCTGAGGAAACATAATTTTGAGAAACCTTATATTTGTGAAGTATGTGGAAAGGCGTTCAAGTATTGTCAAAGCTTACAAGATTGCAGCAGAGCTCATACTTGTGATAAACCTTATTAATTAGATTTTTGTCGAAATTCTATCTCCGATGCAAATTCTTTAAAGGATTATGTAAAGATACATACAAATGTGTTGTACATTATATGTGAACATTTATTCATCAGGTCATATGGATTAAAAAGACATATGAGGACACATATTGATGAAAGCATATAAATGTAGATAAACCTTATAAACGTGATTTTTGTCAGAAACATAAATAAGAGTAGTTATAAATTTAGTATGAGAAGAGACACTAGGATACATACAGGTAATTTTACCACATACAAGAAGTTGCGTTAGGTATAATGTATTTGACCCGACCGTCAGTCAGTCAGTAAATCTGTCAGTCCTGTTTTTTGGCAGTGCAACCCCTCATAAACCGCTGCACTGAATTTCATCAAACTTTGCAGATATTTAGAACACAATGTGTAGATGTGCATAAGATGATCCATACAGGTGAAAAGCCTATTAAATGTGATGTATGTAGGAAAACATTCTCTGTTGTAAGTTCCTTGAAGAAACATAAAAGAATCCATACAGGCGAGAAGCCTTTTCAATGTGATGTGTGTGGAAAAACATTTAACCAATCAAGTAATTTCAGGAAACACTTGAATACACATCCAAGCTGATAAAACTCATAAAAGCAATTTGTGCGAAAGAGCATACGATCAAAAATCATGTTTGAAAGATCACAGGAGGAGACATACTTTTGAGAAACCTTATACTTGTGATGTATGTGGAAAGGCCTTCAAATATTCCAAAAGCTTACAGGATCACAGCAGAACACATACTGGTGATACACCTTATAAATTTGATATTTGTCCGAAAACATTCAGTGATAGATATAAAATGAAAAGACACACGAGGATACATAACTGTAATAAACCTTTTTAATGTGATTTTTGTCAAAAGTCTTTCTCCGATGCTTATTCTTTAAAGGACCATGTAAAGATATATACAAGTTGACATGGTTAAAACCTTACAAATGTGATGTACCTGGAAAAGAATTCAGCAGACCATGTGCATATAGATTAAAGAAAAACATGAGGACACATACAGGTGATGGCAAATAAATGTAGATAAACTTACCAATGTGATTTTTTTCAGAAAACATTGAGCGATAAATCTACATGTAGTATAAGAAGACACACAAGGATACATACTAGTATATGCAAGTTATTTTTCTTGAACATGTTGAAAAGTATTGTGTAAAGTATGTTTTTTGAAAAAGGTAACTTACAGAAATATGTAATGATTCTTAGAGATGATGAATCCTATAAATGTAGGATATGGAAATGACGAACAGTATTCAATCTCAACGTCCATTAAACAAATATACAAAATAAGAGCAGAGCAAACACGGACCTCCGAAACATCAGAGGTGGGATCAGGTGCCATGGAGGAGTGAGCATCCCCTGCCGACCGGTCACACCCGCCGTGTGCTCGTTGTCATAATCAGGAAATAACGGAAAAAATCCGTGGTCAATTTAGTGTATAAATAATGGACTAACAATTGGTATGAAAAACGTCAGTCAGCATTTCATTCAATGATAAATTGTATTTGCTGACAAGGTCTTTATATCTAATGAATAATTATTTTTGAAAGTTTGCGAAATTCCTGTGCAAGGTATAAGTTGGAAAAACACTTTTGTAACAATGTATTGCTTATGCGACATATTGAGGAAAGTGACAATGATACCTAGGTAATTTTTGCAATGTACAATTAAATTGTTTGTTATACTTACTTTTAGTGAACCTTTGAATTTTTTAAATACTAATATTGATGGATTAAACAACAACTTCCTTTTTCGTGAAAAATATTTGCCAAATACTCAGTATATGTTCGTTTATACATAGCGTGCAAGACTCTTTTTTAAATAATCGTCATATACCATTTACTTATTCGAACATTTAATTGTATGAAAAGTCAATAATGTACATTTCTTAAAACTTTATTATTTTGTTTACTTGTCTTTCTTCCTGTGAGAGAAATAGTTCATAATATTAATAAACAGATGTACTCAGTATCTGTATCAAAATACAGAATGAACAGTGCATGATCGGTCTCAAAAGAAAAACGGATCCTTGAACGTTCCGGTGCCTAGGAGAAGTAAGCATCCCCAATGATAGGTCACACCTGCTGACCTGCAGTGAGCCTACGAAACTGAAGCTATCTGAAATTAATTAATTCTCTGCTCGTCCATCCGTTTTTCTCAGACTAGCCAGCTAAAGATCTATGTACAGTACTCCAAACCAATGAAACTGAAGAATTTGAATTATCCTTTTATTTTCTTTTTGAGTTATTTCCTATAGTAGCCTTTACAGTTACCTAATTTCAAAATCAATAGAGCATGAAAGCCAATTAAATTTGCAACATCAACATTTTTATTTTCGTTCTGAGCACTTTTGTACGCCACCAATGAAGACAGTTAGGCAGAAATTTTTGAAATTGAACTTCCTGTCTTTCAAACTGAAAATCTCAGGTTTATATTTTGAAACAAACATTTGTGACATCATTCTGATATATTATTGGTTTTACCATTTAGTTAAGTACTACAAAATTCAGTGTGCCTGCTTCTTTGCTGATGACATCGGAAAAAGATATGCATGCTTACTTTAATATCATAATTCAATGCATTTTTTGTTATTGCACACTGTACATGTACAAATTCGATGAAAGCATGCTAACCGCTTTTCAGTACTTTGATTGTGAATTTGGCGTGTCATATATAATTATGATGTATGTGGAAACACACACATACAAACATGTACATTTAGAAATTTGATGATAAGGTTGATAAACCTTAAAAATGTTATGTTTGGAGATACATTCAAACAATGAAGAACTAGTACTTTGTAGCTTTGCGGAGACATATAATGTATAGTACCTGTCAGCAATGAACTTGCAGTGTACGTATTCTTGTATTCCTGGCTGCTGTATAAAAAAAAAATGTTTGAGGACAAGTGTCCCAATAAAAACAAGAGACCCAGGAGCCACAGCGCTCACCTAAGCACATTGGCTTGGAAAAAGCACATTTCAGATCAGAAATAAAATTTTAAGGGGAGGTGGGGGTGGGGGGCTTGAATTTTAACCCCCATGGGTTCATGATTTGAACAAACTAGAATTTACACTACCTGAAGATGATTCCATATTAATATCACTAATCATAGCTTTGAAGTACTTGAAAAGATGATTTTAAAAGGTTTCCCTATAAATCCCTATGTAAAACTTTGGTGGGCCATTTTGGCCCGGCCCTACCCCTGGGGGTGATGATTTGAACAAACTTGAATCTACACTACCTGAAGATGATTCCACATGAGTTTCATCTTTCCTGGCCCAGTGGTTCTTGAGAAGAAGATTTTTTTAAAAAATGCCATTAATTTTTCTCTAATTCATAATTATCTCCCCTTGGAAAAGGGCTTGGTCCTTCATTTGAACAAACTTGAATCCCCTTTACCCAAGAATGCTTTGTGGCAAGTTTGGTTGAAATTGGCCCAGTGGTTCTTGAGAAGAAGTCGAAAATGTGAAAAGTTTACGGACAGACGGACAGACAGACGGACGCCGGACAAAATGTGATCAGAAAAGCTCACTTGAGCCTTCGGCTCAGGTGAGCTAAAAACAGATATATAAATCATCGTTGTAAATAATAGGTACATGAATTGATGTCATTCATCATGTCTGCAGTATTCATTAAATGTAAACTAAAGTTTAAGATACTAGTCAGTGGCGGATTTAGGGGGGGGCGCACCCGGCACACCCGGCTCACCCCCCCCCCCCCTTAAATTGTCAAAGTTAACGTAAATCACAGTATCGTCTATAAAATGTTAATATGTATACTCGGTAGATTTTACCCTTTTACCATTTTTACCCTACAAAATCTCTAAAATCCAGGAGCTTCGGGGGGCTTCGCCCCCTGGACCCCCACCAGGGCTTTGCCCTGGACCCACTGGGCCCCCAGGCCCCTTGCCTACTATTGGCGCCCCCTAACTTCAAATCCTGGATCTGCGCCTTCTAGTACTCCAATCCTCAGCTAGGAAGGATAAGTCTTTAATTCATTTAGTTCAAAAATAGCAAAATGAAGCTTGAAAATTAAATCTTTTCATGCAACAATTTTCACTTTATACCTCCAAATGTGTTTCAATGTTCTTTGAAGTTCTCGTAGGTGTCTTTTAAAAAGTAGAAATTTCTACAGATAAATATTTAATGAATTTCTAAAGATAAAATGGTGCAGAATATCGAGTAAATGATTTGACTGGAAGAAAGAAGGGACAATTTTTTTTCTTAAAAGATATAAATATCTTTTTACATACAGATAATTCTTTAAAAAAAAAAAAGAGGTACTGTCATCTTTGCTAGTAAGGGTTTCTGAAACAGTGTACGCTACTCTCCTTGTGAACCTTTGGCATAGGATGTAGTCAAAAGACTAGATTGTTTACGTTACGTGATCTCGAATCAATCAGGTACGCACAGATTGCGTCATCGAAAGAAATAAATACGCATGTTTAAAAAATTAAATCAAACTTTTTTAGTTCACCTGAGTAACTCAGGTGACCTATTGCTATCCGTTTAAACTTTTCTCTCTTCCTTAATTGTGAATTTTATGACCCCAGGGTCAGGGGTTCTGGTGTTAGGGCGGGGCTCTATTGGTTATATAGTGAAAATGCATTTATTCTTTGAAAATCTTCTTCTCTACTTATGGGTATTAATTAAACTAACCAAGCACATAGTTATGATGAGCAAGAGTGCCTCTTTCAATATTTTGAATTTTTTGACCCCAGGGTCAGGGGTTCTGGTGTTAGGGCGGGGCTCTATTGGTTATATAGTGAAAATGCATTGATTCTTTGAAAATCTTCTTCTCTACTTCTGGGTATTAAATAAACTAACTAAGTACTTAGTTATGATAAGCAAGAGGGCCTCCTTCAAAATTGTGAATTTTGTGGTTCCAAGGTCAGGGGTTCTGGTGTTAGGTAGGGGCCCTATTGATTATATAGTGAAAATGCATTTATTCTTTGGAAATCTTCTTCTCTGCTCCTAGGTATTAAATAATTAAAACTAACCAAGCACATAGTTGTGATGAGCAAGAATACCTCTTCCAAAATCGTGAATTTTGTGACCCCTGCAGGGTCAGGGGTTCTGGTGTTAGGGCGGGGCTCTATTGGTTATTTAGTAAAAATGCATTAATTCTTTGAATATCTTCTTCTCTGCTTCTGAGTATTAAATAAACTAACTAAGCACATACTTATGATGAGCAAGAGTGCCTCTTTCAAAATTGTGAATTTTATGACCCAGGGTCAGGGGTTCTGGTGTTAGTGCAGGGCTTTTTTGATTATATAGTGAAAAGGCATTTATTCTTTTGCTCCTGTGTTTAATTCCAATGATCCAAATATATATATATTCATGATGAAGAAAGGTGCACCTAGCAAAATGGTTATTTTTTATGCCCCCGCCCCTTCCCTGGGTCGGAGTGAGGGGGGGGGGGGGGCGACAAAGTCTGAAAATAAATTAATGCTTTGAAATTTGCTCTTTGGTGTGTTAATCAACCATTTTATGATAAAATTTGCAAAATTTTGAAATATGTGGCCCCAGGATCAGTTGTTCCTTTGGGATGAGGTGTACAACTGGTTATAAAGTGGAAGTGCATTTTCTCTTGATGTTACTCTGATCTACCTCTGGGTATTAAGTAAATAGAGTAAGCATGGTAAGTCTTAATTATTATGAGCAACAGTACCTCTTTCAAAATTGTGAATTGCGAATTCTGGTTTAAAACATGAACCAAATTTAATTGTTTGAAAGTTGTTGCACAATACTCAGGTGACCTATAAGGCTCGTGGGCCTCTTGTTTCAAGAAGCAATAATTGAGTTATGTTTATATTGTTTATTTGCTGTGGCCGCGAAACCCAAAATATGAGTCGTATCAAAAATTAAAATAAGAGGTGCAATATGTAATAAAGATTCTGTACGTGAAAGTTTCATTAAAATTCACTCAATGGTATAAGAAGAGTTGCGGAAAAGAGACGGGGTACCCCAAAGTGTAACAGACAGACGGACGGACATACCGATTACGGTATACCCTCCCACTTTTCAAGCGGGGGATATAACAGAACATTCAGACTGTCATAGTGTGTTCCATAACATTGATTCAGTACTTTCTGTACTTTGATTATAACTAACGATAAAATATCGGGATCGACATTTCGGTTTGTGTATACACGAGGAAAGCACAGTGATTGCAAACCGTACATCATTTCTTGCAGGTGATTTCTCTATTTTTTAAGATAATGATTTCTCTTTATACAATAATACATATTTTGAATGTGTTTTAATCAGCGGGGTCCTTGAATTAGCAACATCTCTCAGTGGCGGATCCAGAAGGAGGGGGGGGGGGGGGGTTACGTGGGTTGCAACCCCCTATTGAATTTGCAAAAAAGAAAGAAGGAGAAAGAGAGAAGAAAGTCCCATTTTTGTTTTTTTATTACATGTATCTATAGATGTTTATATTTTTACTAAAGAACGATAGACCAGTTAAAAAGAAAGTATATGTACAGGCTGTAGTATATCGTTTGTTAAAAACACCGGGGTGACTGGAAAAACCCGAAACCCCCCGATTTTTGGAGAATACCCATACAGGAGGGGTGAAACCCCAATAAAGTGGTGGAAACCCCATAAAATTGAACGTAATGGGGTACAATAAGGCCTAAGGTGGTGTTTAATTGAATGATATTGACATCCGTAAATTTTTATAGCCAATTTTACCTCAGAATCGACGGAAATCGGGCGCCATTACGAGTTTACCGTACACCACGCCCGATCTAAATTCGCAGCGAGCTGTTTATCAATATAATTGTATAGATGATATTAAAATAATTCATAATAATTTCCACAATTATATTTGTTTTACATTGATAATAGTAAAATATTAATTATGTAATAAGTATTTAACAAAAAATGTAAGGACGTTAGCCATTAAGAAAATATGAATTTGTGTATTAATTATTATTCATATTACCCCAATGTTACCATGCAGCTCTAGCCACGTGGAGGCCTCCTTTTTGTAGAGCCATAATTTAAAAAAAAAAATTTCATATAGGATATTTTAGAGAAAATCTGAATTTAGAGATATGAAAATATCCAAAAGCTTCAAAGCAAGATTAACAAAAAAAAAAAAGTAAAGATAAGGCCATCTTTAAAAAACATTTTTCGGTCTTTTGTATGGTGTATGTGATACATGAAAATGGGCAAAAAAAATGATGAAATAAACAAAAATCTTTCTACTTTTGGTCAATAAAATTTTTTCAGTAGAGTGCATTTCAATGAGGCGGGAGGCAATTCAAAACAAACTATACTTTTATTTTGACCTAATTCATTACTTATTTGTTACAAAGAGAACAAATAAATAAATAAAATTCAAAACATGAAAATACTGAATTTATTTTTGAGATTTTAGACAAATTCTGAATGTAGGGATATAAAAATTTGAAATTCAAAGGTTCAAAGCAACAATAATAAATTAAAAATAAAAATAATAATTACTTATATGTTACAAAGAGAACAAAAAATAAATCAAAGTCAAAAGATGAAAATACTGAAACCTGAAATAAATAGTAAATTAAAATAATATATCAATTTTAAAATATATAGATATTTTATTTCAAAGTAACTTTTTTAAGTTCTTTTCTTAGAAAAAAAAAATTTACATCAGTTGTTTACATGCATTTTGAATTGTCTTTAAATTACAACAAATATGAAATAAAAGAAAAAAAAAACAGAAGAAAAAAAAAATCACACAACAAAATAAAAAAACTGAAGTTTTGATGGAATTTTAACTATAAAAAATGTCTGTCTGAACTGGTTGAAAGATAACTAAAATTATTTGATCATCTCCTAGCACAGGTATTTTATGTAATTTTACATTTCATTGCAAGCTGAATCTGTCGACTAAAAATTTCCATTGCCTCTCTGTTCAAACTAATCCCATTGACATGCCAAATGTTTTTATTCGAATTCATTAAATAGGACAATTGAAACTAGTAGACTCACATGATCATTTCAGAGTTTCAAAATCAGTGTGGGTGACCAAAACGACAGACGAACGAGATAGGTTGTACAAAAGATTCAAACTTTACATTTCGCCAGACAAAACGACGCTTACATCAACTGACGGTACTACCACTATAGTTAGACCACGTACCTTAGGTAAAAAGATAGGTCTGACAAAAACGTAAAAAAGTGGACAGGACAACAACTTTAAAAAAATCTAAAATACAGTAGATCGAAGGCCAATAACAGTCAGTCTTAAACCAAAAAACAAAACCAAAAATGTTTTTAAGATTGTATATTTATTATTTTTTCTAGAGTAGGGTTAGTATCAGGCAGTATTCCTCCCCCGCCAGACGGGTACAGACCAGTGAATACTGTTTGGTGTTGTGTTAGGTTAGAACGTAGAATAGGGATAGTATCAGGCAGTATTCCTCCCCCGCCAGACGGGTGCAGACCAGTGAATACTGTTTGGTGTTGTGTTAGGTTAGAACGTAGAATAGGGATAGTATCAGGCAGTATTCCTCCCCCGCCAGACGGGTGCAGACCAGTGAATACTGTTTGGTGTTGTGTTAGGTTAGAACTTAGAATAGGGTTAGTATCAGGCAGTATTCCTCCCCCGCCAGACGGGTGCAGACCAGTGAATACTGTTTGGTGTTGTGTTAGGTTAGGTTAGGAATGTTATTGTTTTTTTAAATGTTGCTAATTAAATTATAAATTCCTTTCTCTAAAATTTTTATTATGTTATTTTATTTCATTTATATTACTTTCATTTGGCTGTAATAATTTAATATATGAACAAAAGATTGACTAGGAATAATGATCCAGTATCTTTAAGTTTTTAAAAAATCTTTTTAAAGTTTTTTTTTTATCTTTCAGTCCTTTGGTTTTAATATTTTTGTTTCAAAATTCAAATCATGGCTCTACACTTAAGGAGGCCTCCACGTGGCTAGAGCTGGGAACATAAGGAAACTATGAATATTTTCAGTTATTACTAATTTAAAAGGTCTTTATTTATTAATTTGTCATGAATTATCAAAATTATCAAAATTCATATTTTCCTTATGTGTGTGCTAGTGTCCTTAAAATGAAATTCTGTAAAGCATAACTGTACAATTGAGAATAGTAAAGGTTCAATGTATATACACATGCCCTGCCAGAGGGGGGTTGGTCAGACTAGCTGGGAACCCAGGTGTTTAAACAAAAGGTGTTTATTATCAAGTTGACCAAGTGTCAACAGCTGTGTATATAGTGCATGTACACACACAGGGGTGCCTGTCTATCCCAGTACAAAACAACAGAGCTAGCTGGGTTGTGAATAATATTCTCACAATAAAGTTACAATGCCAACTGTACAAGGATTCACATATGCAACATGCACATTTTTATTATTTTTTATCAGACTTTTTTATTTCATAGACCTAGATCCTAATAATTTCATTGTAATGGATACATGTTGCTTTCACATATCAATGAGTATATTTTTTTCTATTACTTGCATAAAAAACAAAACAAAACAAAAAAAACAAACAAACCAACAATAAAAAAAAAACACCCCCCCCCCCCCAAAAAAAAACAAAACAAAACAAAACAAAAAATTAGTAACTGGAAAATAATAATGAATGAATTCAAAAATTAATTATTAAACATAGAAGAAAACATTTCAAAACAAACACCTTAATTAAAAATTAAATAAATTAACAAACTCATTCATTAGTTAATTTAATTTAATTACATGTTATAAATGATTGGAATTGAGAAAAATTACTTTATTCCTTGATTAATGGACTAGTTAAATTCATAAAAAAAAACATTCAATTAAAATTTCACTGTAATGTCTTTCATTATAATATGTACATTAACACATTCATTCATTAATTAATTTAATTTAATTACATATTATAAATGATTGGAATTTATAAAAATGACTTTATTTCTTGATTCATGGACTAGTTAAATTCTTTTTTAAAAATTCAATTAAACATTGCACTGTAATGTCTTTCAACATGATAAATATTTCAAAGTTCTTTTATATTCTTAAGGTTTCCTTACAAATAATTTTTTTTAAAAATAATATTCATACATAATATAATATTCATATTGATCAAGATTACAGTAATTATTTCCACGGATTACTCGAAACGACTTCAGCGATCGCGAATTTAGATCGGGCGTGGTGTGCAGTATATCAAGACAAGAAGAAACCCGTCGATTCTGAGGTAAAATTGGCTATAAAAATTTACGGATGTCAATATCATTCAATTAAACATCACCTTAGGCCTTATAGTACCCCATTACATTCAATTTTATGGGGTTTCCACCACTTTATTGGGGTTTCACCCCTCCTGTATGGGTATTCTCCAAAAATCGGGGGGTTTCGGGTTTTTCCAGTTACCGAAAACACCGTGCTTCAATCACTAGATTTAGCTACGATTTACCTACATGTACCTGGGGTAACTTCATTTAGCTACCAAGTCAATTTATTTCTAGTAAAAAGCATTTTTCAGAGGATACACATAAAATCTCATTTAGATGCAGTGATCATTTTCAACTGCATTTTCAACTTTGAACTCATCTGAAAACAATTGTTTTGAACATATTTTATTGACAATATGTCAAAGGGATCGGACACAAGTTCTAACAACTTAGGTAGTCCTCTCCCATATATAAAATCTGCATAGCCATACAACATACTTTACAAAATTTTACAATAATATATACATATACATAGAAGAACAAAGATAATTTTTTTCTGAATGAGGAAATAATATCAATTACCGGGTATTAATAATGGTGATAATAAATACAGTGTTGATATTATAAAAATATAATAATTTCAATAGAGATAATACAATTTATATAGTGTTAATTAAAACGACCTGATTCCTGAATAAATTTTTGAACAATTCCGAAAATTTTTTCATTTTCCTGCGAAGATAAGGAATCATCTCCCCATAGCAATTTGTGCACATTAATCATTTTTACATTATAAGTTAAAAGTAGTGCATTCATCATTAGGCGTCTAGGTTCAAAATATTTTCTACAAACAAAGAAAAAATGATGACTATCCTCTTTCATACCACAAGAACAATTTGGATTACTTATGATATTACATCTATACAGATCATTATTTAAAATACAATTGTGTCTTAATTTTGTATGTAAAATGTTCAGATACCTTTTGCCATATGAAAAATACTTGGGAGGCTTATCATTATTATTACTCAATTTTCTTTTAAAAATTCCTATTGAGGTTATTTCCCTTGTTTCGTTGCTTAGTGAATTCCATTTGCGAACAGTATCGGGGACAAATGATTTGTTGTATAATTCAAGCCTGCATTTAGGTAAAGAATAATCAAATGAATTTCGAGTATTGTAATTTGAAACAGTGTTTCTAACCATCGGTACAATGTTTTTTAAGTAATCAGGAGCTAGGTTATTGTGGATTTTAAACATTGTTAAAAGTTTTGCTTTGTCTCTTCTTATTACAAGAGGTTCCCAACCTGTTTCAATATACAACGAATTTCTTGATGCTAATACTGAAAGACCAGTCACTATTCTAGCGGCTGTCAGTTGAAGCTTTTCAAGTTTATCAATATCTGCCAGCGAACAGCCTGACCAAACTTCAGATGCATACTCAAGTTGTGGTCGAATAAAAGAAGTGTAAAGTTTGGATAACGTATCTCTAGACACTGAAAATTTAAGTTTCTTGAGAAGTCCTAGTTTTTTGTAGCCTTTACTGACAATACTATCAATATAATCTGACCAACCTAATTTAGTTGAAAAAATAACACCAAGATGTTTATGTTGAGCTACATATTCTAACTGACAGTCTTCAAAAAATAATTCAGGTAACTGGTTTATATTTTTTAAGCTGAAGAATAATACCTTTGTTTTACTTGGATTAAATTTCATTAACCATTTTTTGGACCACTCATCCAGAATTTTTAAGTCATGATTTAGATGATGTTCAATGAGACGAACGTCACTCGAGCTTTTTTGTAAAGAATTATCGTCTGCAAATAGTCTGCAAACAGTTATCATGTTTTCAGCTACATCATTCACATATATCAAAAATAAAAGAGGGCCAAGGACAGAGCCCTGAGGTACCCCAGCATGCACATTTTTCACAGAAGAAAATAAATTTTTATACATAACTTTCTGTTTTCTATTGTACAAGTAACTTTCCAACCATTCTAACATATTACCGGAGATACCATACATTTTTAATTTATAAATCAAACCCCTATGCCAAACCCTATCAAAAGCTTTTGATAAATCACAAAAAACCATACAACAAATTTGCCCTTCATCAATACTTTTTACAATAGTATGATAAGTTTCTAAAAGTTGGTACACAGTTGAGTGACCAGGCAGAAAACCTGCCTGATATTTATAGAACAAATTATTTGTGTGAAAAAAATTATATACATGTTTGAATACAACTCTCTCAAATATTTTACTTACACAACTCAAAAGAGATACAGGTCTATAATTTGAAGTGACTGATGGGTCATCTTTTTTAAATAATGGAAGGACATGTGCTAGTTTCCAACTTTCAGGATAAACTTTGAGTCTAAGAGATTTATTAAATAACAGACAAAGTGGCTTAGCTATGGATTCTTTACAAGATTTTAACATTTTGTGGCTGATACAATCAGGGCCCACAGCTTTATTTACGGGCAGGATAGAAATAATATCAATAATCTCACTTTCTTGGATATTTACGTCACAAAGTTTTTCTACATTTTTGGACTCAAAATTAGGTAGCTCATATTCCTCATCTTTTATATCAGAGATGGTTGTAAAAAAGTTATTTAGTAATTCAATTTTCTCTTTATCGGAAAATGCGTATATAGGATCACCATTCTCATTCACCTGTTTAATAGGGGGTATTTCGGATGAAGTTTTAGTGTGAAAGACATCTTTTAGTAATTTCCAGTACAGTTTGTTATTATTTTTGTTTGCGTCGTTTAAATGAGAATCAATGTTGTCATAGTAGTTTGCTCTGGCATATTTTTTCATATTATTTACTTTATTTCATACATTCTCTAGAAATAAGATAATTTTTACGTTTTAATTAACTTGTACATGAAGACAATTATGACATTGGATGTGTTTGGGTAACTATAATTTTTCTATCCTATCAGAATTTCTATTGAATGTCTAAGGCTTCTTTACCCATATTCATAGTTTAATCCTACTAATAAAATGCTTATATGCCCACAAATGAATGGTTGCTTCACAAATATCTTTTTGAAAAAGATATTCATATAAAAATCACTCTTGAAGAATTGTCTTTTTCTGCGCAATTGCAATCAAAGATCTGAAAGTTTTGGGGCTATGTATGACAGTCAGTTACTCCTTGAATGAAATGACAAAGAAGTCCAGTTCTGGTTAACATGATAATAGGTTGGTAAGTATTCCGCACAATGTGAAGTAATCATACTCAGTCATGCCTCACCGCACCCATTAGAGAGGTTGTTAACCAAACAATGAAATTGCAATTTTTTTTCTCCAAATCGTCCAAAAGCAGCAATGTATAAACTATTTCTGCTTTGGATTTTTTTTAATCCTCCCTAGTATAAATATTAATAATAATTCAATTGCGATTTTTTGTCTTTTTTTCAATAAAAAGAAAAATTGTGAAAAGTTTGATTGAAATAGCTAAATTAGCTACCTGAGGTACATGTATTTAAATAAAGCTACGTAGGTAATTCTACCCTATGTAGCTAAATCTAGTGATTGTACTGGACCTGGCAAATATTCCGTGAAAGGTTAATGTTGTAATATATAATGAAATTCAGTTGTGCGTACATTTGAATGAAACCACACCCCTTTAGAAAATAAGATTTACTGGTTCAGAGATCTATTTTCCTTTCTTTTCAAAAAACTCCCAAGTATTTCATACTAGTACTTTTTCCCAAGTTGATGAACCTCCCACTTTTAAAATCTGTACTCCAACTGGTATCTATCATGCCTTTTTAGTTATTTATAACTACATGTATGTACATGTAAAAAGTATGTTGTAATAACTTTTTTCCCTTTCTACCCCCCCCCCCCCCCTTTAAAAAAATTCTAGATCCACACCTGTCTTTTAAGGCATGAATCAATCTGATCAAAATGGTAACGCCACTAAGTTGTGACAAACTAGTCAGCTGCTGCCCAGTGCTGCCTGCTGGTGGGTCATCCTCGATTCCATTTTAAGGAGGCTGGCGGGTCAACAATTTAATCTTAAATTTACCACCAGATTTAATTTATTTTTTTTAGATATGGTATATTTAGCTGTCAAATATCATTTGGCAAACAAAAAATTCATATATATATATATAGATATTTTAGTTTTAAAATTTTATCACTTTGTATATCTTTATATGGAGCTCTCCTTTTAAAGGAGATTGAAATAGTCTAAAAATGGCTGCCACCCTCTAGCCTGGTTAAGTGGCTTTCTCCCAGTTATACCTGTTACCTGTAATTTATTTGTTCTGGATGGCCTCCATATTTGGAGGATAGCAAGATTTCATATGGCGGCCAAATTTTTAATGAGATTTAACAAAAAAGTATTCAATCAATAATCCATAAAACAATACAATATAGGAGTAGAGCAAACACGGACCTCCAAACCATAAGAGGAGCATCCCCTGCCGACCAGTCACAACCATTGTGTGATCCTTATGATGATCAGGAAATAACGGAAAAATTTCTTGTCAATTCAGTGTATAGGCCTAAATAATGGCCTTATAATTAAAATGAAAAAAAAAAATCAGTCAGCATTCCACTCATTGATAAATTGTTTCTGCTGAAAAGATTGTTATATCGACCATATAATGATTGTAGTTTAAAAAATGAGGACAATCCATAAATTTAAAAAGGACACAATGTGTCAAAATCATATCTTAATTTTAAGATATCTGTAGCATACAGAGAAATACTTATGAAAATTATGAATATATAGCGAAGATATGACAATAAAACTGCAAGAATTGACTGCACAATATAAGTGCCGGACAAACAGAGGTTCTACCCTACCATTTCATTGTTTCGTATATGTCAAGGTCATGCTACTCTGTGGTTGTGGATAACCAATTGTAAATGGGATTAAAATTTCCTGTGGGCAATAAGATATTAAATATCTAGTCACCTACACGACAAACAATTTTTTTTGTGGAACATAATCACGTTTTTAAATTTTATGTACTTTCAGTTTTGGAACAAATACTATACTAACCAAGATTATTTGAATTGCATGAAAGCATATGATTATGTGTTACAGGTTTAACAGGAAAAATTACGTTATGATGTCAAAAGTCAAGACCTGGCATTTACCTCTAAGTGATGAAGACTTTACAGGTGAGTATAGATCATGTACCATGTCATGTATATCCCCTACCTGATGAAGAATTTATAGGTAAGTACAGATCATGTACCATGTCATGTATATCCCTTACCTGATGAAGAATTTACAGGTGAGTATAGATCATGTACCATGTCATGTATATCCCCTACCTGATGGAGAACTTATAGGTAAGTACAGATCATGTACCATGTCATGTATATCCCCTACCTGATGGAGAACTTATAGGTAAGTACAGATCATGTACCATGTCATGTATATCCCCTACCTGATGGAGAACTTATAGGTAAGTACAGATCATGTACCATGTCATGTATATCCCTTACCTGATGAAGAATTTACAGGTAAGTATAGATCATGTACCATGTCATGTATATCCCTTACCTGATGGAGAACTTATAGGTAAGTACAGATCATGTTAGTGTGTTCCATAACATTGATTCAGTACTTTCTGTACTTAGATTATAACTAACTATAAAATATCGGGATCGACATTCCGTTTGTGTATACACGAGGAAAGCACAGAGACTGCAAACCGTACATCATTCCTTGCAGGTGATTTCTCTATTTTTTAAGATAATGATTTCTCTTTATACAATAATACATATTTTGAATGTGTACCATGTCATGTATGTCCCTTACCTGATGGAGAATTTATAGGTAAGTACAGATCATGTACCATGTCATGTATATCCTCTACCTGATGAAGAATTTATAGGTGAGTATGGATCATGTACTAGTGTTGTTACGATAGTCGCTGACTATCGAAAAATCATCGTTTAAAGGCCCAGATCGGCGACAATCGATTGTAAATATTATCATCGTTAGATCGCTATATTTTTCATGCCGTATTTTTTAAGCCGATCAAGTTTAACTTTTATATTAACCAAAGGGACGTCACTCTAATCGGCGGTAAACAAAATGGCGAACGTGCATAGTGATGATGCCTAATTATATCAATATCCTGGTGCAACACGATCTAAAGTTTGAAATATTTTGGCTTTCTGAAAAAGGGCGATGGGCCTCCATGCAAAAATAATATACAGATGGACTCGGTTATTTGTAAATTGTGTAAAATGTCGTATGCCAATAAAGATAAGTTGAAGTTCGCGGTCAAATGTCATGGAATTCTACTCGTGCTTAATGAATAAATTTAACCTTTTTAATAGTTCAAATTATCGATTATATAATCGATTGTGTTCTTCCGATTCAATTTGATAATCGATAGTAAAATATGTCCGATTTTACAACACTATCATGTACCATGTCATGTATGTCCCTTACCTGATGGAGAACTTATAGGTAAGTACAGATCATGTACCATGTCATGTATATCCCTTCCTGATGAAGAATTTATAGGTGAGTATGGATCATGAACCATGTCATGTTTGTCCCTTACCTGATGGAGAACTTATAGGTAAGTACAGATCATGTACCATGTCATGTATATCCCTTTCCTGATGAAGAATTTACAGGTGAGTTTAAATCATGTACCATGTCATGTATATCCCTTATCTGATGGAGAACTTATAGGTAAGTACAGATCATGTACCATGTCATGTATATCCCTTACCTGATGAAGAATTTATAGGTGAGTATAGATCATGTACCATGTCATGTATATCCCCTATCTGATGGAGAATTTGTAGTCGAGTATAGATCATGTACCATGTTATGTATATCCCTTACCTGATGAAGAATTTACAGGTGAGTATAGATCATGTACCATGTCATGTATATCCCTTACCTGATGAAGAATTTACAGGTGAGTATAGATCATGTACCATGTCATGTATATCCCTTACCCGATGGAGAACTTATAGGTAAGTACAGATCATGTACCATGTCATGTATATCCCTTACCTGATGAAGAATTTATAGGTGAGTAAAGATCATGTACCAAGTCATGTATATCCCTTACCTGATGAAGAATTTATAGGTAAGTACAGATCATGTACCATGTCATGTATATCCCTTTCCTGATGAAGAATTTACAAGTGAGTATAGATCATGTACCATGTCATGTATATCCCTTACCTGATGGAGAACTTATAGGTAAGTACAGATCATGTACCATGTCATGTATATCCCTTACCTGATGAAGAATTTGTAGTCGAGTATAGATCATGTACCATGTCATGTATATCCCTTACCTGATGAAGAATTTATAGGTAAGTATAGATCATGTACCATGTCATGTATATCCCTTACCTGATGAAGAATTTATAGGTAAGTATAGATCATGTACCATGTCATGTATAGGGATGGGTATCGCCAAAAATTTCGTATCACGATAAATCACGATTTTTCCCCACAATATCACGATAATATCATATTTTTAAAAGTAGTTTTTACAATGATTTTATATGAAAAGTCATTATTTTTCTAAAAAATATGCTATAGAAAAACAAAATTTTACGTTCTTGAAATTTTTATGTATATATATAAAATCAATTATGTTTTGACGGTAAGATGCCGTTCTTTTCACTTTTTACAACATTTTTTATACTTTCTGCAATTGTAATTTGAAAGATTGAACAAATAAATGAATAATTTCAGAACTTTATAATATGTACCTAAAAACCGGTATTTAGGTCTCCGTATCACGATACGTATCACGCAACAAAAAATCGCGATATACCGGTATACCGATAAAATCGCACATCCCTAGTCATGTATATCCCTTACCTGATGGAGAACTTATAGGTAAGTATAGATCATGTACCATGTCATGTATATCCCTTACCTGATGAAGAATTTATAGGTAAGTATAGATCATGCATCATGTCATGTAAGTCTCCTACCTGATAAAGAATCTAAGGGTATGGTGTAATGTCATGAGTATCTTCTATCTAGGTATATAGAGATCAAAGATGTAATGATTGAAAAATGTTTGTTTGTTTGTCACTTTTAAGAGACACCACTATGGAGGAGAGAGAGGTCACACAAAAGGATGGACATGCAGTGTCAGAACTACATGTTCAACTTGTTGAAAATTGAATGTGTTTTTTAATTGGTATTGGAAAATGCATTATCTCAAGCCAAGGTCCGAAGTCAGCATAAAGCTCTCTCCTACCCATGGCTGCTTTATTTGGCACAAAAAGTGTCGTAATCTTGAATATTTACGCCTCTCTATTGTGACGATATATTCAGTCAGTGGCAAGTTTTGTTTCCATTGCAATTGAAATCAACAACTGACGTCAACAGTATACAAGAAACATTTCCTTTACTGCAATTGGATATTGAAAGTTCATCTTCCGACTAAGCTTTACTCGCATTTGTCAAAATTTTAATGAGCTATGAAGAATTCTCTCCTAGTTCAACCACAGCCAGACTGGGAGAGGATCGTACATTTTGGCCGTGATTTGCAACGTTGTGGAAAATGTAAATACTGTATACAGGGAAATAATGGCCCCTGTTTTATTTTCGCCCCTCTTCCCCTTGCATCGTTTGGGCAAATTAAAAAAGGGGCGAATTAAAAATATACAATAAATATTCTTAAAGAAAAATTTAACTGGGGGAATTTAAAACGGGGCAAAATTGGATGCAAGTGTGAAAGGGCGAAATTAAACGCGGCGAAAATAACCCTGTATGCAGTATAACCTAAATATGTTAAAATAAACATTTCCTGAAATTAATGTAATTTGCTGAAATTTCTGGAAGATTGAGTGTCTTTTCTTTTTTGATTGTAGAAAAGGAAGAGACAGTTAAGAATTCTCACCCTGAGGAAGACGAAAATCAACATCAGAAAAATATAAAGGTAAAAATCCTTTTACATTTGTTTTAGGGCCTGTCTCAAGTCACTTTGTCAATCTATAAATTTGTCTTTGAGTTAAAACTTTTATGGAACACATACTGTAGAAGCAAAAATACTCATGGGGATTAAATTTTATAGATTTTTTAGGCCAATATAAATAAAGTGTGTTTCTTATTCCAACCAGGGAAAATAGGATTAATTGGTAGGTACTAAAAACATTTTATTTTTATATTTTATTGTATAAAATTCAACATGGAAATCCCTGTCAAAACATTTCAGATAAAGGTGAATAGGATAAGTTCATTTTGTCAAATGCAGAAGTGATCCAGATTTCTAATAGTGAAACTAGATTTGTGCTATCTTTCAGAGAAAGATCGGGGAATAAATTTTCAAGGTGGGCTCGTATATTCTAGGGTTGATTGGGGAACCAGAAACAGACCATTTATTTTTTTTATCTTAAATGGCCATTTCATTTTAATGTTTTGAAAACACTTCTCAGTTTATAGTGAAATAAAAACTTTGTGAGGCAATCACTTTTGTTAATCATGTTGATAATTGTAAATAATATAAAATAAACAAAATTTCAGTCCCTAAGAAGATTTTTGCTTTTAAAAGCAAGCAAGGGGCACTGAGGAACTATTCTAATCCGGATCCCCACGGGGTAGAAATGTTCAAAAGCAAAATGCTAACCACAAGGATCTTCATTGCACCTAGTGTTGTGTACAGTGTTTAGCAAATTGAGCACACCCCTGAAGCATACCTAGTTGTTGTAAACGGGGCATAATCTTTGTTATTGTTAAGGATACATGTATCCGATCCTCAGCCAGGAAGGATAACTCCAAAATTCTATATTTGATTTAAAATGTTTCATTATGAAGCTTGAAAATAAAATTCTATCATGCAACAATTGACCGTGGAGATTTCCGTATTTATGAAAAAAAAAACCTTGGCCTACTTTCATATTTCAGAATTAAGTGAAACAAACTGAAACTACATGAGACAATAGATCGTGTACACGTTAAAGGTCCGTGCATGGTTATTTAGCTATTTTTTTTTTATCTCAGTTGCAACTTAATGTGAACTGTATTTTATTACTAAGTATGTAATAAAAAAATCCAAAAGCAAAGAATTGTGGACCCCCGCTTTCGGTGTCCTTATATGAACAGTAGGGATGTCAACGAATAGTCGACTATTCGACTATCAGTCGAATGGGCAGACGATCGATCAATGAAACGACATTCGAATATTTAATAAATGCATAAAAGGAGCTCAGACACTTGTTTCTGTAATAAATTTTTGACTCATAGTATAATTCTAACTCGGATTTACACCGAGTACCCCCTCCCTTTGAATCGCGCTCATTTACATTTTCAGAGGAAATGCACAGGTAAACTGCTTACACCTACGTGAGTACATGTACCAGGGTTTGGAGTGAGATACCTTGTGTTATTATTATACTATTGGTTAAAATTTATTCCCGAAACAAGTGTCTGTGAAAAGGAAGTGTAAAAAAAATTCTCAAGTCAAAATTGTAAAGCGTCATTCCTCAAACCATTATAGTATCCGTCCTCAGACGAATAAGAGCTTAACCCAGTCACAGTATGTAAAAGTTTAAACATTTGTAACATATATAGAAAGTACAGTAATTACTACCACGATAATTATTTCTCAATTACTGCCCTTTTTTTTATTGTACTAAATTATGCAGCGCTTTTTTGGACTTTAATTGGACTTGTACCAATTATAAATTTATTTATTACCTCTAAGAATGTTTAGATTATGCTATAGGAACACAATATTGCCGTGAAGTTTTGAAACTTCGATAATTATTAAATTCGGTCTCCACATTGCCAACAGGTATAACTGTATGGGACGCATGTGTAACCTTCCCATCGGAACCAGATAAATGCATGAAGCCATCAGTCCTAACAGTTTGAGTATAACTACTGCTTGAGTGTGTTGACTTATTGATAAAGTCTGCACTATGTCTGAAATACTCTGAAACCTGGCCTCTGTTGGTGTCGCAATGCCCTCTACCAGATTGAAATGTGCTCCCAGGTACTCTATATGTTGGGATGGCACTAGAGACGACTTTTCCCAATTCACTAATAATCCCAGCTCCTGAACTAGATGTAATACATAGTCTCTCTGTTGAAGAAGAGTTCTCTTGTCTGGATTGATCATCAACCAATCGTCTAGGTACATGAATATTTGGATTATCATTTTTCTCAAGTGTGCCGCTAGAACTGCCATTATCTTTGTGAAGACCCTTGGAGCAGAACGAAGTCCAAATGGCATTGCTCGAAACTGGTAACTCTGGCCTAGAAATCTGAATCTTAGAAATTTCTGGAAATCTGTGTGAATTGGAATGTGGAAATAGGCATCTGTCAAATCTAGTGAGATTGCAAAGTCCCCTTTTTTCATTGCTTTCATTATGGAACACAAAGTTTCCATTTTGAAATGTCGAGGCACTATTAACTGATTTAGAGGTTTTAGATTTAGAATTGTCCGAAGCCCTCCTTGTTTCTTTGGCACCACAAAAATGGTGCTGTAAAACCCTTCGTTTTCTTGCCCTGCAGGCACAGGTTCTATAACATTTTTTCCTGACAACATGTTTATTTCTGCTAAAATAACTGATTCGTGAATACCATATCTTGGTACACATGTTTCCTTGATATTTACATTGGGTTGAATCATTAATTCCAATTTTAACCCTTCCCTTAGGGTTTCTATTACCCACTGATCCTGCGTGATTACGGTCCACTTCCTGTGGAATTCTAGCAAACGGGCCCCTACCTGGGGAAACATATTTACAGACTGGCTGTTTATGAGATTTACTTCCTTGGAGTTGGAAACCCTTTCTGGTTCCCAAAGGTTCGCCTGGAAAAAGAATTTTTCCTGTTCCCTTGTCCTGAACGAAAATTGTCCTTGCTGTGATCAGAACTTAAGGCATTAGTCTCATTAGACTTAGGGACTTTTGCAGAATGAGCAGAGGTCTCATTTACATCTGCTTTCCTCTTTCTGCTCAACTCGGTAGAGTTCCTATTCTCTCTACTCTTGTAGTTCTTATTATAACCCTTTGATGCGTTGTAAACATTTTGGGTTTCTCTAGCATCTCGTAGATTCTCTGCAGAAGTATGGAGAGAATCAAAGTACTGTCCATTAAACAACTGGTTGCCAAAAATGGGTAGTTTTAGCAATTTCTTCTCCGTTGCCTTGCTTATAAAATCTACATTTTTAAGAAAAACTTTTCTTCTACTCAAGACTGAATTTGCCATCACTCTTGCTGTCAAATCAGCCATGCTTCTGAAACAGTTGATGAGGGCTTTACGTCCTTCCACTCGATCATCCTCACATTCAGCCTCATCTAAGAAAGCTGCTATCATAGTGCCATATGAAATGGCTCTGAATAAGGCTCTTGCTGAATTGTCAATTCGCCGAAAGTCATTATCTAACTCCTTATGAAAAGGAGAAAGATTCACTTTTGATTTTCCAAAACTACCCTTCTGGCCTACTACTAATCCCTCCTCAATGTTGTCATCCAACTTTGGAGGATTACAAAAGGCGTCAAAGTCATCCTTTTTAACCATAAATGCTTTATCATCTCTGCCACGTACTGACCTATTTTTCAAATGCCCCGAAGTAGCTTCTTTCTCAACCGTCTTAATCATATCAATGAGTGTTCCTTCAATAGGCATTTTAAGGAGAGACTTTTTCTTGTCACTCTTGTCTCCCTTCAATCGCGAAGAAATAAATGATTTTCTTTCATTTTCTAATGGATCCTCAGCTTCAAGATCAATATTGAGCACTTTTGCCATCTTTGAAACAAAACTGTTCCACTGTAGCGGATCAGAAGAATCTGGTGCACCAAAAGGCACCTCTACGGCCGCATCTGAATTGGTACACAAACCACCAAATGATGCATTAGAATCTATATCCTCAAAATCATTATCTCGTGCATTAACAGACAACACATCTGCAACACTGGACTCAAAGGCTGACATTTGTTCATCATAAGCCTTAAACTTGTCAAAATGAGGTCTGCTAATGGTTGCCGTTTTGGAATTGGTGGTCTCATTTCCTCTGGTCAACCTTGCCTCGTTTGCTGCCAATGCCGATATGTTATGTTGATCATTAAAATTTTCATCAACATTCTTTTGTTTAAGTAACAATTCGACTTGCTGTCTTACTTGTTCTTGAATAATTGCGGATAAATCCACGACGTCGGGTCTGTTACGTTCGGCATTCAGTAAGGCATTGTCGTTTGACTCCTGGACTGCCGCCTCCACAGACGGACTTACATCCTGCACTGCCATGCCGTCTCCACAGACGGACTGAGGCACCTTACTGTTCATTTTAATTGTTTTCTGTACACTTTTCTCGATCATCTTCGTTATTTTATCCCGCCGTTCCTTAGACCAGGTTTTACAAGTGTCACATGGAAAGGCCTCGTTACAGAGACGATGTTTATAACAAAAAACGTGATCATCTAGAATGTTCATCTTACCCGAACATTTAGAACAGTCTTTAAACTCTTTCTCCATAATTACAACGGGATAAACGCTTCCAAAAACGCCAATATAAACTTTATTTTGCACAGTATGAGGAAAACCGCATGTCCAATATGGCGTCGAGAGAAAACTGAAGAGTTATAGTTAAGGGGGATAACTGGAGGTGATACCGTAGTTACTCTAAAAAAATATATCGACGCATTGTATGGGGAACTAGAGGGAAATTGCAAATAGTTAAGGAGGCAGGTAAGTGTAAATATCTCATGAACACGGATTTTACCCCCAAAAATCCAAATCTCCTCCCCTTTTCCAATTTATTTTTTAAAACACTGCTGACAATTCTCTTAGCTTACTAAAACAAAAGAATGTACAGACCAATTTATGAATGTGATTAATGAAAATTCATATATTTTGGTAAACCAATTGCTGATGTAAATCTATTTCATTTCTACATTTTATCCCAACTTAAGGTTCATCTGGATATTGGTATGTAACACACAATATAAGTATTTGATGTTCCTTTTTACATAAATTTACGAAAAGGGTTTTTGCTTTTAAGAAAAGCTATTGATGAGATTTTTTTTTCAAAAAATGCTCCAAATAGTTGACTATCGTTCGAATAATGCAATTGATGTTCGACTAAGGAAAATAAATATTTTGACATCCCTTGTTTTATTAATTGGGTATTCATGCCAAATATGAAGTGTAAATCTTCCATGCTTCAAAAGTTACGGCAATTGAAAGGTAAAAGTTTGCAGAAAAAAGGATATTTTTAGCAAAAAGGTCACATTCAAGGTCACAAGGGCATTGTCCTTGGTGTCATTTAAAAGAACTTCATTAGTGGAGTATGCATACCAAATATGAAGTCCTGTCTCTCATGGTTCAAAAGTTATGGCAAAGTTTAAAGTTTCAGACAAGAAGACAGACAGACAGAACAAAAACAATATACGCCCCGGATCTATCGATACGGGCACATATTAATCTTCAAAAATTTTCCTAGAGAACACGATTTCCATGATAAGTACTTTTATACGGAACTAATGGAACGATCCTCAGGTTGTTTAGATTCAGGTTTGTTCAAATTATGACCCCCGGGGTTAAAGTGAGGCCAAAATGAGCGATTTAAGTTTTGAATATGTATACGAATAAATCTCCAGAACAAAAAAAGGTTTTGTTCAGTAAACTGACACGTAAGGATCTGCAAGTAGTGACTATTTGGATTTATTTACATGTAAGTAATGTCCTGGGGGAAATGGGGGGGGGGGGTATTGAGCCAGAGGGGTTACAGTTGGAGATCAAGCCATATGTTAGAAAAATCTTTTGAAATGTTTTTTTTAAATATGACAAAGTTACCCCCTGGTTCATGATTTGAACAAGCTTGAATGTACACTACCTGACGATGCTTCCACTTGTGTTTCGTCTTTCCTGGCCGAATGGTTTTTGAGAAGAAGATTTTTCCTATGTAAAGTATTTACATTTAATATAATTATATATTTAGTATATTCTCCAGTAATAGAAAATTAACCCACCCACCCTCCCCAACAAGTAATACTGAGCTGATTTGTGTATTTAACTTATCCTTGTGCTCAGGCCAAAAAAAAAAATACCTGTGTTTCCGGTTACCCGACCGACCCTAATTTTACGCGCCGACCCTAGCACTTTTTATTGCAAATCCGGATTACGTACCGTAATTTGTTCTAAAACTACAGTCTTCAAAACGCGCGCAGTTAAAAGGGCACTTGTAACCATAGACCTACATAAATAAAAACGTCTTTTCAAGCATTTTAAGATTATACATGCGTAGATAATAGCTCTTTTCCCCTTAGATCGTTCCCTCCTTTACCCTTTTTTGACTTTTGACACTTAGCATCCAACCCTAATAAGACTTTTGACCAAATCGATGTTGACACGTGTGTATATTTTCATTGTTGATTTGACTTGAAATTACCGCTTGTTTTTAAATTATCAGAGCACAGGTGGCCACCTGCAGGTTAACAATAGATTACTGCATCATACTACAGTTGGAAATCACATGATTTACTTGTTTAAAAAAACATATGAATCGGAAAGTCCCACCAAAATTCTAAATGGCGGACTGTTACTTACGATTTTTTTTTAGCATATAACTCAGTCAATACGCAATATTTTCTTATCCAGTAAAGCATTACACGAAATTCAAGCTATCAACTACGTATTCCTTGAAAGGTTTGATAATTTTAATGATCTACACGTGTAATATACTTCAATATAAGATACAAAAATTTTGTGAAATTCGGGACCGCGCAGTGCCGATTTCGTTACCTGTTTCTCAGAGATTCAGAAGATATCTTCCATTTTACGCATAGTTATAAATGTAAAGGTGTAGATAATAATTTTTTAATAGAATTTGATCATTAAAATATTCTAAAACGAATAGAAATCAAGTTTTATCATACAAGTTTGAAAATTTGTTGGCGAGATTGACATTGTAGTATCACTACAATTATTGATTTCTGAGGAATCAAACTTATAAAATGGATAATAAATAATAATTTAATCATTAATTACAATATCACACATAAATTTCATAGTTTTTAAAGACAATTTTTGCATATTAATTTGTTTAAAAATATCTATTTTGCGATTTACACCTGCTTTCACCTGAATTATTTACTTATAGAAAATTACAATAAAAATTCTGTAAATAGATGAGAAAAATTTAATTTTTTACGAATCCAATGATATATAATACATAGCATAAAAGAATTGTTTGACCCCTATTAGCATGATTAGTTCAGTTTTAAAATGCACTCCAATTCATTTAAAACGCTGTAAGGGGCAGCCACTAGGCAAACACTCTAGGAATATGGCTAGTGTGTAAAATTGTGGCCCCAGATGTATTGCATCACTTATTTTATATGTACATCACTTAACTCAAAGTCCACCACATGTTGTCATTGGGTTTAAGCTCAAGAAATGTCCACACTCACACGAAATTACTGCAATATATAACTTTCTTTGGCACTGGACTGTGGGAAATTTATTTGGAGGTCGAGGTAGAAGTAGGCCTGAAAAACAATCTTGAATTCTTTATTTTACTTTTTTGTTAAATGTGACAAAATTTTATTATTAAATTGTGATTAAAATTCAAATGTCTTTTTCTGTAAATCAATTTCTTGCAATTGGTTCTGCTACCTAACTCTAGAAAACAAAATACTACTTGTTAATATCTAATATCATATACAGTTTACCTAAAAAACAGTCAAATATAATGTTCAGTTAAAATAAAAAGTAAAAGTAAAAAAAAAAGTAATTGCCTACCTACCTACCCTAATTTTGAGGGACATGTTACTGGAAACACACATATTTTTTTGGGGGCCTCAGGTGAGCGATGTGGCCCATGAGCCTCTTCTTTTTCGAAAATTATTGCTGAGGGGGTTTGAACCCATGGCATTTTAGATGACAGACTTGAGTTCTCTACAGACTGAGCTAACATGATGGATATTTTTGTATGTGTTGTAGAACTTTAGAATATAAATGATTTTATCCTTAATATCATTAGCCAGTAATTAATTATATTATTAAAACTTTTTTTTCATTTACAGAGGGGAAATGCAACTCTTCCATCCATATCACTTACTCGATTTGTGTCACATAATGAAAGCAACGCTGAAAAGTTAAACAACTATAGTGGAAACGACAATCAAACAGAAGTATTAGAAATGTGTACCAATATACATATAGGTAAAGAGCCTCATGAAAGTTACATCAGTAGGAAAGATTCGACTCGTCCAGATCATTTTCGGAAACAAAGTTTGAAACTTACGGGTCATAAACTTTATGAATGTGTTTTTTGTGAGAAGGTATTCAAGCATCAAGGTAATTTCCAGACACATATGAGGATACATACAGGTGAAAAACCTTATGCATGTGACGTATGCAGAAAGGCATTCAAAACAGCAGATCACTTAAAGAGACACATGAGTGTGCATAGTGACGAGAAACCTCATAAATGTGATTTGTGTGAGAAGGCATACAAACAATTTACAGCTTTACAGGTACATATGAGGATACATACAGGCGATAAACCATATAAATGTAAGGTTTGTGGGAAGGCATTCTCTGTGTCAGACTCGTTAAAGAAACACATGAGGACACATACAGGTGAGAAACCTTATGAATGCGATTTGTGCGGAAGATCATTCTCAGAATTATGTAGCTTACAGAAACACATTAAGAGACATAGCGATGATAAACCTTACCAATGCACGTTGTGTGTAAAAGCATTTCATGATAAACATCTTTTCAATCAACACTCGAGCACGCACACAGGTGATAAGCTTTATAAATGTGATGTGTGTGGAAAGCAATTCTCTGCTTCAGGAAACTTACAGAGGCACATGATGATACATACAGGTGAAAAACCTTACGTATGTGATGTGTGTGGAAAAGCATTCTCAGAGTTATCTAATTTACGGAAACACATTAGGAGACATAGTGATGATAAACCTTACCTATGTGAATTGTGTAAAAAAGCATTTAGTGTGAAACATGTTTTGAATCAACACATGAGAATACACACAGGTGACAAGCCTTATAAATGCGATGTGTGTGGAAAGGAGTTTTCTGTATCAGGAAACTTACAGACGCACATGAAGATACATACAGGCGAAAAACCTTATGTATGTGATGTGTGCGGGAGAAAATTCTCAGTATTATGTAACTTACAGAAACACATTAAGAGACATAGCAATTAAAAACCTTACCTTTGAAACCCTTGTGAATGTGACGTTTGTTGGATTGCATTCACTCAATTACGTAATTTACGGAGTCACATGAGGAGACATATTGGTGATGAACATTATATAAATGTGAGGAATATGGAAATAGAATTAAGGCATTTAAATAACTTTCAGGGACACATGTTGACACATACGCAATAAACCATTTCACTATAATATATTTACATTCGCTGTGTTTTTCTAGTAAGCTTACTGTGAAATTGATTTGAAAAACGTTTTTGTGTATACTCACGCGTAGAAATATACACGGAGAAACGTGCGTTAACTTGACGTCACAATGAGATTGCAGCGACGTTAGTAAAATGCAATAATATAGGACAGCGAGGAATTCAAATCTTGAGTATATTTTAGTTGCCTCCAAACGGGTAAAATGTAAATATAAGGAATGTTTTTCAGTTTAGTGTGAATTATTGGTGTGTGAATCACACACACTTGCACATAGGCATATTTTTCATGAAGCGCTAGCGCGCTTCATG
Source organism: Saccostrea cuccullata (assembly GCF_032062105.1). Lineage (NCBI taxonomy): Eukaryota > Metazoa > Mollusca > Bivalvia > Ostreida > Ostreidae > Saccostrea > Saccostrea cuccullata. The sequence goes on from NW_026930315.1 coordinate 356,764, forward strand.
AAATATGCCTACGTGACAAGTCTGTGTGATTCACACACCAATAACTCACACAAAACTAAAAAAACATTCCTTAAATGTGTGAGAAGGCATCCAACCAAAAGAAAGAAAATGAGCATTTATCAGAGGCACAAAGTACCAATAGGGACAAATACAGGTTATAAACCTTATAAATCGTTGTATGTTGGAAGACTTTCACTGTACCGTGAAACTTCAAGAACATACCAGTATCAGGACAAATGTAAAGTAAATGGCAGCACAAAGAGTTTGTTAATATATCTTAGTAAGTTGTGCTCATTTTTAATAAATAATTGTCGATTGATGGTCATGGTTAACTTTTTTTATTCAGAGTTGGTCTTCGTACCTTTTTTTGAAAATGGCGAGAGATATACATCCTGCCATACACTTTCACAAAATAAAATGTACACTCTTTACAAAAAAAAAAAAGAAAAAAAAAAAAACAGTTAAATCATTCAATTCCTATCATTTTTATGGTTCTTAAGAGTGTTACCATTTTGATGGGTTAATTACACTCAATTTCTAAGTCATTTGATTCAGGTTTTATCTTTACTGTATGTATATGGTTATAAATAACTCCGAACTTTAACAAAAAGTGGAATTGGTAAGAATTTTTGATTGATATTTACCTCCCTTGCGGGGGAATATGTCTCGCTTAATCTCCAAATATTAAAAAAGTTATTTAATTTCAAAAATGTTAATTTTGCTCGGTGATAACTACATGATGTTTAACAGAATAAAGTTGCTTTTGTAGCATGTTAGAAGGAGACTTTTAATGAAATTGATATTAGTAGAAGTAAGAAAGTTCAAAAAACAAATTATAATGGAGTGTATTTCTTATAATTATCCGTTGTGTTCCCAAACTAACTACGGGAGACTTTGGAGTTTTTTGTCATGCTATAAAAATGAGAAATCTGTGTAATAAACTGTCAGTAGGATCTGAAAAATGGAATTTTCTCATTTCTTTAACTGTAATAAATTCAAACATACACATAGTGATTCAGTGGAGCCTCATCTATCCGGACGCTTTTTTTCCTAGTCATTTTGTCACGATATGTGAAGAGTCCGGATACTTGTAATAAAATTTAACCAAGTCAAAATAACATTTAAAAATTCCCTTCCGATGAAATTAAGTTAAATAAATATGAATATACATTTTTTTACCATATTTATTGTTATTTAACTGTTCATTTCATGGAAATGTAATGACCTGACCAAAAATGAATTGACCTGACCAAAACCAAAATCATCAATATAAGTTATATTTTTTGAATATTTTGTTACGTTTCAAAAGGTTTTCTTCATTATTATGGATAATACTTGAGATAAAATGATTTTAGGAACATTTTTTTGTACCTAAATTATTAGTTCATGTCAATGAATTTTAATTACCTGACCTAATATGAAATGACCTGACCACAAATATGAATTGACCTTACCAAAAACCAAAATCATCAATAATAGTTTTTTTTTTTTTAGATATTTGATAAGTTTTAAAGAATTATCTTCATTATAATGGCTAATACTTTAAATAAAATGGTTTTAGAATCAATTATTAGTTTATAACAAGGAATTTTAATGATCTGACAGATATTTATATGAAATGACCTGACCCAAAATGAAATGTCCTGATCGAATAAAAGTTATTGATGATAGCTATTTTTTTTTATATTAGATACATTTTAGAAAATATTCTTCATTATGATGTTTAATACTTGTTGTAAAATTTAAATGCTTCTAGAAACAGTTTAACCAAAGTTATCAGTATATCATCATGATCATGAAATTTTATTTTATTGACCTGACCAAATATGAAATGACCTGACCAAATAGAAATCATTAGTTATAGCTCTTTTTTTTTTTTTTAATTAGATACAGTATAGAAGATCGATATTTTTCATTGAAATGTTTCATATTTGAGATAAAAATGCTTTAAAAACAAAATTATTTAATATTTTTTTTTAATTGATAAATCATAATTAAATGTATTTTTTATGCACATAAAAAATAAATAACATGTGAAAACTAATAAGTTATAGCATTTAATAATATACAATTATTGCTGTTTTTTGAGGTCAATATAATAATTTAGACATCTGAGGAGTAAAATATTCACCGAGCCCGAAGGGCGAGGTGAATATTGTACTTCGAAGATGGCTAAATCATTGTATTGACAAACAAGGGCAATAATTGTTTTATTATATGATTCACTGATAAAATGATACAGCTCATTACTTGTTTTCTTGCATTTAATTTAGTCCTAGACAAATACAAGAGAGAAACAGAATTAAAACGTGAATAAACCTAACCATGTAGTCGTATCAATTTGAAATGTTTTTTTTTTCAATTTTAATTGCCATGAAAAAAAGAGATATACATGTAATGCCAGTCTTTTTATAGGATAGATTTGAAAGGAAGGAGTATTATCAGGGAAAACTGACAGTCAAAAAGTAAAATTTGTTGTGCAGTAAAAGTGTTTAATGGGGGTCCCTGCATCTCCTCTTACCACCCTCACCCTAAAATATATATTCGATTATGGGTTTTTTTCAGTTTATATTAGTAGGTAGAGTCGGTCAGGTCTTTATCATTGGACATGGCCATGCAGTCAGGTCATTGCAATATATTGTTGTAATGTCACTAATATTTTTTCAAATGTTTAAAAAAAGATTTAGTATAATTTTTAAATTGTATAAGTACATGTATTAAATACTTTAATTATAGTTTGTGAAAATTCACATATGTATATAAATTCAAACAGTTTGCTTGGTCAGGTCAATGCAATTTTTTATGTACTAGTTCATATTAAAGTTCATAAATGTGTGTTTTCGTGACTGAAGTGTTTAATTTATTATAAAATATTATACAATTGATTATGATATAAACATAAAGTATGAAATATTTAAAGAAAGATTTTATGTGATTTTTTTTTGGTCAGGTCATTTCATATTAGGTCAGGTCATTAAAATTCAATGTTATAAACTAATAATTGAGGTAAAAAATGTTCCTGAAATAATTTTATTTAAAGTATTAACCATAATAATGAAGAAAATCTTTTAAAATATATCAAAATATTTAAAATATATAACTTATATTGATGATTTTGGTTTTGGTCAGGTCAATTCATATTTGGTCAGGTCATTACATTTCCATAAAATGAACAGTTAAATAACAATAAATATGGTAAAAATGTGTATATTAATATTTATTTAACTTAATTTTCATTTTATTGTGAAGAAAATATCCTTAAAAATATGATAATTGGTCTTAAAATAGTGATTTTTGACGAATTTTATGTTGGTCATGTCAGTCAGGTCTGTAGTAGGTCAGGTCTTTAGTATCTCCCTTTGTGTACACAAGAAAGCAATCTCTCACCAGAGGGCGCGCTCCGCTTACACCTCTGTTGTCGTCTAAAAAGTAGTGCGGATTGTCAAATAATTAAATGTCAAAAAAATTGTATAAACATTGACTGTTTTGTATGTTTTGCCAATAATGTTATGTGTTTTAAGCTCTATGGTAGAAAATATTTTCTAACTTTGTCTCCTTGATTTCAAAATGAAAATGTGTGTAAAAATTCTAAACAAAATAGTGCCGTATATATTGAAGCTATTTTAATATATATCCAGAATTAATAAGAACAAAAGAAGTGCTAAAGATTGATATGTCTAGATTCAGTTTAAATAATTAACAAGTTGGTGTGAATCTATAATTTATTTTTGTTTTACAAGATTCTTGTAAATTAGACGATAACAGAGGTGTTGGAGCGATGAGCGTAAAACGGCTGCATTTCATTTCCGGAATTTTGAGGAATTATCAACTTTTCATTTCCGACATTTTTTTAATTTTCATTTCCGACATTAATTTGTTTTCATTTCCGACATTTTTTAGAAAGCACCTTTAGTAACAGATTTTTAAGACTTAACCTATGAAAAATCTAAAGGAATATCATTAAAAAAATTTCTGAGATTTATCAATTTATCAATGAAACGACAGTGAAAATGGAAAATGCAGGCAACTACCTAAATTAAAATTTGATTGATTGACTCAACGTTTACTCTGCGCAGATGTAAAGCAGAAATAAATAAAATTCTGTGTAGAGCAGTATGATACATGCGTAATCAACCGAAGTAAAAACTCGATTAGAGTATATCTCAAGTGTCTTGGACATAAGTTGGGTGCTGTCACTGATATTTATTTTAGTGCACATTAAATGAGGTGAAAAAGTTGTATGATCATTGAACTTTTTTACCTAGACTAAGTGCTCCATGTATGCATATATGTATAATAATATAGTTTTAATCAATATTTTGCAATAAATATTTTAAAATTTCATTTTCACTGACTACATATTAAGTAAAACATTAAATTGCTGCACAGGTAAATTCCGGAAATGAAAACAAAATTATGTCGGAAATGAAATAAAAAAATGTCGGAAATGAAATAAAAAAATGTCGGAAATGCTATGCAGATTTCCGGAAATGAAATGCAGCGCGTAAAACGCCCTCTGGTGAGAGATTGCACAAGAAAGATCCTTTGAACAGTTCATGCAGGTGATTTTTCAATTTTTTTTAAGATTCAACTTTCATTAGGCCTATATATAAAAATACATACATCATAGGCGCTTGGTTTCAGGATGATGTATTTTGTGTATTATGTGTTTTTAGCTCACCTGAGCCGAATGTCAGACTGCTCGGCCCAACGATACCTCGGCTCCGACGGCTCGGCCCAAATTTGCAGACACCTCGGCTTTTTTTGGGGGGGGGTGTTTTTTTTTTGGTTTGTTTTTTGTTTTGTTTTTTTATACCAGTAATAGAAAAAAAATATACTCATTGATATATGAGAAAGCAATATGTATCCATTATAATGAAATTATTAGAATCAAGGTCTATGAAATAAAAAAGTCTGATAAAAAATAATAAAAATGTGCATGTTGCATATGTGAATCCTTGTACAGTTGGCATTGTAACATTATTGTGAGAATATTATTCACACCTCAGCTAGCTCTGTTTTGTACTGGGATAGACAGGCACCGCTGTGTGTGTACATGCAGCACTACATGTATATACACAGCTGTTGACATTTGGTCAACTTGATAATGAACATCTTTTGTTTAAACACCTGTGTTCCCAGCTAGTCTGACCAACACCCCTCTGGCAGGGCATGTGTATATACATTGAACCTTTACTATTCTCAATTGTACAGTTATGCTTTACAGAATTTCATTTTAAGGACATTAGCACACACATAAGGAAAATATGAAGGAGATGGGTGAACTTAGCGTGCAGAAAGCCCATTAGCTTCATATATATAAAAATCAATGAAACATCTTCTCACAAGGATTATGAAGTATGAAAGCCACAGCTCTTTTTCTTTGCAAAAGTTATGGCCAAGAATAATTTTTTTCATAAGTACAGAAATTTCCAAGGTCGAGGTCGAAAGGTCAAAATTGTAGGTATCAAATGAAAGGTCTTATAACAAAAAATACATGTGACAAGTATAAATGTTCTGGTGTCTACTGTTCAAAAGATATGGCCAAAGTAAAAGTTTGGAATTTTTTGGTGCAAAAGTGGGTCAACCTTAAAGGTCAAGGCCAAATTTGGTGGTACCCAAAGAAAGATCTTGTCACAAGGAATATACAGTAACATGTGAAATATGAATGTCATAGCTCATAAATCAAAAGTTACAGGCAAGGTGAAAGTGTTTATGAACAAATAGACAGTGATACAAACAGACAGAGAGACAGCTCGACAGAATGAAGGACACGACAGATACTATAATCCCCCGAAACTTCGTTTACGGGGGCATAAAAATTTTGGCAAGTATTTTACATCGTTACACTACATGCTATTTCGATTCATTAGATCTAGTACTTTCAGTGCTTTGATCTTAGCTATAATATCGGGATCGGCATTTCGGTTTGTGTACACCACACGAAGGAGGTACCTCTGTCCATTTGGCATCAATTGAACGGTAATTCGGGTAAACAAAGATAAACAAAAGTTGGGTTGCATTTTTGATGGCTCAAAGTACATGTATTTTTAAAAAAATATATGTACTTTTTGCAATCAAAAATGCAACCCAATTCATAGAAAAGTATAACATTGCAGCTGTTGACTTGAATACTTTTCAGCAAAAGATGAATTTCCATTGTTTGAGTAACCGTGAACTATTTTGTGTGCAGTGAGGCGTGGATAAGTATGACTGCTTCTCATTGTGTTGGACTGTTACTAGTTAGAATAATCTAACTGTGTCTCGGTACAGGCCCTCACCACAACCGGGTCCGTAGGACAATATCATTTTAACGATAGAACATTCTATCTAGACTGTTACATGTACAGTGGCATGCCAAAAGTGAAGATAATTTTATTTTTTCTCTATATATTTCATTAAAAACAACATTTTGTTAAATCATAGGTAAATGGTCAATTTTTGTCCAATTTAATTATTTATTTCAGTACTTAAACCAGAAAATGTGTAGTTATCTTTCTTCAAAAGATCATTACACGTTTAATTTATAGTAAAATATAGTTCATCACTAAACATCAGTTCTAAAATTCAAGATCAATGTTGACTATATAATTCATTGTGAGAATATGACTTAAAAAATCATGTCACACTTAAATTACAATATTTTTAAATTATCAATGCTTCTCAGATAAAAACTATTGTTTTTTTTTAACTACAACAATTTCTTAGATTATCAAGAAATTTTTGGTAAAATCTGTCAAGAAATGTTGTCATACCAGCGATTTTACAAAATATTGTTTTCAATGAAATATATAAAGAAAAAATAAAATCATCTTCACTTTTGGCACACAACTGTACCAATCAATTATCCTGTTGGTTATAACTGACCTCCTTTTTAATTTCATTCAAGAAAATGAAATAACTGTGTCGTTACTCATCATGATCAATAGCCCCAAAATAAAATTTGAGTACAAAGTCTCCTAAGGAGACACGATGTGGCGAGTGAGTTTTACATGCAATGTATTCATATATTCTTGTATGCAAAGTCAAGATTTCAAAGTTGAATATTTCCACTGCACCAAGGTGCGACTTTTTGCACATGCTGAAAAAATATAGCATTTGAGGAAAAAGTGTGAAAAAATAGCTTAATCATGCCATTCGGAATAGCTTTATTAAGCTATATACAGGTGTCTCATTATATCGTGGTATTTAAATCTTTTGTGTAAAAAAGCGTAATTAGATTTTTAAAATTTATCTTTCATCAAATGATATTAATAAAGCAAACTATGGCCTGACTTTTTAGTATCAAACTATAGAGCTGAAACGAATACCATAAATCAACATTCGAATATTCGTGACTGTTATTCGATTCGTATTGGAACATTCGGTAATTAAATAAAAGAGTTATTATGCCTTTTCATATACCTGCAAATCCTATTGTTTATTTCTTTATATCAGTGTATAAGATAGGTGTAAGGAATAAACGTCTGCTCCAAGCCGTTTGACATGTAAATATGCATTAGGACTCGCATTGATTTTCAAGAAAAAAATAAAAAAAGAATCTTTATCAACAATTATAAGCCTTTTTTCTTCTTTAAATTAGGCTTCTTTAAATTAGGCGACTGTATTGCATTCCAATTACGACACCCGATCAGCAAACCAGCAGGTCTCGCCATGTTTTTCTGTTATAAAAATAAAAAAAAAATTTGTTTCCGGAAGCGTCCTGTGAATTTTTTAATCAATATTTAGATTATAAAAAAATATATCGGTAATATAATGTATATTTTTCATATATGATTTCTGCAATTATTTATAAATTATAAATCTGAGCAATCGATTCCTTTTGTTGATCCGGAATATTTCTCTCCGCACAACATAAATTTGTTATTACTTTCGAAAATCATGGCAGTCAATGTCACCCATATCTAAATTAATTCAGAAACACATGAGGTTGCTGAATATTTGGCATGAAGATGATTAAATAAATCTGACATCGTGTCTTTATCAGGCCTATAGTACCACGTGGGCAAAGTTTACAACCTGTCTTATACACGTTCTTGCTTTAGTTTGCTTCTTTTTCCACAGAGATAAAAAAAAGTGGATAGGCCTACACCATTTATTGCTTGAAATACGTTGTATTAAATATGTGACCGAATATTCGAATACAAATTTTCCATTCGAATATTCGTGAAAAACTATTCGTTCACGAATGTTCGAACATTCGTTTCAGCTCTATCAAACTATTTCCCAAGCTTGCATCGTCTAAGTTGTGGTCTATTTTCAAAACAGGAAGTCTCATTTACCTCCTGAATTGGAGAGTCTCATAGTATCGCGGTATGGGAATTCAGAGAAACAATTTAATTTCTGAGTTAGAACTATAACAGAATGAATTAAAAATTGTGAAAAACAGATTGCAAGTGTGAAAGGGCAAAAGAAAATTTGGCGAAAAGAAACCCGCATACAGTGATGTGTTTTTGGTTCATGAAAATGTTGAATGTAATCATAATAATTTATGTAGACTTAATGATATATTTATTCTGTTACAGGTTAGGACAACAATTAGGTCATGATGTCAGAGGTCAGAAGCTGGCATGTACCTTGTCATGAATATCCACTATCTGATGAAGAAAAAACAGGTATGTATTGATCGTATGTTGTTTTACTTTTCGTCCCATTCGTCGAAATTGTTTACTTCCTCGAATAAAAGAGTTCCTATAGCCTGTTTTTACCCTATATGATTCTGAACCAAGTCTTTTGTGGCTATTGAAAATCACATAGGGTAAAAACAGACTATAGGAACTCTTTTATTAGAGGAGGTAAACAATTTCGTCACTGGAGCCATATTTTGAACGCAGATTTCAATGAATATTTTTATGTTGGGATTTACATGCCTGAACAGTAAGCTATGTAGAAATAATAGTGACAGAGAGTCAAATAAACACTTAAATGACTTGATTGAAGCATACAGCAGTGTGGTCTAGGTGAATAATTCTTGCTATAGGCGACTAAAGTTGGGACTTAATTTCCAGATGTGAATTATTAATGGTCGTCCAGGGATTCTGTGACAGCGTCAGTCCAAATATCTAGCCTAGCAGAATCTCTACAGGGAATAGGGGCTCAAACAATTGTTTATTTTTCAGAAGAATAATACTCCCTACCCCACGATTGCCAGTATAAAAAGTTAAAGTTGGTTATATAATGAAGGAAAATCAGCATGTTGACCTCCAATATGGTGGCTAGTGGGAAATAACTCTTGTAAATTTTGGTCTACTGAAAACTATCTATACAGCTGATACAAATTCTCAAGCAGGACCTTAAACAACTCACAATTGATCAATCATGTTAAAAATAGAATATGCTCTATAGAGACTTTTGATTTGAAATGCAAAATAAGGTGCACGATGATGTGTGATGCACAGTTAAAAGCTTCGAAAAGTATTGCAGTTTGGACATTTAATCAATTATATGTTATGGAAAATTGAATGTCAATTTCATTGATATTGTATAAAGGCTGAAAATTTATGATAAATTGAGTCTCTTTTCTTGTTCAATTGTAGAAAAGGAAGAGACAGTGGGGAATTCTCACCCTGAAAATGAGAAAGAAGAAAATCAGGAAAATATAAAGGTAAAAATTGTTTTTTGTTAAAAATTTTTGAAACACATCCTGTAGAAGCATATTCTTCTGTTGGGATGGAATTTGATTTGTTATCTAAAATAGTTTCATAGGCATTTAATTTTGAGGTTTTGAAAATAACACTATGATTCAAAATCATGTGTTTCTTTTAAGTCATCTGTAGCATACAGAAAAATACATAAAGAAACTGTAAATGTAGCAAAGATATGACAATTAAACTGCACAGTAAAGCAAGAAAAGACTGCACAATATAAGTGCCAGAAAAACAAAGGTTGTATTCATAAGTTTCTTGTATGTCAAGGTCTTGCCCCCCTTTTTTTTTAGCTCAAACTTGTAAACAAAATTCAACTGGAGCAAGGTGAGAGATATGCTTTAACAACTTTTTAAAATGATTACATCCGAATTTTTGGTCTATTTTTAGTAATTCCTAATTTACTAGGTACTTGTGACCATGGTAACCATGGTAACTTATTCAACTTTTCTGCACATACATACAATAGGGAAGAAGAAGTATATAGGAATATATTTTTTATGGGGCAGACTAAAATTATTTTTACTTTTATTTTTCTCCATAAAAATAAGTTTTTAGGTATTGAACAACGTTTACTTGGGTCATGAAAAACTACATTTGTCAATTTTCCCCTTTGTGCATCATGGTGTCTCTTTAAATCTGTTTAAAATTGTGAACAATAAAACTAACAAAATTTACCCCCCCCCCCCCTCCCCAGAAATATTTCTGCTTTTACAGTATTAACCTTTAGCCCATAGGGTTAGTATTAAGCTCAATTGAGCTGAGTTGTGAAGTTAGTTTATCAGATCACATTTTTTTCTGTCTTCTCTCTGTCTGTCTAGTTGAAAATCCTTTGACTTCTTCCCCAGAATCCCATATGCAATCTGAACAAAAGTTACCACAAAGCATCCTTTAGTAAAGGGAATGAAACATTGTGTAAATAAATGGAGAAAGGGCCATATCCCTCTTTCAATAGGAGTTAATAATGGGATTAGCGAAAATTAAAATATGTCTGCAACTTTTTGAAATATTATTACTGTATACAGGGTTATTTTCGCCCCGTGTTATTTTCGCCCTTTTGTGCATGCGGACAATTAAGCCCCGTTTTAAACTCGCTCAGTCATAGTTCTGTTTAAGAAATTATGCTGTATAATTTGAGTTCGCCCCGTTTTAAATTCGCCCAATCAAGAAGAGGATGAAAGGGGCGAAAATAAAACGGGGGCGAAAATTTCCCTGTATACAGTATCAAGAACCACAAGGTCCAAAAACTTATGTGAAACCTTAATATTTACATTAACATTTACATTAAATGTTTTCCTTTATATAACACTACTGAAAGGAATCTCTATAACTGAATCAATACAAGTACGGGGTCAAGAGGTCAAAGATGTGCGTTGGATAATCGTTTGACGTAATTTTCAGTGACATCATAAAGGGTCGACTTGTTCATTGGATTACATACTTGCCGTTGAGTTTGAAAAATAATGTATTTCAAACTCTTAAAGTCACAATCAGACAAATATAAAGCCCGAATAAGTCACAAATGTAAATATAAGTTATGAGATATCATTTTATAACATGTATTAGGATTTAAATACGTGTTGGTCACAAGATTAAATTCCATAAAGCCCGAAGGGCTTTTTGATGAATTTAAATCCGTTCCAACCCGTATTTATAGCCGACAGATGTTTAAAATGATAAAGGACGACATTATTTCTTAAATATCATAAAGTCATGTTTGTTGATATGACCCCTAGGGGTAGAGTAGGGTCAAATTGTTGGATGAAAAATTTACTGATGAATAACCTGTAAAACATCTCATGAGAAGCAAAACCATGATTAGTCATATTGATATATGGAAGTATCATCAGGTTGAATTTGTTGTTATCATGACACCTGTAAGCTACGAAATAACCAAATAATCCCTTCTCACTCAATCTCAGCAAACTGGAAAGGATTATACATTTTGCTCATCATTTTTGATGATGGATACCAATGGGTAGGTTGGAGTCACAGCAGGAATCAAAGCTTTACACACAGGCTAAAAATACAAAAAAATTGCTAATGAAAAACAATTACCATATTGGTCCATGGACCCATTGTTGGAAGTCTACTTATACCATTTAAGGTCCAAGTCAAAAGTCAAGGTAGTTACAATACTTAATCATTTATCGCTTAATCTGTCTTATGTAAGCATGCATGGTATTCAATTTGTCAGCATGGCTAGGTGTGTTATAGGATGGGCAACATCAACATTAATACAATGCTTAACTCCCTTCCCCGCAGTCATGCGTTTTAACGTATCCACCATTTCCTATTTCTAATGCAAAATCACGCATATACCGTTTCCCCGCAATCACGCATTTTCACCCACTTTAAAAAGTTCATTTAATCTTTAATAAAATGCCAATTTCCTTTTATTTGACACTTGTAAAAATCTCATAAAATAGGAAAAGTTATTTTTGTATTAAGATATAATGTCATAATATTATTTACGCTAAATTTGAAGAAACGTGTACCACACTATAAGGTGCTTGCGGGGAAATGGTAAATTTCTATTTCTATGACGTGAACATTAAGTGTATGTTGCAAAACAGATCAGAAAGTTGTAAAGAGTTAAGTAGCATCTGTAGAAAAAAAGCATTTCTAAACCACTTCAATCTAATTGACCATCTTAGGTCGCACATGCTCCTCAGAGTTGATTATTTTGGATTGTGGAATGCTCACAACATTTGTACAACGGAGTGCAGAAACAATGTTTTACCATTGTAAAACTATTGTTTGAAAATATGAGCAGGAAATTAGTAAATAATGATTTACATATAATATTTTGTTTGTAAAATGCTTGGAAACATGCATCATGGGAGAGTCCACCTTATGCAATTCAACTCATTTAGCCGATTGGTCAGTTTTTCAGTTACGGTGATGTCTCACTTAGCATATGTAAATTAAATCTGTATGAAAAGAATATAGTTTCTAGGACCTGTGAGATGTAGTTACAATAAATCTGCAATCTAAAATAACATACTTTCCTTTATTTAATTCTAATTAATTAACTACATGTACCTCATAAATGTTCATCTTATTTGAGAGTGAAGGGTGTTTAAACAGCTCAGTTAAAAGAATCTGAGTGAGATTTGTCGAGACTGAAAAAAATTGATGTGACATATACGCTGAATCTTAGATCAGTGCCTTATAAAGTGATTCAGGGAATCGTGTCCAAACTTCTACGTTGTAAAGGAACAGTTGCAACCCTTTTGATCGATTTTGGACAGTTCCGTTTGAACCCATGACCTTTGGATCATGGAGCAAGTGCTCTACTGACTGTTAATATGCTGGATATATTGACAGATGTCTAGAAATGTATGTGTTTTGTCCCTAATTTCATCAGTAAATGACACGGTATTGCACTATAACTGATTTGTTTGTTACACTTTCAGAGAAAAAAGGCAGCTTTTCCATCAAGATCGTATTCTCCAAGTGTGTCACAAACTCAAAGCAATGCTGAGAAGTTAAACCACTATAGTGCAAATGATAATCAAACTGAGATATTAGAAAGACACATCAGTATTCGTAGAAGTAAAAAGTCCATTAACTGTAACCACTGTGGCAAAATTTTCAGTTTTTCATGTCAATTACAGAGACACATGAGGGTACATACTGGAGATAAACCTTTCAAATGTGATGTGTGTCTGAAGGCATTCAGTCAGTTTTGTACCTTACAGATGCACATGAGGACACATACAGGTGATAAACCTTACAAATGTGATGTGTGTGAGAAAGCATTCAACCAGGCATGCCACCTAGAGGCTCATATGAGGATACATACAGGGGATAAACCTTTTAATTGTAACGTATGCAGACAGGCATTTGCTCTTTCGGGACATTTAAAGTATCATATGAGGACTCACACAGGTGATAAACCTTATACATGTGAGGTGTGTGGGAAGGCATTCCGCGACACAGGCACCTTAAATACACACAAGAGGACACATACAGGTGAAAAGCCATATAAATGTGATGTGTGTGGAAGACATTTCCCTCTACTGTCTAACTTTAAGAGACACATCAATAAACATACTGGTGAAAAGCCATATAAATGTGAATTGTGTAAAAAAGCATTTAGTGAAAAATCGAACTTGAAAAATCACATGAAGTTGCACACAAGTGATAAACCTTATAAGTGTGAAGATTGTGGAAAGGGATTCCTAGAATTAAGGTGCTTACAGAAACACAGGAAGATACACACACGTGTTAAACCTTAAGAGTGAAATTTATGGGGAGTTTCATTCAATTCCATACTTTCCGGAGTCACATAATTATGAATGAGATGTGCATGGAAAAACATCTTTTGTGCACATAGGGACTTAAAATTAGCAGTTGGTGGAAACAAAGATTTTAAATAAGTTATCAGGAAATTGATAATCATGCTATAAGCATGAAAAGCAAATTGAAATGTATAGATTTGAATATAAGGATGAAGATTATCAGACGTTGTGACTTTTCCTTCACCTATAGTGATTATCTTTGATTGGAATATTTGAATAATTAAAGATACAATGCAATCATTTTAATTTTCTTGTTTATAATTAATTAGCAGGAATTGGGGTAAAGTGATGATGCATAAAAAGGAATCATGAAAAATTAAAAAATTTAGCATGACTTGTGTTAATTTTTTCAATTTTTAAAAGAATTTGATTTCAAAAAAAAAAAATTATGGAGAAAAATATGAATGGACCAAAAAATTTGATTTGATCTTTTTCAAAAGTTGTTAGAACATATTTTCACTTTTGCATGCTCGAGTTGAATTTTGTTTACATATATTAGCTTAAAAAAGTGACGTGACCTTGATATACTTGACACAACGAAAAGGTAGATACAACCTTTGTTTTTTCCGCACTTATATTGTGCAGTCTTTTCTTGCAGTTTGATTGTCACATATTAGCTATATACTTATAATTCTACTCCATACAACAAGTTGCGTGAGGTATAATGTTTTTACCCGTCTGTCAGAGTGTGAGCTTGTCAGTCTGTCAGTTCTGTTATTTATTTTTTTTTGTCAGCGCAACCACTCATAAACCACTGTACAGAATTTCGTTAAACTGTGGCAGATACTTTGGCAGATATTTAAGACACAATGTGTAGATGTGCATATTGCCAGGAAATTCTGATTTCTTCATTTTTCCCGTCAATTTCCGCAATTTGTAACTTAGGGTTTTGACCATACCTTGTATATAGAGATAAACAGAACAACACAACTCTTTAAGCATGTTAAAAGTATTTCAAAGAGGACCATTCGATAATGTACGTAATATACCAAGTAGTTACATGTTAACTGGTATGGCAAAGATTCGGAGGAAGACGAGAATGCACAACTTACGTTTTTTGTTAAACGATATTGCAAAAGGTACACCCCTAAGGTATTTCTATGCTCAATTAAGTTTATGTTAACATTGCTTAAAACAAGATAGAGAAATATGAGTGTTTACTTAAAAAGATTTTTTAAAATGTTATTTTGTACGAATTATTTTAACAATCAAACCCAAGCCTTCATTTAAGTGAATTGATACAAATTGACAAAAGGCTTCATTAAGGGTGTACGGTTCAATTGAGTTTGATATAAAATACTGGTATTTTACAACACTTTTTTGTCAATTAATGATTCGAAAAATAAAAAAAACCAGTTATGCCAGCATGTACAATTTCAGCTGTTCTGAAAAAAATAAATTTTTATAGAAAAACAATAGAAAAACATGATTGATTATGCTTTTACTTCTGAAATACCACCAAAAATGTACTGAAATTACACCCTTGCAGTGAAAATACATTCAAGATTGTTCAAATCATGATCCACAATGAGGTCACAATGCTGAGCAGTTTTACATAAAAAATATTGTAAATATCTTTTATTATATTCTTAAGAACAGCAAAATCATGATTGGTCATAGGCAGTGAGTGCAGACTTAACTTTGTTCAAATCATGACCATGGTTTGATAGGTTGGAGCCATAATGCATGAGCAAAGTTTTACTTAGGAATATATTGGTCATATTTTAGTTGGACAGCTTGGGGTGAGGAGCCACAATGCAAGTTCAAATGTAAATAGCAATAAAAACACAACTAGTCAAAGATGGATATGGAGATAACGAACAGTATTCAATCAAAGTCCATTAAACAATACAAAATAGGAGCAGAGCGAACACGGACCTCCGAAATCTCAGAGGTTGGATCAGGTGCCATGGATGTGTGAACATCCTCTGTTGACTGTTCACACCCACCATATGCTCCTTGTCATGAAAGAAATATGGAAGCATGTTGATTTGAGTTTGTTCAAATCATACCCTCTCCCCTTTATTGAATGGTTGGGACCACATTTGTATTTAAACTTACCAAAAATCAAATGCTTTTAGCTTTTTTCACAGCCAAAGTGGTAAGTTGATCGATGTGATATTTGGGCCTCTTGTTTATGTATTATAGAACTTCAAAAAGGTTAAATGTTTTATCATGTTTTTCCGTAATTTTATGAGTAAGTAACTAAATATAAAATTACAACTGATTTTTTTTAATCATTTACAGAGAGAGATGGCAGCACTACCATTCAGATCTCAAACTCAAAGTATGTTATGTATTCAAAGCGATGCTGAAAAGTTGAACAATTATAGTGGAAATGACAATCTAACAGAAGTATCAGAAATGCATAACAATGTACACGTAAGTGCAGAGCCGCATATACATGTTAATGGAGAGCCGCATGAAAGTTACATCAGTGGAAAAGATTCGTCTCATTCAGATCATTTTCAGAAAGAATTTATGAAACAAAATGGTAAATTTTATAAATGTTCTGTGTGTGAAAAGACATTCCTTCGACCTAGTTCCCTGCAAGCGCACATGAGAGTCCACACTGGTGAAAAACTTTATGAATGTGTTGAATGTAAAAAGACATTCAGTGGAAATCAATACTTAAGGGTACATATGAGAGTACATACTAATTCTAGAAAATGTGATGTGTGTGAGAAGACATTCAGCAGACCTTATAACTTACAGGCTCATATGAGGATACATTCAGGTGAAAAACCTCATGAATGTGAGGTATGCGGAAAAGCGTTCGCTGTATCAAAATACCTACGGAGACACATGAGTAAACATACTGATGAGAAACCTTATAAATGTAATCTGTGTGAGAAGGCATTCAAACAATCTATTACTTTACAGGAACACATGAGGACACATACTGGTGATAAACCTCATAAATGCCACGTGTGTGGGAAGGCATTCTCTTTATCTGGATCATTTAGGCATCACATGAGGACACATACCGGTGAAAAACTTTACAAATGCGACGTGTGTGGGAAGCCATTTTCTGACTCCTGTAACTTACAGAAGCACATAGAGACACATAGTGTCCTGAGAAATGAGAAGCTTTATGAATGCAATTTGTGTTTAAGATTATATTCTGATTTGAGTTCTTTACAGCAACACATAAAGATACATACTGATAATAAACCTTACCAATGTGATCTGTGTGAAAGAGCATATTTGAAAAAATCGAATTTGGATATTCATATGAGGAAACACACCGGAGAAAAGCCTTATAAATGTGATGTGTGTGGAACAGCTTTTCCTTTAGCGTGGAGCTTATCCAGACACATGAAGACACATACTGGTGAAAAACCTTTTGAATGTGATGTGTGTGGGGAAGCATTCACTGAGTCACATACCTTACGCAGTCACATGAAGCTACACATCAGTGACGAACATGATAAATGAAAAGTTACACACAAGTAACAAACATAGTAAATGCGAAGTTACACACAGGTGACAAATATTGTAAATGTGAAGTTACACACAGATGACAAATATTGTAAATGTGAAGTTACACACAATTGAAAAATATATTGTAAATGTGAAGTTACACACAGATGACAAATATTGTAAAGGTGAAGTTACACACAGATGACAAATATTGTAAATGTGAAGGTATACACAGATGACAAATATTGTAATGTGAAGTTACACACAGATGACAAATATTGTAAATGTGAAATTATACACATATGACAATTATTGTAAATGTGATGTTATACACAGATGACAAATATTGTAAATGTGAAGTTACACACAGATGACAAATATTGTAAATGTGAATTCACACACAGATGACAAATATTGTAAATGTGAAGTTACACATAAGTGTCAAACATAATAAATGAGAAGTGTGTGTGAAAAGGTGTTTTCCTTGTCAAAAATCTAGAAGAGAAACATAGAGATACATATGATTGTGTAGTAAGTGGGATGGTATTCACTGCCCACTTTCATTTTGACGGTCGGTTACGGATTCCAATACTTACTTCAGCCAATAGAGATTTAGACGTTCTGAAAGACGATTGTGACATCACGTTCAAATTATACAAATCTATTTTGTGGAATAAACACTAATGTTCTTTTTCATGTAAACTCCAAAAAGTTTTTATTCAATAAATTATGATATCAATAGTCAATGTATTATATAACGTACTTCAAATATACTATTTAAATGTATGTATTAAAGTCCTTCTGGTCTCGCTACACTGATCATGACTGTGATGACATCACAGATGACATCACAGACTATTTTGATACGTACTTCGTCTGTTCTTGAGTTGTAGGTGAAACATATGGAGATAACGAATTGTTTTCAAGATCAAAACTCCATAAAACAATACAAAACAGGAGCAGAGCAAACACGGACCTCCAAAATATCATAGTGGGATCAGATGCCATTAAGACATGGTTGCATGTAAATTTGAAAAATAAAATTAAGCAAATGTTATCTAACCAAAATAGAGACACTTATTGTTGAGTGTATTAATAAATACCTTGTAATCTTAATAATTGTTGTAATACGTGTTGACCTCATATAATGTCCCTGTACACTTATACTGTAACATACAGGAATGACAAGGAGAACCCCTCGGAATTCGGAGTACACCAATATCCATTTAATTATAAATAACTATCTTTAACACTTGTAACTATTGTCAGGGTTATTTTGAAAAACGCTAGGAGCGTATTTGCTGTAGTTTATTCCGAATTTTAAGAGGTAAGGGGTTAACAAATTAATCATCAGATATAAATTATTGTTTTATAGATTGATTGTATACTGTTTAACGTCCGTCTCGAGGTATTTTCACTCATATTATTGTTTAGATATGATATCTTAATCTCTCAACTATCATTTTGCAAAAAAATCAGTTTATTTAAGGAGGAACAGGACCTTTCGCTGAAAAAATTCCTGTCAATGAATTTTTTTCGTATTTTTTATATTACTAATTTAATATGTACTTAACATTTTAAAACGGTCCAGTCATGGGATTTCTTGACTTATTTAAAAGATATCTCCCCACAAATACCGCATTGTTTAGAGTTTGTATGGAGTTTAGATACTTCATGTTTACAGGCCCATAACGGAGTCCATAATGCGAATATTTACGCACAAACGATGAATATGATAGATAACACTATATACTCAAATATTTCAGAATACTCGAAGTGTTTAAATTATCTGAAAGCATTTGTTTTAATTTTATATAGTATTTGGGTGGAACAATTTCTGCATTTTTCAAGGCAGCTTCATCGACAAAAACCTCATTTGGAAAAAATTCTGTCAATGAATATTTCTAAATTTACGATTGAATGTCAGTCCTTTATCGTAATTATTCACTGCAGAAATATCATAGGGTGAAGCTTACCTCAATATCGCACAGGACATCGATGAATTAGACGTAAGCATGGTAAAAACGCTTCAGGTTCGTATTTTCCGAGTGCGGGAAATCAATTGTGACGTCACACGAACACATAAACATTCAAAATTATCTAAATAGAGAGAATCTCTGCTACTAAACACGAAAAAATATTAATTAAAGAAAATTTGCTTCAGAAATTTATCACGATAAATTGACTGTGACCTGTTTATTATGAAATAAAACTGATCATGACGGTGTGTGTACTTGATCTCGCTGCACTAAGAATTCAAACACTACGTCTATGACGTCACTGACGTCAGACTGCAGGGTAAAGAGAAACAAATGTGTGGATTGGGCAACTTCACAATATCTAAAAGATGGCAAGATCTTTAAATTTTTTATTAATAGTAATTTCTAAAATTAATGTTTAAAAAACAATTTTAGAATTTAGAATAAAATTACACAAGAACTGTTGATTTCAACAACGTTTAACGTAGGTCGCGGGTTTGCTGACGTCATTAAAACTGGGTACGCAATTTATATGATTTGGGCGACTTTCTTGTGCACATCTGATTATGACGTCACGGTGAGAAAGGGAAAAATTCAGTGCATCATCTAGCTATAACTTTTGTAAAAATGGGTAGTTTAGTGTAACAATATTCATAGAACATGCTGAAGTTATACAAAATAATGAAGGCTTATTTTGATTCCAATGACCAACACTGAAAGTGTTAGAAAGCGTTTCATTATGTGTTATTAATCGCATCTTCTCGGGTCTATTCTGAGAGCACATGTACTTGTTTCGAAATAAATTTTAACCCTTGTATCATGTATAATTTATAAATATTAAATACATGTATTAAATGTGTAAAATTATAAAACAGGTTATCTAACTCTGAATTACACCCGATACCCCCTCCTCAGAAAAGCACTCATTTTAGTCACAGGCACCTGACTCTACTTATTTTTCTTTTAATAAAAGAAATATACACATACCTAATAATAAACGTTTATTATTAGGTATGTGCATTTTTTTTCTTATTAAAAGAAAAATAAGTAACGTCAGGTGCCTGTGATTTTACTGTACACTTTCAGTGGAAATGCACTAACAAACTGTTTATTACCATTGTCTTCTACGATAATTTATCTACACAACCATTTATGGCATGCATGTCTTTGTTTTCATTTATCTCCGTAAACAGCGTCAAAACTTTGCTCACCGATGGAAAGTTGAACTCAATATTTATGAAACGGTATGTGCTAATCTCGGACGAATCTATATACAGGTTGATCACAAATTAAAAACTGCTAAGGCACTACCGGGGTAATACTACTGAAATATACATTTTTGAGCGGCATTGACCTCTTGTAAATAACCACAGACACGTAGGATATGACCCCCTCCCTTCTTTCCATCTCTTACTTCCGAACGCGCGGGGGGGGGGGGAGTAAACGTTTTCCATTTTTTTAAATTTCAACTCCACCCTATATGTGCATGTTGATTTAATCGAAATATTTACTAATCGGAGGCACATAAAGAATTATATAAA
Organism: Saccostrea cuccullata; assembly: GCF_032062105.1. Lineage (NCBI taxonomy): Eukaryota > Metazoa > Mollusca > Bivalvia > Ostreida > Ostreidae > Saccostrea > Saccostrea cuccullata. The sequence continues at coordinate 377,658 of NW_026930315.1, forward strand.
TGGAAATCTGAAAAGGAAGAAGAGGGTTTTTCAAATTTATCAATGTCTGCATATTCCATGATTATCTACGTGTTAGATAGTGATCATGCAAGTGAAGATAAAGTGAGGCAGACGTCGAGAATAAGAACAAATTGCAAGCTGTCTCTTCTTATGTATCAGTCGAAAACGAAAAACATGTATTTAAAAACAGCGTAAAGAGATAAAAGGGTTACATTATTAATAACATGCAATAGGTATTAAAAATCTAAAAAACAGAAGGGGGGGTCGATACTCACTAACGGCATGCGTTGTTTTTAGTTACATGTACATATTTTATTTGCTGCGTTGCTTTCCATATTCATTCAGTACAATTAATGTTATAGGTATAAATTGAAAGTCTAAGAACAAAATAAAATCTGCCTGTTGATTGCGCCAAACAAAGCGTAAAAACATATTTCGGGGTTGGGGTTGGGGGTGGTAGTAGTCCTTGACTTTTCAAACAAACTTAGATCACAGATCTGCGATTTCAACGAGGATGGGAAGTCTGCCTTTTCCAGAGGGGAATACAAGGTCACTTTTATTTTACAAATTCCGGCGAGAATCCGCGCATGAATAAAAAAAACGGAAACGGTAAGAAATAAACACATAAAGAAAAAAAAATATATATATATAAAACTAAAGGACTGATTGTTGGTTTACGCCTTTTACGTGAATTTTCACTAATATTAGAGGAAATAAGCTGAAAGGGAAAAATGTCTAATAGTTATTTTATTGAATTATTATGGTACTGGTCACTTGAAAACAGAAATACGTGAATTTCCCTTTTCTTAAAATCCGTACTTTTATTTTTTTTTTTTTTTTTTTTTTTTTTTTTTTTTTTTTTTTTTTTTTGTGCTCTGTATACCGGATCTATATTCACGACGCCAAGCATGACGTCGCGATATTTTATGACGTTTTTAAAAATGCTACATTTGTCAATATAAAAGCAATTATCTACAATTAAATTACGAAAAAATGAACCCGAACACATATTAATTTTTTTACATAGATTTATTTCAAATCAATTCTATTTTTAAATACCAAAGGATAAACAAATTCGTCTGCACGATTTAAAAGTTAATGATATTTTTTTAATCAAAACCTTGCCTGAAAACAAGCCAAAAACGACGTTTTTCCTATATAATTCAATAGAATACCGTTGTAAATGTAATTACAACAATGACATGTTTGGAATTCAATTACACAAAAACGGTGCAGACGAATTTTATAAAATTTTCAGAGAATGGAAATTAAAGGTAGAGAAATCATATAGGTAATTTTCATGGTATGTTTTCGAACACTTTTAAAAGCCCTGTAAACCCGCGACCTACGTTAACACGTATATCATCACCGATTATCGAAGCTAAGCCAAATATATATTATTTTTAATGAAGTTGCTCCTAAACAGATCTACAACAGAACTATTTTCGAAGAGAAAACTATGCGTTTATTGTTGAATCTTTAAAATCTTTGTAGCATTTCAATTTTTTATGTCCCCTTTGAAGAAGAGACTGCATATTGCTATGCTGTTATTATGCCCCTTAGACGTATAAAAATTCGAATTAGTTCGGGTAGGGGACACAAATGTTTTACAAACATCTCTTTTTTATATATAACTTTAATCATGCAACTTGACAAACAGCTGATGCAAGTAAAGTCGTTTAAGCCAGACAAAGAAGAGACTTATATATACATACATGCAAACAGATGAACCAGAATTCATCAGTATTCTGTTTAAAATTATATTGAATCCCATACTTGAAGCCATTTTCTACAACTATTTTAAAATAAATTTCCTATGGGCCTCCTTATCTTAGCTGCCTGAGTTATATATTATCTTAGTTGCCTGAGTAATATATTTTATGAAGCCCCATCAGGAGTGATTATTCTTGTGAAATGTGACCGAAGGCTTTTTTTCTTAATTAGGAAACATTAAGAAACTCATGAGGAGAAAATTAGGAGGGGATATAAAGTGTATGGGATGGCATTTGCTGAATTGCATATTTTGCAGAGTCTCATGAGGACACATACAAGTGATTAAACATTGAAATTATTTTGAAAGAAATAGAGACATTAAAATAACGTTCAGAGACACATGATGCCACATACACGAAAAATCTCATCTCTGTAGTGCGTGTGAGAAGGTATCCAACCAAAACATAACTTACATAGACACATGTGTATACTTACAGGTAATAAAATTATGAATTGGAAGTGTGTATAAAAATATGTGTTCATTTATATATCTTTCAGAAAAAATAAGACGTATGAAATCTTTGTTCCTGTGATGTTTGTGGGGAGGCATTCGAAAAACAATGTCCCTTTTCGTGAACCTTATGAGAAACAATCTGTTTGAAAAGGCATGCATTTAAACAACTCTGTTTGTTAAAGAAATAAAGAGACACGCCATGATAAATTCTGGTGATAAATTTTACAAATGCGATGTGTATGAAAAAGCATTTAACCATGTAGAAAAAGTACAAGAGTAACATAAACAATTGTGTAGGAAGAAAAACTGCTTCCGAAATATTTGAAAGCCTTTAAAACGTAATGTGTTGGTAGCATCTTCTTAGGGAGGCTGGGGGGTCAACAAATTAACCACAAATTAACCACCAGATTTAACTTTTTTTGATACGGTATCTTAAGCTGTCAACTATCATTTGGCAAAGAAAACATTCAAACAATCTAGTTTTAAAATTTGATCATTTTTGTATATCTTTACATGTATATGGAGCTCTTCTTTTAAAGGACATAGAAATAGTCTAAAAATGGCTGACACCCCCAACCTCTTTAAACAGAAAGCTAATTACAACTTATACACTATTAAATACAGATTTCAATAGTTTGGTAGAAAGCCTTCTGCTGTATTGTTTTACATAGACAGAGGTTTGAGAGGTCTGTGAAGATACATAAAATGAATAAAAGATGAATATGCAAAGACTTGTTAAATGATTTTGAAGTATTTTTAAAAGAGGCAATTTGAGTATTTAAGGATATCGTGCAACTACAGCTCGCGATTTATTGTAGTTGATTTACTTGATGTTGTAAATTAAAAGAGAAATAAAATTTTGATGAAAGTAATGTATATGTTGTATGTGGATGCTACTCTCTCTCTGTCTCTGTCTCTCTCTGTCTCTCTGTCTCTCTCTCTCTCTCTCTAAAGAGGAATTATTTTTAAGGGAATAATTTATTCCCTTTGGGAGATACGTAATATACACGATAAAAAGAATTTTAATGCTCTACCGGTTTTTACTTCTGGGATGTACCAGTAATTATCTAATAGAATGCTGAGGATAATAATTGGTCGCAAGAGAGGCAAATCTATGTGTGATTGTTTGAGAAAATGTTCATGGGGAAGGGAAAAAAAACAAGATTTTTGTTTATTAGTTTGGTAAAATGATTCTTTATATCAAGTTTATTTATTTTAAAATTATTTTAAAAACTTGTTTTAAACCCAATCTTATTTGTATTAAAAAAATCCACTCTATTATATTTTTTTCATAAAAGGAAATTCAACTGACAAGTTTAAAAATAATATTGCTCTAATACAATGTAAAAATGACATTGATGTGTCCATGTGTGCAAAAAGAAATTTTTATTAGGCATTTTGCATATTATATTACCCTACGTTTCATTTTCTTTTCAATATATTTTAGACTAGATTTTAGTCGAAGGGTAGGCCGTTACTGGTTTTACTTTTTCCATGTTTTCCGAATCAAAGGTTTGCAAACTGAAGAGAGGTTGATATAGGCGAGTGCCTGTCCGCCATTTTTTTTAAATATGGGTTAAAATAATTTTTGTTACCGACTGAAAGTCGAAAGTCATACTAGTTATCGTAAATGGATTTCTTCAAGATTGCCTTTATATCATCATGATTATTGATAAAGATAGACTGTGGAGAAAATATTCCTCTCTTGTGTGTTTGATGATCGTGAAAAGGAGATGTGCAGAGTGGACTGAATTGTTTTCAATTTAATTAAAATTAGATCTTAACTGGAGCGGATCAAAGATCTAATTTTAATTAGATTGGCAGTGTTTTGATCTTTATTCTTCTCACTTTTGAATTGTCAAAAAGCACATTGTATTCTTAAATAGACTTCAATTGTGTGACAATATCCCATTTAATTTCAAAAAACGACTGTTCAGTTAAAGTAGGAATTAGTATAAGTTTTAAATTCTTTTTGATTTCTTAAACTCAATAGATACGTTTATATTTAGTGTCAAAGCATAGACAGAACACTGAAATATTTTGTATTTTTCTCTGGGGATTCTAAGAATAGACACGCAGTCTAAAATACTTCAGTTCAAAAACTTTTTTCACCATCTTTTACACTATTTATGATTTTATGAAAGTGAAATTTCATGTGCCTAAATATGTTACGGCAAACACAAAGATGGAAGCATTAAGCAAAAGTTTATTGCTAACATTGATTGGTTGTGCACTTCTGTAGCTTGACATTTACTTAACTATTTTTCAAATCTCTACCTTTCAATCTGCTGTGTACCGCATAGGCGTCGGAACCGGGTAGGGGGGCTTAGCAACCCACTCTCACTTTATCTATAAAGATAGATATTATATAGGCATTGAAAATTTGGATTTACCTTTTTTGTTGGTGAAGCCAACCCCCAACCCCCTCCCCCACCACTTTCGATTAGTCTCCCCCTTTCAATTTCCGATCCGGGTTAGAATAGGTCCTCAGTACCCCCTTGCTTGTCGTAAAAGGCGACTAAATGGGGCGGTCCTCCGGATGAGACCATATAAACCGAGGTTTCGTGTTGCAGTAAGTGCTGGCAGATAAAGATCCCTCCCTGCTCAAAGGTCGTAAGTGCCGAGCATAAACCTAAATTTGCAGCCCTTCACCTGCAATGGTGACGTCTCCATATCAGTGAAATATTCTGGAGAGGGACGTTAAATAGTATACAATCAATCAATCAATTTGCTTCCGTCTCCCATGTACCGTCACAGTAGTTACGTCAGTAGCCTGCACGCTCGGATGGTCATGTGAACGAACACGACTGCAACTGACCTAACTTTAAATAATATGTAGAAACTGTTTCTCCCACAAGCGCACTGCACCTTGAAGTCAAAGTTACTGCTCCTTCATATTAGACCTTAAAAACCTAGGTCCAGTGTCACGATAGAAGTTAGCATGATAAGGAGCACACGGCGGGTGAGACCGGTCAGCAGGGTATGCTCACTCTTCCATGGCACCTGATCCCACCTCTGGTGTTTCGAAAGTCCGTGTTTGCTTTGCTCCTATTTTGTACTGTTTTATGGACTTTGATAATGAATACTGTTCGTTATCTCCATATTCTTCCATAAAGATCCCACACTACTCAATGGCACAGAGTGTCGAGTATTTAGGTAAAAAATTGAATCCCTTAATCTTTTGTATGTATATCGTGACGTCTGTGTAGGAGCTAAACTCTGGAATGGGACGTTAAACAACACACAATCAATCAATATGCCTTATAACCGTTTTTAGAATCATCTTCGAGAAAAAATAAGATGCAATGTCAATTATTTATGTATAGTATTATTAAATTCCATGTATAGTCACGCATGAATAGTTACATATGAATATAAATTTCAGATAAAAATCTGAATCAATGTTTCAGTTCATGCCAATGTATTGTCTAGTTGGTCATGTGGATCATATTCTATAGTGACATTGCCTGATCTTCTTTTGTGAGAGGCATGTCACATTACAGATAAGCAAGTTTTGGTTTTTGTATTTGTTTAGCATAATGCTAGTGATAAACACAGAACTAATTGTAAATAAAGATGTTATTGAAATTGACAAATGCAGAACAAAGTCATTATGTTTATTTATTACGATTCAAAGAAAAAATAAAGACAATTTGAATGTGCGAAAAATACTAGTATGACAAGCACGTCCTCTGTCTAAGAGATATAGAGTTGTTTAAAGATAAATCATTTACTGGTCTTTAATTTGCAGTAAACTTAAGCTGATACATTTCAGTTTGTTTCAGAAGGACTTTTAGCGCACCAAGGTAAAAACGCAAATGTTCAAATATCAATCCTGTTTGTCAAGCTAGTTGCCAGTATGTCTTAGACTTTTAACATTTTCTACTTTTTCTCAAGGAACCTTTGCAGTCTGTTAAAAAGGGTACACTGTTCGAAGCCTGATTATACTACATAAATTTAGTAGCTATTAAATTCATTCTTGCAATTTTATATTCTACCATTTTGCAACAAAAAAAAGATAAAAGTTCACCTAAAATATGATATAAAATTGTGCCAAATTTAAAAAGGCTATATTTCTTATTTGAAGAATGTTGGATTTTAGCCAATCGCACAACTAGACATATATAATGCATATTTTAATATTTTAAAATAATCGATATATACTAATTTTTTTTTTTAAAAAAAATGTAGAAACACTATAAGTCAAATGATATGATGATACATGCGCGTTAAGTAAATGCCAGAATGCTAATATTGATGACCGAAATGAGAATAAGAAATACGGAGAAGAACATGAGGCAAATTCTGTCTAATGCAGAAGCCAGTCTTTTCATTCGATTGGTTCCATTGGAATTTGAACATCTTTGTTGTTCATTTTTTGGTTCCCTATTCTCGTTTCCCAATCCAGAGGCGGTGGTTGGCTGAGCTGTTATGGAATTTTTTTTCTCCAAAATACATAGAAGACGGTTCAGTATTCCAATCTTGTTCTCATCTTCTTTGTGATAAATCCCAAGAACAAACACTAATGCCAGGATTATTAAGAAACTGTAGGTGATCATAAGAAGTAAATAGACCGAGAAGAACGACACTGTTAGACTGGTCTGTGGCATTTTATCCGTGACTAATGTTAGGAACACAACTAACGACAACAAAATTGTCACTGCAAACGACATTCTTTCCCCAGACTCAATTGGAATGGAAAATACAAAAAGATTAGCAACTCCAAGAAATAAAATTGGAGCAAAAATGTTAATCAGAAAAAAAGTTGGTCTTCTCTTTATTTTCATATAAATTATGACAAATGACATGTATCCTTTCGAAAAATTGTGGCCATAAACGGAACGCAGTTCCCAAGTAGGATGATGTTCAAACACATAATTAGAAAGGAATTGGTCAATTTGCAAGGAAATTTCCTGTTCCAGGAAAAAAGTCGCAAGGTGCAAGCTGCAGTTGTGAGTATCAAATGGGTAATACGTTATACTTGGGGAACACTTCGATGACGTCAGGATACCAGGAGTTAGTTGCGCACTTCCGTCGGCAAAGTATATCACCGTCTGCTTTTCAGGATCCCCAAAATCCATTTGAAATCCGGCCGCAGAATTTATCAGGAAAAAGGGAGGTGTCCATACTTTTGACATAGGAAGTCGAAGCATTCTCACTTGGTCATAATTGGAAGGATTCCATTTTATTAGCTCATCTCTCCATTTCAACCTTAATGCAATAATCATATGTAGAACTCCGTCAATTTCATCAAATTTATTAATTGCTTTCGATTTAAGGCTGATATTGACCTGTAGTTTGTCTGTCTGTATGTTAACTGGTCTGATGTCTTTTGAGTAATTCCTCAGCAGATCTGATTGTAAAGTCCTGTAGACTTCATAAGTATTTGACTGAACAGATGGGAGAACAGTAAGAAGACTGAGTACTCTCAACATATTAGATGACTCCATAGCTATGAATCCAACCTCACTCACCAACAAATGTTCAAGCAATAGAGCGAGAGTAAGTTTGTAACATTGAGTTTTAAAACAGAGCGCTTGACAATTTAACGGTTGAATTCAAAAGTAATCAATTAAGAGTGAAGAAATAGAAAATGCAATCAAATGCATTACTAATTGTTTTGAATCAGTGTTTCTTCAAACGATCTTTACTATCAGGCTTGCTGTGAATGTTGGATTTGACCGTCGTTGTAAATGATTAGGTTTCGTGATATGTACACTCAATTACTCAGTTATTGCAAGACCTACTCGGGGCAAATTGGTTATATAATTTGTTTTTTTTATCAAAAGAAACATTCGTCGAGCGGAGTTTCCTTATTTGTAATATTTTTTATTATGATTTATATTAAACTAGAACTACCAGGTTAACGTATATTGCAGACTAGCCTCCCGAAAAATTAAATATTTTATCCACCTTAATATCAACAGACAAAAAACGCCCTTAAAATATAGCTGGTGTTTTTGTCAGAGGATGACTGCACTTATGGATCTGCGTGAAAATAAACATTACTTTCAAATCAAACATTATTCTTTTTATTACAGGAATGATCAACATCTATTGTACATCTTTACTTAATTACAAAAAATTAAAGTATGCATTTATATGATGTGCGAATCTTTTTTCTAAAGCGGGGTTCATAAAAAGTTCTTCAATTTCTGTGCGATTCACACGTAGGGAGAAGGCTAAAATAGATTATAATAAACTCTCTCTCTCTCTCTCTCTCTCTCTCTCTCTCTCTCTCTCTCTCTCTCTTATACCCAAGGGCCGTAATATGTTAAATATTATACTTCACCACGTAATATCTTTTCTCAGGTAGTTGTGGTTATTGGTACCATGTTTTAACTATAGCTATAGAACACTGTGCTCAAACACGTTAAATAGACATCGATTTAAAAATTCTTTACTTACATGGATTGTCTCGTTTTAAACCTTTGTAAGTAATGTACTTACACCATAGAGAATAAATAAGATGGAAAATAGAGATCCCATATTTTTAATACACATTATTGTTATTTATCCAGTCTAATTTCAGTCCCATTCTTACGATGTTAGCTCCGCCTCTCATACATACATATATTAAATCAACAGGTCTGGACGATTTCTAAATAAGGACGAAAAAGTAATAACTGTGAATTGCTATACATACACAGAATAATCAAGCTGACCAATCAGATTACAGCATTTATACCAACCTATGAGAAAATAGATAAAACACGGGGTGTTATAGTTTTTTGCTCAAAAGGTATTTTTTGGAGCATTATTTGGTAAATTTTTTGCACATTTAGGAATATTTTAATATTCTACCGTGAACAAACGCAGCTTGAAAGCTTAGAAAACGTTTAAAGTAGGATTAAAATCTATCAATAGGAGGTAGCAATCCCAAGAGCTAAACTAACGTTATAAATTTGATATAAATACAGAAAAAATGTCAGTTTTTGAGCCTGACATAAAAATCTTATCGAATGGATTACAATCTTAATTATTTTTAATTGAGTGTTAATAATAAAAAAAAACGTCCATGCGATGTCTGGTATGCGAGGTAAGATATTTTAGGATAAAACGCATTCATGTATTTAATCACTATATTATTCTCCAGGTTTTTCGACTTTACTTTTGCCTATTTAAAACACGTGTGTTAGGTAGATATTTAAACATCATCGATGAAAATCGGATGGCTAGACAAAATCTCATTTACCATCATATCTTCTGGTGCATGTTATAATTGAACTAGATAAGAACTTGCTGGTATGATTAATAGCTGGTGTGGTATCATGCTCTTTTTTTTCTTTATCGAAATAAAAATGTCAAGTTTGTTCACAATAAATATGTGGGGAATACTTTATTCTTCAAAAGTTTTCATCTTACTTCTTAAGGTTTTTATAAAAAATATTTTTGAGGAAAAAAACAAAAGCACGTGTTTTCTTTTTGTTCCTTTAAAATATGTTTTGACGTGTGTTAAAATACTGTTGTCTGTTTGGGCAGAAAAATAATTACTTGTACATGATGTATATTTATAGCAACTTTCAGTTATCGTTCTTGACTTCCATATTTGGAAATCATCCAGACCTGCTCAAGGGCAGGTAAGTGTAATTTCTCTGTAACACACCCTCTTGTGAAAAGGTTTTTTATGATTATATTATAACAATAGAGTTCTGTGCATTATTCTTGAAAAACTTGTTTTTTTTCATCTGTATTCTTAATAGTATTTCAATTTCCAGTTAATCAGCTATTGTCTATTTATATAATAGTGTTGTGTTTTGCGTGCACTATGCCTAAATAATAGTCAGGGTTTTACACATGGTGCACGAGCCGGAGGCGAGTGCACTATGTGTCAAACCCTGACTACTATTTAGGCATAGTGCACGCAAAACACAACACTATTGTTATTATTATGCTGACTGTTGTTACTGTATAAAAACGGCAATATTTTCTCCATTCCAAATGTTTCATCACCTGTTACATTCGTCTACTCTATTATAACGTCACCTTATGCAATATGTACGTCATAATCTTTTTCTTTAATTTTGAACGTTCCATGCTTTATGTATAATCTACAGATAGTTTTAGAGAATAGTATTTGAGTGAAGGAAGGGGGTTGCAAGAAACTATATTAGAAAAATTATTTAATTTATTTTTAATCTTAAGTGCAAAATATTTGAAACTAAGTTAAACTTTATATATATTACAGTACTATACTATAGATAACGGCGTCTGTGGCGTAATCGGTAGTGCGTCGGGCTAACAAGCTCGGGGTCGTGAGTTCGCTCCCCAGGTGGGCGTTGTCGGATATTCCTCAGAAATGGAAGTCGTGCACTATTTCGGCATAGTATGATTACGCTATATAAATCCTTAGAACACTATGCGAGAATAGTAGGGTATGGGTTATATAGAGAGAAACTGACAGGAAGCATAATAATAATATATATAAATTGAACCGACAGGGGAGTTATATTAGACTGGCTTGTCTGTCTGATCATATAAATTATACAGTCGTTTCGTACGAATAGGACAGGGACTGCAAATTTAGGGTTTTATAAACTTTTGTGCAATTATGATAAAGGTTTACAAGGTTAGCTTTTTTAAAAAAGCTGAGAGTCAGCCACTGGAATACAGAAAGTTTCTTTCTTGTTTGTAATGGTTTATGATTTGATCTATCCATCATCTTGTGTTCCTTAAATGTAATAAATGCCATTTTAAGAAAAAGAAGGATATGGAAATAACGAACAGTATTCAATCTCAACGTCCATTAAACAAATATACAAAACAAGAGCAGAGCAAACACGGAAAAGATAAAGAACTTTATTCGGTAATAACCAATATTTGCCCCCCAAATCAAACTTTGATGGAGATATATTTGATTAAATTCTTAAACAGGTGAGCATATGCTGACTTCAAAGCACTGAATATTTTCATAAGTAATGACGCCATATGTATGTAATGACGTCACAAACATGACGTAAATTTCAGTTTTTTATGAATTTTACAGAAAAATGTACATATTTCGTCGATATTTTGTGTGTTCAGGAACAATATTTTGATATAATGTGTAGAATGATAATATCAATGAAATTTGTCAATATTGTTCCTGAACAAACTTGCGCTCTATAAATTTTAAAGATAAAATTGTTGAAATTTTGTCCATTTTGTCCTCTTTCTGAAAAAGGATATAAAATCGGACTAGTTTGTGACGTCATAAAAACAAGAATTGTGAATACACTGCTTTGAGATTATAATATTTTCTGTTAATTTATATTTCTCATACAATTAATTGAATTCAGCACATTTCAGGACGTTTTCAAAATTTGACTTTTGTGGGGGCAAATATATGCAATATACCGCATATAGTTCTTTTTGTAATCATTTTCTTATTTGCAACATAATGCTGTACTTAATAAATAATACAGCATAGAATATTTTTTTTTTAATTCTGCATCGTGATCATTACAATGATCTCCAATAAATTCTTTTCGGCACAGACATCAGAGAAAGTTTATCTTACATGTAAACCGGTAAATGAACAAAAGCCATCATGGCAAGTAAGATCACGTTAAATTCTGTTTAAAAAATGATAAAGATTATGATGAATAAAAGGAAGGTAGACTTTGTTTTAGATTGTTTTTAAATATTATTAGATAACAGTTTTCATCTGTGCATGAAACTCCTTAAAACTTAAAACTCCCGGAAACTTCCTCTTTTAACGTACAATGTGTCGAGAGTTGTAATGAATTATAATGAGTTGTAATGAGGTATTTGTATCCTGTAAATCACAGATTTATCATTCATATAAAACTACTTTTTTCAATGACGCTAAAATATATTTTGACCAGAAAGGAGGAAACTCTTAAAACAATCACGGGGGTCACGTAATTATGTTCCCCAAACGGAGTTTGGGAACATATTGTTTTTACTCGGTTTCTTATTATTATTATTATTATTATTATTCTTTTTTTTCTTCTTTGTTCTCCGGTACTTTTTTTGTCCGCGAGTGTTCTCAGAAACTGTTCACCCAGCTAAGTTAAAACCTTTTTAGGGTTAATAGGTGTCAAGTGTAGGTGTGCACAACGAAGGTCATTTTGCGCGCATACGCATGCACGTGCGTGCACGTGAAATGAGTGAAATGACTGATATAATTATAGCCATAACTTTTACATTTTTTATTGAAATGCTTTGAAACTCATTCTATAAGGATATATTATTAGTCTAGATAATATGACATGGTCAAATTATCACGTGCATGCACGTGGGAAGGATTGGCTGAAACAAAGATTTCAATATCTTTGTTTTTTGACGAAATAGTTTGAAATTTTAAACATAGTCATGCATTAGGATATACTACAATATAATATATAGCAGGTATCATGAAAAACGCGCATGCACGTGCGCTGCAATCTGATTGGCTTAAACTTTAAATGGGTATAACTCCTTTGATTTTCAACCAAACAGGATGGGATTTAGAACATAGATAGACATAGTGGATTCCTACATAAAGGTAAGGTCATCATGCACATGCATGCACGTGCATGCACATGAGATGGATAAAATCACAAATACACTTGATGAAGCGTATTTTTTAATACTTTTGGATTAAATGCTTTATTATCTTATTATATTAATGTATATAGATAGTGTAGACAAGAGAATATGGTCATTACGCACATGCATTTACATGTGCATGCGTGCAAATGCTAAAATTTGAATATACTCGGTTTTTTCAGGGAAACGTTGTTAAAGTGTAAAATGCATAGAGTTTGTCGTTTTTAATGAAGCTTAAAGGGAGTATGGCACGAAAAGGGATTTGGGGAGCGTTTGGGGAACATCTGTAACGGTTCCCGTTACAATTAGCCCTAGTTATTATTATTATTCTTTTTTCTTCTTATTTCTTCTCCGGTACTTTTTTGTCCGGAAGTGTTCTCAGAAACTGTTCACCAAACTAAGTTAAAACCTTTTTAGGGTTAGTAGGCATGTTGTGTAGATGTGCGAACGAAGGTTATTTTGCGCGCATTCGCATGCACGTGCGGGCGCGTGCAATGAGTAAAATGACTGATATATTTAATATGGTTGTAACTTTTATATTTTTTGATAAAATGTTTTGAAACTCATTATATAATGATATATAAGATGTGTAGATAAGAAAAAATTTGCATGAACTCACGCGCATGCACGTGTGCTTTGCTCTGATTGGCTGAAACAGAAATCTTAATATCTTTTTTGTTTTATGATGAAACGCTTTGAAATTTATAACATAGACATGCATTAGGATGTACTACAATATGATATACAAAATTTTTCATCAAATCACGCGCATGCACGTGCGCTGCAATCTGATTGGCTGAAACTTTGATTGACTATATCTCCCTTGGTTTTCAACCAAAGAGCATGAGATTTAGAACATAGATAGACATAAGGAACTCCTACAAGATGGTATGGTCAACATTCACATGCATTTGCGTGCACGTGTGCTTTGCTCTGATTGGCTGAAACAAAAATCTCAATATCTTTTCTGTTTTTTTACAAAATGCTTTAAAATTTAAAACATAGGGATACTTTAAGATGTCCTACAATATGATACATAATAATTGTGCGTTGCAATCTGATTGGCTTAAACTTTAAATGGCTATAACTCCCTTGTTTTTCAACCAAACAGGATGGGATTAGGAACATAGTGACATAATGGACACCTACAAGAAGGTTTCATCATGCACGTGCGTGCACGTGCAATGAGTAAAAAGTGTAGACAAGATGATATCGTCATTACGCTCACACACATGCGCACGCCTGCATTGCTTAAATTTGAAATACTTGGTATACTTTTGGGAAAACTTTGTTTACGTCTTAAATGCATAGATTTTGCCTTCTTTTATGAAACTTACAGGGAATATGGCACGAGAAGGGAGTTGGGGAGCGTTTGGGGAACATCTGTAACGGTTCCCGTTACAATTAGCACTAGTTGATAATACTTTACAAGTCGTTTTCCGTTCTTTTTTTAGTCTCAGTTTAACAGCACAGTGTCTGGGTGCTCTCTGGAAATTTGTCCTCTTGAAAAAGGTAAATAAAAAATGATTAATATTTTCTTTGAAACATTTGCAAATAAATATCGAGCAAATGGACTCATGATTATTTCATACATGTGAAGGACACCATTGATTTTTTTGGAGACGTTCATTATAGAGATTTAGCATTTATGATACTATATCTTTCCCAAAAATAATGATTCATTGCTATTCTTATACAAGAATATTTTGCCAAGATTTTATTTTCTTCAGAAAAAGTTTGTTTTCATAATTTGATAAAAAATGGGTGACTTAAATGGCTAGAAAAAATGCCGTAAATTTAAGTTTAAAAAAATGTTTATTTTTTCCATCATATGAGCCCACGATATCTTAACCGTGTATTCATGGTACGGATGTGAATTTAAAACGCTTTTTTCGAGGAAATTTAAATAAATATTGAAGGCATGGTGCCAAAAGATTTTTGAATATCAATAGATAATCAGGGTCACGCGTTTTTCATCGTCTGAATACATAGTCAGCACATATTTGTCGGTTGTTCTTAAGAAAACTGTAGTTGGATATTGAACAAAATAAAGTTATACAAAACCGCCTCTGGTCGAAACCGGTCAACCAAATAAATTTACTGCTGCATTCTTACGAAGTGATGGTGATCTGTTTTATATCTTTTAGTTTAAAATAAAGTTATATCAAAAGGAGAAAAGCCGGCAAACGTGTGCTCACACTTAATTTAACAAAAACATGTTCGAAAAAAAACTTCTCGCTTCCATTGATATGTCTTCAATTGACCTGTTTAATATTTCAATTCATCACATGATGTCCACTTGCGAGTGTACTCGTGAAAACAGTTACATTTTATTCTTCAACCTGACCTCGATCTAAATTATGTCTTTGAGCATGGTTTGTTGCCGTTTTCAGAATTTAGCAAAATAAATATTGTTTTAATTTTGCTATTGTCTTCACATTTTTAAAATAATACCATCGCTGTAATATGCTGAACACGTATTCGAATTCCTGGAGGGAGAGAAGGATAACAAGTTCTTTAACACTTGTAGTACCACGTTCCAGAACTGTGACATTTGGAAACCTTACCTTTAGCTATGCTGCACCAAGGTTATGGAACGCACTGCCAGAGTCAGTTAGAAACGCCCAGACACTTAACGCTTTCAAAAGACAGCTTAAAACATACTTTTTTCGTTCCTATTATGTTGAGTAACTGGAGGTATTAACAATCATAAGACATTGGATTGATATTGAGTGGAAAGTGATGCTATAATGTGATATTTACACATCAGCGCATTTATTTATTTTTTTTAAAGTTTTAACTTTCTACTATGTTTTTCATGCAAACTTTTTAACCTAAGTTTTATTACAAACTCATCGAAACTTGTATTAAGCAGCTTTAATCTTATTTTATGTTATATCTGTGCTTAATTAATTCCTAGAGTCTTATTAGCTTTTTATGACTGGTAAATTTTTAATATAAATTTGTATATGTTATTCTTAGTTAGAGTTATTGTTTTAATTTCGATTTCGATTTGTATCACTGTATTGTATTGCTATATCTTGTTTGTTGTATCTTTTCAACATGTCCATGAAAAAAGCGCTATATAAATCTGGTAAAATAAATGAATAAATAAATTATCCTCCTTTCACCAATATCATTTTTATTTGACAAAAAGAATAACTCTACATGATTTATATCGTCAAGTTTTAATTCAAGAAATTTAAACAATTGTACTTTATTTTCATATAATTTGTTGTTTTGATTTCAGTAAAAAATATCAGTCATTCAAATTGGATATCTATAATAGACTTCAGTGCAAAAAAATCATACACACTCTTTAAAAACTGAAAAATACACCATATTTGGTTAAAAATTATAATAAGAAAAAAGAATACAACTAGAGCAAAGCTCGTTGCAAAGCAACGAGTAGGTCTTCCGTCCTGTTTGACCGGAAGTAACTTTCGGCCATTTTGCAAAAATGAGTAATAACGCCCAAAAATGGTTAAATCTTTTAAATCTATGTTAATTAATGCAAAATTAAGCCAGTTTTTGCTACTTCCGGTTTGACCGGAAGTGACGACGACGGACAGAAAATTAATTTTTATGCTCCCAGTGACAGATGTTACCCCAAAAAACTTGTCAAGAACAGCAAAAATACGCGTTTTCTGAATACTTCCGGTATGGCCGGAAGTGACGTCAACGGAGGTATTCTGACGACACCAATAGATTGAACTTGACATTTGAAACAACTTTGCTTTTTTGATGTATTACAAATTCCCAATACTTTTTGAGATATAAAGGAAAATATTTCGGCCCCTCTAGGCCCTTAATTTTAGGGGCCAGTCCTTTCTTCGAGATATCATTTGAAAGATCTTCAAATTCTACACTTGTTTTGTTCTATATATTCTGACAAAATATTTTCAGATAAAACGATATCGTAGAAAAGGTGTAAGAAAATTTGAAAATTGTGATAGGACTATTTTCGGGCCATACCGAGTGCCGATGTGCGGCGTTTCCAGAAAAGGCAAAATGCGAAAAGCATATCTACAAACATATATAGATCTATCGTACCTGAATGTTTTATATTTCTATCTCAACCCATTTTTCAGAAAAACTCTGGAAAACCCGACCCTTTTAAATTTATAAAATCGGTAATATCTCAGACCGGAAGTGACGTCATAAAAATAAACGCATAAGGTTCAAGTGATGATACATAAGTCCTGAAAGTTTAATGAAAATTCACCGCGCCGTTTTCTATAAATCGCGTGCACAAAATCGGTAGGAAAACAACAATAAAAGTGAAAAAGAAACCTAACAATAACAGAAAGGTCTTCCGCTGAAGACGGAAGACCTTAATTATAACCTTTCCTCTCTATTTGACCTAAATCAAGTTTACACAAAAGTACCCTGTTTTTATTTTCTTCTTTCAAAGAGAGTTGTGGAAACTATCTTCCTGGTATTAAATTATTTATTTGATGTTGTAGAAATACCCAATGCATTTATTTCAACGTAATGTCAAGAGGCCTTCAGATTGCAGCTGTATCCTTATTGAGTTGGATTGTTACAGGTAAAAGACATAAAAGCTCACCTTCCGAATGGTTAAAATGTATAATACGGATAAGGGGAGCGGTCATTTACTCTGAAATTTGTTGTCTAAAGAGATTTTAAAAATTAAAGGTACTTTCTGTTCTTTCTGAAACAAACATGAAAACATATTGTCCCTGCCGGATAAAGGAAGAAACATCAGTTGATGAATATGCATCTCTAGAATACCAAGCATAAATTATTTAATTTTAGATGTAACATGTCATTTGATTGGATAAAAGATTTTTTACACCCTCGTAAGCTCTATGATCGAAACATTGACCTTGTCAGCAAATATCATTAAGTTAAATGCTGACTGACGTTTTTCATACCAATTGCAAGTCCATTATTTGTACACTGAATTTACGACGAATTTTTTCCGGTATTTCCTGATCATGGCAAGAAGCACACGGCGGGTGTGACAGGTCGGCAGGGGATGCTTACTCCTCCATGGTACCTGATCCCACCTCTGATGTTTCGGGGATCCGTGTTTGCACTGCTCTTATTTTGTATTGTTTTATGGACTTTGAGCTGAATACTGTTTGTTATCTCCAAACCCTATAGGTTGCATACCTCACAATATGTTAGGTTGAAAACATAATGCCCCCTTTGATGTTACTTTTAAAGCATGCTCAATTTGAAGCCATTTTTTAGAGAAAAAATGTTTTATCGTCTACAATGAAAAGAAAAAAAAAGATTTAAGCTTTTTTTTATCTATGTTATACGTATAACAGAAATTGGGACTACGCTTTTCTTAACCGCTACGAATTGAAAGAGCTTACACTGCCCCAAGTTATGTTATAGCATTGGCGTTGGAAGGAAATTGAAAGGGGGGCTAATGGACATTGGGGGAGGGGGGGGGTAAACCAACATAAAAAGGTAAATCCCAATTTTCAATGCCTGTATACCTGGTAATATCTATTTTTATATCGGTTTGACGCCTATGTATAGTGTATACCGTAGATTAAAATAAGCCATATTCCTTAAATGTTATCATTGACATTTCAGCATATTAACAGATGCCTGCTGATGTTGATTGAAGTTCATGAAAGTTTTCATAATTTGAAAACGTAAAAATTGTGAGGGTGGAAACACCTTTACGAATAATGTATTATCTGTTAGAAGACATATATACCCCTCACATAATTTATATCATTTGACAGTTTTGATCGCCATTGATTGGGAACCTTTGATTGATTGTATACTGTTTAACGTCCCTCTCCAGAATATTTCACCATTGCCGGTGAAGGGCTGCAAATTTAGGCCTATGCTCGGCACTTACGGCCTTTGAGCAGGGAGGGACCTTTATTGTGCCACACCTGCTGTGACACGGGGCCTCGGTTTATACGGTCTCATCCGAAGGACTGCCCCATTTAGTCGCCTTTTACGACAAGCAAGGGGGTACTGAGGACCTATTCAAAAACCGGATCCCCACGGGGCTCGGAACCTTTGAAATGTTTGAAATGTTCCCCTGGGATTTCCGGATCAGGGGTTTTGAAATGCTCCCCGGGATTTGTCAATGTGAGTGGCTGGTGTTTCTCTTTCCACAAAGAACCGACGTCCGGAACCAATCCTCGGTAATACTTTTGTTCTGAATATGCTAGCTGCGGAAATGTAGCTCTCTGAGTAAAAAAAAAATGACGCAAATGGATAGCTGCATGAATCTCTGCTACAACCTTCCGACAGACATAACCTACATCATGCTCTCACATAAACAGAAACTCTATTACATTAACAGTAACTCTATTAAATTAACATGAACTCTATCTCATTAACAGGAATTCTATCATATAAACGGGAAACTCTATAGCATTAGCAGGAACTCTATTACATTAATTGAAACCTTATTACATTAACAGGAACTCCATAAGATTGCTCAGAGGGAATGGGATATTGAGGCTAAGAAGAAAAAGTGTAAGTATTAAGGTTCATAAACCCTCTGCTCACTCATATGAAATTTTTCTTTAACTTTTATGATTCTTTTATTTGATATTAAAAACATTGACCCTTTGACCTTGACCTTAGAGTTTGACACTTTTTAACACAAAAAATCCAAACGTTTTCTTTTGCCCTAATTTTTAAATTTAACTGATATTTCATATTTCAAATATCAATTCTTTGTGATAAGAGCTTTCTATTGAAACCACTAGTTTTGGCCTTTTGAATTTAGATATTTCCGTATTATCAAGAAAACTTTAACTTTGGCCATAACTTTTGAATTGTTAGGTTTAGGTATTTCAAACTTCACTTATGTAGTCATTGTGAGAAAACCTTTCAATGGATATCAAAACTTTTAACACCTTGACTTTGACCTTGGTTTTTGACCTACTTTTCACAAACAAATCGGAGTTTGTCCTACCTTTAAAAACGCTCACCTTGGTTGAAACCTTTGAACAGGTGATGCAAGGGTTTTCAATGGAAAGGCCTTACTTTAAGTACCAACATATTTGATCTGGATTTGAGAAAGCTTAACCTTCGCTATGTTGCCATACGGCGGCATTAGTGTTTCACAAACACATCTTGTTATTACATGCTGTTGTTTCTTTGGAGGTTTAAAGGCGTAAACCCGGTACACCTTGGTGTATTAAACAATTATTAATTAAACAATTTATCCATAACATGCTTTCATTTTTATCACATGCATACAATAACAAAAATATTTTTGTCAAATTTCTCTAATATGCATTTGATTAAAAAATAGATACTCTTTCATCAAAAAATATGTAGATTATATTTTTACTCCTTTGATAAAAAAGTAAAATAATTTTTTTTTGCTTTCTACAAATCTGATTTTAAACATTTTAAACTTTAAATAAAAAACTGCACATTAAATCTGAAAATATATATTTCTGCAGTGTATCAAAATTGTTAATTTCTAATTTCATCCAAAAACATTTTCGAATCTAACACCACCTAATGGTACTTATATTCCTTTGTTCTTCAAATTGAAATAAAGGTATGTTTATGCTCGTTAGAAAATATTCTATTGCTACATATGCCACGACGCAAAAAAAAGGTTCATTCCTTTTTAAGGTCTATTGAATTTGGATACAGCAGATAAAATTTTATAATATTTTTAGAGCATGCAGGACGTAAAGCAAAAAAATCATATTGTATCGGTTGTGTTTCAAACTTAAGTATGATATAATTTTTTTTCTTGTCCTTTTCTGCAGAAGTTGATCTCAATGGTTCATTTGCATTTCGTGCCAATGTTTTGACATTTGACGACAATGAAAGACTCCTTTTTGATGATTGGACACCAGTGACGTATCAGAACTGGAATTTTAACGATGAGGGTGAGACAGCAGTTGACCTCCTTTTGACTTTTCATAACGACGGCAGGTGGCGCTGGGTGACTGAGAGGAACTACACGTACTATACCGGAGAAGACGGACCAAAACTCCCCTTTATTTTTGAGGATTCTCCGTTTTATTTGGAGCCAGAAGAGTGTTCTGTAACATAATGTTTCATTCTCTTTAAATTCAAATAAACATTTGCAATATATATATATATATATATATATATATATATATATATATATATATATATATATATATATATATATATATATATATATATTTAATTTCATTAAACACAGTGTAAAAAGTTCTTCTCAAGTGTATGTAGTATATACATCTATTCGGAAGAGATCTAGATCCATCCTCATGATTTTGAATAAGCTATAAATAGACAGAATGTACGTTATATTGAGGTGTCTCCTTACCTTTGCAAGGAAACTTACAACTCGGATCTCTTCTCATTATGCGTATAATTTTTTTTTAGAAAAAAACTGACAAAGTGCTTTTTATTATTCTCTATGTACTTGTAATTCAGAATCATGTTAGATATATCTTGTTCTGACGGTCGGTCTGTTTGTCTGTTTGTTTGTTATTTTTTCTGATTTATTTGTAAGTGGATAAATAAATTGACCCTGACTATAACCTTTGATTGGTTTGAGCTTTAAACTTGATATTTCAAAGGTATTTAAAATATGAAAGGACCTTTTCTTGGGCTTAACTATTCTATTTGGCATTTTGACCTTCATTTTGGAATTCGCCACTTATGGAAAATTTTCTTTAATTTAAATCTTGATCATATGAGAGCTCTATGGTTTACATATTTCACTGGTGTATTCCATGTGTAGAAACGTTTTCTTGGGTACAAGTATTTTTGACATTTTGACGATGATCTTTAGGTTTGATTCACTTTTGAAGAAATTTTCAAAAATTTAATCTTAACCATAACTAATAAATGGCTAAATCATGTGATATCATACTCCTCACACTCATTTATTTGTCAAGAACTTCTCTTGAGTACCAGCAGTAATGACCTTTGACCTTTTTGACCTTGAACTTGGATTTTGACCTACTTTTCAATAACTTTAACCTTGGCCGTAGCTCCTGAATGACTAGTGCTAGGGAATTACTATTTTACCGGTTTATTTCTCGTGGTAAGAGCTTCTCTGGAATACCAATATATATTTTTTTCCTTTTACTTGGATCTTAGACTTTGACCTTATTTTGAAAAAAAAACTTTCTCAATGGTTGATTCTGTGACTTTTCTCAAGTGTATTTGGAGCCAGAAGAGTGTTTTGTTACATAATGTTTCATTTTCTTTACATTAAAAGAAACATTTGCTACAATTTTTTTTATTTCAATTTTAATTTCATTAAGCACAGTGTAAAAAGTTCTAAATAATCTAAAAGTGTTTTTCAAGTTAATGTAGTAAATTCGTTTCCTCGGAAGAGATCTAGATTCATCCTCATGATTTAAAATAAACTATGGATAGCTTCTCAATGTCTTCGCAAGGAAGCTTATCAATCGCGATCGGATCGCCTCTCACAATACATATAATTTTTTTTAGCACAAAGTGCTTTTTATTAATTTCTATGAATCCAAGAATCAGGAGCAGATATATCTTCTTCTGACGGTCGGTCCGTCCGTCTGTCTGTCTGTCTTTTTTTTTTTTTTTTTTTGAGTGGATAAATAAATTGATCTTGACTATAACGTTTGAATGGTTTCAGGTATGGATTTCATATTTTAAAGGTGTATAAAATATGAAAAGATTTTTTTCATGGGTTTAAATATTTTCTTTTGATATTTTGACCTTAATTTTGGGATTTGAGCCTAGGTCATATGAGCTATGGCTGTTATATTTTACCGGTGTATTCCATATGTGATAACTTTTTCTTTCGTACTAATATCTTTGACATCTTTACTTTGAACTTGAAGTTTGACTAATTTTTAAAGAAATTTTCATAATTTTAATCTTAGCCATGGCCATTGAACGGTTAAGTCAAGTGATATCATATGTATGGCACGCCAAATTCACAAAAAAAAACTAGGTTTATCGGTTGTAAACTATAGTTTACGGACTGTAAACTATAGTTAACAACGTTAATCTATATTTTACATCTGTAAAACATAGTTAACGCAATAATCTATGTTTCACAAGCGTAAACTATACTTAACACCGAAAACAATCATTTGCGATTGCAAAACATATATAATCTGATAAATACAGTTTCACAATTTATAAACTATAGTTTACAAACCGTTAACTATAGTTAACGATCTGATAAATATAGTTTCACGATTTGTGAAACTATGATTAACAACTCTTAACTATAGTCATAGACCTAAAACGAAGGGACCGCCGACTTATGACGTCATAATCACTATCTTCTTGCGCTTGCAGCGCCCTCACCGGGATGTATAGAAACAGACTTCCTGTAATGAAATCACTGTTGTCGCATCATGATTTTTTGCATTCTTTAAGGAAATAACAACAAATTAGAAAAATCAATCACTTATCTAAGCTTTCCATGACGAAATGATATCGACTGACTACTTCGGAACTTATAACTTTACGCTGTGGAGTCGATGGAAACGTTTTAACTGCAGACATCAGCTGATTGCGACGTGACATCTCTTGAATGTTGTCGATTATATTTTACGGTAGTACATAATTTATATTCTTATTTAATTTACAAAATAAGGAAACAATTTTCTACCAGTATTTTTAAAACAACGACCAATTTCATATCTATGCTGAATTGATATAAACCGATAAAATAATAAATACATCGTGAAGTGTCGTTCAACAATTTAGAGATGTTCCCGTTAATGATCTACATACTTATGTATTTTTAAAAAGTTAGTTATAACTCTTAAAAGATTTATTAATCGTGTTAATTTAGGATTACAGCATTATCAGTGATCAAAAGATTTTCTAAGGGGTATTTTTTATTTTTCCCCACAGGATTTGTACATAGCCTGTCCACTTTTCAACCAAACTCTATGGAAAATGTTTGAGAACATGTACCATGCCATGTACCATCTCACTCTGGTATAATAAGTCAAATGTGAAAGAACAATGGTTGGTTACAAACCTGCACAGGATTAAATCAACAAAAGTGCCAAGTGGTGTGTCCCATGTATGCACGAATGAGTTGCACATAACTGGATTTCAATTATTTAATTATCATGTTTAGAACTCCAATTTTTTCAACTATACTGTGTATATCCAGATTGTGACTCGATGGCGGTGTTTTTCTTTGAAGTTTACTGTTCTGTATTAGCAATACAGGACGGCACTTTTGTGGGCGGAGCTACTTTCCGTTCTGTATTAGCCAACTATTTTGTATCTAAAATACAGCACGGTCTAAAAATATATCTGATTCAATTTAGCAAAAGCACGTACAAATAGTAAAATGCTGATGTTTTCCAATAATAAATTTTAGAGCAATACCCGGTTTTAATCCTGAGAATGTAAAATGTCAATAAACACTTATTCCACACAGAATCTACACGTAATTTAGATCCAAAGGAAAACGAAAATTCACAATAACGGAAAACATAATATACACGTAATTTTGATCCAAACGAAAAGAAAATTCGCAATAACGGAAAACATCCACTATCCTCGTGCAAAATCATTCAAGTCCATCTTCGCGTTTTTATTTTTAAAAATCCTTCTCGCTTACGACAGCCACACGTCGATCTCTTTCAATTCGTTTTTAATGTCGCAATTCAATTAGAAAATAAAAATCTGTGATATCAGAGTCCATCGTCGAATTTTCTGTAAATCCTGATTTTGAAAATCTAGTCAAACCGGGATTTTAAGGTTAGACCCCTGAAAAATATTATAATAAATCTACATTTATAGATCATAACAATAAGGGTTAAATCCTCCACTTTATCCATTAAGAGTGACTATCACTCGATTACGTCTACCCCGTTAAGTTGTCAAAATTAATCTGACCGAATTTTACGTTTTCCGTGAAAATATGTATACTGCGGATGCGAACTCCCCGTCGGGGCCTCATCTACAGAACTCTGGCGGAAGTTTGGATGCTGCAAAGTTATAAAGCATGTAAAGTGGGCGGAGTTATTTTTGATTGATCGTGTCACAAATCATTTAGAGAACTCGACAGGTTCTGTATCGTAGATACAAATTTGGGGGTGGAGACTCGTGCTTGCGCACTTGTCCACCCCCAAATTTGTATCTACGATACAGAACCCGTGTCGTTCTCTAAATAATACTTGTGATTATTATTAACTTTTGTATATCATAACTCAAAGACAACATGCATCAATATAAATATTAAATACACTGTAATTTAATATGACTGTAATGAAATACTGTAGACGTACTTTTTACCGCGTGGGATTAATTTCCGCTATGTACGCGTACACACTTTTTCCGCGAATATTTGTCACAGTGTATTAAAGATTCATTAAGGACTTATAACGACAATCCAAGATATCCGCGTAATTTCATACCCGCGGATTGAATAGAAATTCTGATTCCGCGGAATTATGACCCCGTGGAATAAAGTACTTTTACAGTATTATTAAAATCTTTGTTACATTTTAGACTTTTCCACTTTTTTATTTATTAAAAAGGCTATTCATTAACTTAAAGCAGTGAAAAGCACTGATAATTAACATTAATTATGCATGGTTTAAAATTGAATATGGGAGTTACTTCTTGAAATTTTGTGATTTTACAGTTTAAAAAGTCAGCCATTTCCATAGTGAGTTTGTATAAGTGAGCACTGCTTTAGATGTACATGCATGGCATATTTAATTTTAAAATAATTATTTTCAACGTCATCGATCAAAACTGCAAAGTACAAAATAATAATCGCTGAGCATCATGTTCAATCTTATCAGCAGCCTTGAATAACAAACACTAGTAAGTAAATATTTTATATACATGTATACAAGTTCTACTGCCACTATGATTAAACTGTTTGATCTTTAACCCACTGCCTAAATAGAAGTTTTAATAACTTATTAACTTACTGTAGCTCAAAACACACAGGCACTTGTAAATCTTATTTTTTTTGTTTTGTTGTCTTTTTATGAAATTATACTCCCTATACCTTGTTATTTAGTCGCGGAAAATGTTCTTTTTTATTACACTGTAAAAGAATCATATTTAAATGGGATCAACTTTTCTTTCTTCTTTTTTTTAGCGATGCATATCAAGTTTGTGCGCATAAATATCGAACTACCTTTTAGCCCTATGCTAAATTTCAAACCCATAAAAAGTTAGTCAAGCAAAAAAAGAGGGGGTTGTTATTAGGATCGAACTTCTTCCATTACCAAATTTTTATAAAAACACTACCACTTTGGCGCTTATCCATTTGTTGGCTTAAACTATATATAACGTGCCTGTCGAAATTGGGGGAAAGGGGGGGCTAACCCACGCCCCAATGATCAATGCCTTCATCATATCTTTGCGAAAAAAATGAAAGGGGGGGGGGCTATAGGCTTGTCAAAGAATACTCGTGTTGATTATAAATGTCTACTCCTTACTGGTGTTACCGTATACCATAGTCACGATAGGGTGCCACATGAGGGCCTGTTACGAACTATCAGCGTTGTCAAACATTGCTTTTAATCGTAAGATCTCTGCTCTTTCAAAAAATAAACGTATTAATAGGCCTATCTGTTTCTCATATATGAACTTTTTTTCATCGAGCAGCATCTTGAGCAACCTCGCATGCATTTTAACAGTTTCTCTGTGATCATGGTACGTCATCATCTGTCATGTTAAATACTAAAATTGTATACATGGCATAGCTTTTTTACACACTAAAAACAAGATAAATACCTCAAAAGCTGCTCAAGGAACTCTTTAGTGTATTAGTAAAAAGAATTTGTTACATTCGGCAAAAGTTTAATTCATTTAATGCTATAATATCTCGAAAATGTAGATGTAAATAACGTTATCTTTGTACATCGTCTCAAACCACGGTCCGGAGTCCGCATATATAGCTCTCTCCTACCCGTGGCTGCTTGATCACAAAAAGTGTCGTAATCTTGAATATTCACGCCTCTCTATTGTGACGTCATATTCAGTCAGTGGCAAGTTTTGTTTCCATCGCAATTGAAATCAACAACTGACGTCAACTGTATATACAAGAAATATTTCCTATACTGCGATTGGATATTGAAAGATCACGATAAAGTTCATCATCCGACTATGCTTTACTCGCATTGGTCAATATTTTAATGAGCTACGAAGAATTCTCGCCTCGTTCAACCACGGCCAGAATGGGAGAGGATCGTACATTTTGGCCGTGGTTTGCGACGATGATCTTTGTAATGCCGGCTGTTTTCTATACATCCCGGTGAGGGCGCTACAATCGGAGGGAGATCGTATAGTGATATCTATTGTGACGTCATAGGAGTCGGCGGTCCCTTCGTTTTAGGTCTATGCTATAGTTTACGATTGTTATTTCAGACAGATAAACTTAGATTAGCATTCGTAAACTATAGTTAACAACCGTTAAATATAATTTTACAGATGAAAACTATACTTAACGAATCGTTAACTATAGTTTACGGTTTGTAAACTATAGTTTACAGTCGATAAACCTAGTTTATCAATTGTGAAACTAGGTTTAGCTCATTTTTGTGAATTTGGCGTGCCATACATACTAATCTGGTCCTGATTTTTAAAAAGAAGGCTAGAAATAACTTCTAACGGCAAACAATTATTATTTGGTCCTGCATAGTTTTTTTAACCTATTTTGAGTATGCTGAATCCGAAAAAATATGCTGGCCTTCATGAAAATGGCATTAACGACGTTCGATCCTGATATTTAAAGTCTTAAACTTTTTTTGCCAAGTATTTTTTTAGTTTCTACATACATAGCTTAATTAAAATTCAAATCAAAAAATGGGGGTGAATATGCTTCTTTTAGCGCTAAAGTACATTTAATATGACCTTTCTGCACTGAAATTTGTGTCTTAATTAAACATTACATCTTTGACGTTTTCCCACCAATTTTTTTATCCAATTAAAGCATGAAACAAAATGAACTCTAAGTCTGTTTAAAAAAAGACACTTAAAAATTGTGACTAAGAAAAAGTTTCAAATTGCTTCGCGTAATCAATTATTTGACCTTTCTGCACTAGTAAAATGTAAATTTCCCGGCATTGAAAATATAATAAGCAAGAAAATTATTTTAAAGTCTTAAACTTTTTCTGATTTTAAGCAAATAGGTCAAAGTTATCTTGAATATTTAGAAAAGAACATCAAAAGTGGGGGGTATATGATGTACATTTTCAGATATTACTAAAAAACTGTGAATTTTACGTTAAAATTGGCTCAATTTTTTCCCGGATTTTCAGAATATATTTACTATATTTGTCACAATTTGTTGATAGAATTCATAAGAAATAATTTCATCGATATTTCAGAACCAGCATAACATATTTCACTGCAAAAAACAGCTTCGTATGCAACCAGCTGCATGGAAAAATAGGCATCCAAAATTAACAGTACTGTTATAGTTCAAATGGAAAAAACTGACCATTTTCGTCTAAAAAAACTTCCGCCACAAAATATAGTCCCTAACTTAATTCTACTTGAATGGAATTTAATCGCGTTTTTTCATTGAGTATATCCGCCGAAATATGGCTGAAAAATTGCTGACTCGGCGTTAAACAATATAAAATCAATCAATCAATCATTGAGTATAGTTTAATTTGCATTGTAGAATTAAGTTTTATTGTTAGAACCTAAAAATGATGCTTAATTTTATAAATAAAGGACCTGCGCGAAATACGCTCAAAATATCAGGATCGAACGTCCTTAAAGAGGTCAAAATGGCGATTCAAAATGGCGGACATCCAATTTTTCTAATTTTCTCTTAATGTCGTTCAAAATGGAGAAGTAATGAGTGAATATCTAACTCAGTGTAATAAAAACTAAAGAAAATATAATAGAATGCTAACATTATTAGTTTTACTCAGAAAATTTAGTCGTTTCTACACATAATTCGAATTTTCTCTGATTTTTTTGTCTATTGTTTCTATATTCTTTTTTTCTTTTTACATTTGCAAATATCCATGCACTGCAGATTTGTATTTTTTTTCCTCTGCATCTATTCTACAATTGAATGATGGTGCAACTGTAAGTTAAAGTCAAAATGGCGCTTCAAAATGGCGGGTATTCATCTTTTTTTCAAATTATTTAATTCTTAATGTCGTTTACATAGGAGAAAGGATTTGTGAATATCTTACTGAGCGTAGTACAACTATGTAAAATGACAATAGAACACTAATGTGATCACTTTAAATCGGAAAATTTTGTATTTTGAAATTAGCTAAAAATGAAAATTCAAATGACGTCTTATACACTTTTTTTTCATAAAATACCCAAACTGCTTAATTCTGGTTAGTTTTGCAGAAAATTAATTACAGTTTGTTTTCTTTAATTCATGAAAAAATTTATGCTATGAAAGTTGCAATTGGAGGATATTTTTGTTAATGACTTCAGATTTTTATAACATGCTTATTATTAAGAGAAATTTTTGACGATAATTTCGAAGACATTTGACCTATTACCTGTCTCCCAATGCTTCTTCATATAAAAAAAATATATCATACAATAATTGCTGTTTTGAGGACAAAATGAAAATTAAGCTACCCCAAGAGCAGTATCCACCGAGCATTAAGGCGAGTGAACATTAAGTTGTTGGAAATTCTTGATCTATTTTTAGTCCAGTGTAGAAAAAAATTAATGTTTATGTTCATGTTGAAGGTCTAGTGCAACATAACTTATTATGGTTTTTAAAATAATGGACCACGACCAATTTGAGGGCTAGTAATTGTTACATCATATAAATTTGAATATTACTCATTATTTATCGATATAAACATATTCATTAAGAATTATCAGTATAATATAATGTACGTAAACCATTAATTTTCTTGATTGTCCAGCTCTGATTCTGTGTCCCTACATTTGCATTTTGTTATTTTCAGTCAAAAACTCAAATGTATGCATTCTCAAATATTTAATGCTGTGAACGGATAATTTTGTTTTGAACGGTGTATATAAATTTAAAAATTTTGAAATTTACAAAATCTGAAAAAAGAAAAAGTTAGTGTTCAATCCCCTCTCAATTCCTGATACAACCTTACACTATTCTAAAAAAAAAAAAAGGATTGTGGATAAATTTGAAGTGTTCAAGAAAATTTTCTTGTCAAGAGAAGTGTTGACTAGATCGAAATCAAGAATGGCTTAGGCCTATTGGTACAGAAGCTTGTAAGTGATTGGAATCACGAGGAATCTGCAGGCGCCCTTAAATTGCATAATTTTACAAGTTTTCTCACCAAAGTATGCACACAATATGATTCCAGATGATAAAGTTTGAGAATTTTCTTGCTAATAAAATGACCTTTCTACCCTAAAAGACAGCAAATCTACGAGATCAAAAAATAAAGAGCTACATGTCTTAAATATCAGAGATTTTTATACCCCCACTTGAAAAGCGGGAGAGTATAGAGTAATCGGTATGTCCGTCCGTCTGTTACTCTTTGGGATACCCATCTCTTATCCGCAACTCCTCTCATACCACTGAATGATATTTGATGAAACTTTCACAGAATCTTTATTACATATTGCCATTAAAACCTCCTCTATTACTTTTTGATCTGACACATATTCTGGGTTTTCCATAGCAAAACATGGATTCTGTCATTTTATTCATATGGGATACAGGGTACCATTTAGTGAGCTAATTGCTCACAGTACCTCTAGTTCATTTTGCACAAGGTTTTGGAAAACATATTAGACTTATAACATTCGAACATAAATGTGTTGTTCCTTAAGTGTTGGTTGATTGATTGTATATGGTAATTTTTCAGCCATTTTTCGGCGGAATATTAGTTTAAATAATCGGTTTTTGAAGGATTTTGGTTTCTCTGGCGGCCCCCCGTGAGCTAACTCATTTTTGAACTCCAGAGAAACGATCTTTTACGTACCAAGGGGGTTGTCATCTTGACATGGGGCACCATTTTACTTGAATGTTGAAAATTCCAAAATTCCAAAGACTGAAACATATATAGCGATAAAAGTTGGAAAAAGAGATGTTAGGGGATAATACTAAGGTCTTATAAGTGCTAAAAAACTAGAACAAAGTGTTCGATGAAATCGGAAAAAAATTCTTTCAGTTATATTGGATGGTGTGCCGAGGGATGTTGAGGTAGAAGTGCGAGATGATAATGACAGGATTCGGGTGTGATTTTAGGTGGACATGGGCTCAAAGGCTAAATGGAACGCGGTCAATAACGAAGGGGGAAAATTTGGAAACTCTTAAGTCGAGTTTGTTTTAACTATTTCCAGAAAAAATTAATCTTTTCTATCATTTTTTGATTGTACATATCTAATGGACAAATCAATATACTATATATAAAAAAACAAATTGTTATTTATTTTCTGCAAAACGACTTAGAATTAAAGTAGGGGCCTACTCGTGGTAAACCGGAAGCCGGAATTAGCCGTTTTCGGTTTTAATATTATGGTTCATATAACATTAGCAAGAACGTAAACATGTCTACAGAAGTGTTGGAGGGGTGTATAAGATGATTGAGGGTATTTTTGTGCAAGGATTGAGATTTATACAGGAAAGCGCGAGGTCGAATGCAGTCATTTCAAATATATTTTACCTAGGATGATTTATTGATACTATGCGTTTATGATTGCATTGGAAGATTGGTACATGCAACTCCAATATTTCTGATATCTATTTACAGAAAACGTAGCAAATAATTTGCTCTTAAGTCATTAAATAAAAGTCATTAAATAATACTTTTCGTTCATTGTTTTTATTTGTGCACAATATTGGTATGATATGCAGATGGGATTTTCCTACTTTCGTTTTGATGGCAAATTTTCTACATACGAATGAAGGTAGATGTACATAATAAAAAAAATCAACACTGTCTACTGATGTTGCAACTTGCATATGAAATAATTTTAGACATATTCTGCTTGCAAGACATTGTATATCTTGCTTATAATATATTGTAAGTAATAATAGGCATCCAGGAAAGTCGTATCATTAGTAGTGGACACCCCCCCCCCCCTTGTATATAAAATATTCAGAATTAAATGTGAGAATAAAATTTATGTTTATGATTAGGAACGGGTGGACAAATTTTGATAAGATTGTTTTTAAAAAGAATATTTCACTTTTTAGCCGATTTATAAATATTTTTGTTGACATAAAAGACTTTAGCTATTAAACTGCAATAGGAGTACCTGTATGTTTTACCCCATATCTCGGTGAAAAGACAGATTAACAATACATTTATTATGCCTAAAAGATACTTCAAGTATCGGTTGACATAAATAAAGACAAAAAAATAAGGGTAAACAAATAAATTATTATAGTAGAGAGCTTTATTTGTGTTTTGAGTTCAGTTACTTTATTAGTAAAATGAGATTAATTCTTCAATATTTTCTTAGTTTCAACCAGTAATGTGTACTGCAGCCTGAAATTATTCATTATTATCCTTATCCTTGTGATTTATGTTTAAAAGAATTTATTTGCCGTGTCCTATGACATAAAATGTAGACCGTCTTTATAACAGTCGTGATTTTGTTTTTGGTACAAGACGGTACATGAGTGTTTGACACCCTATCTCATTAAATATATAAATTATCTATCTACTTTTTGTCCTTTTGAAGTAGATAAAGTATCTATCTATGTAAATCAGGACAAAAATTGCACTGTTAACCAATTAATTCCACGAGTAGGGACCTACCTTAAGCAGTTTCTACGAAATTCAAGTGTTTCAGACGTCATTTTGAATCAATATTTTGAAGTAATTAAAACATTTCAAATATAAATGACTTAAATTTCCGATTTAAAGTAATCAAATTAGTGTTTTGTTGGCATTTTACATAGTTGTAACACGCTCAGTAAGATATTCACCAATCCTTTCTCATATGTAAACGACATTAAGAAATAATTTGAAAAAAAAGATGAATGTCCGCCATTTTGAATCGCCATTTTGACTTTAAACTTACAGCTGCACCATCATTCAATTATAGAATAGTGAGATGCAGAGGACAAAATACAAATCTGCAGTACATTGATATTTGCAATTGTAAAATCCTAAACAAAAAAAGAATATAGAACAATAGACAACAAAATCAGAGAGAATTCGAATTAAGTGTAGAATCGACTAAATTTTCAGAGTTAAACTAATAATGTTAGCATTCCATTATCATTTTTATACTTGTATTACACTCAGTGAAGTATTCTTACACTATTTCTACTTTTTGAACGATATTAAGAGAAAATTTGAAAAAAATTGATGTCCGCCATTTTGAATCGCCATTTTGACCTCTTTGACGTCATTTTCATGAAAGCCAGCATATTTTTTTCGGATTCAGCATACCCAAAATAGGGTAAAAAACTAGGCTGGACCAAATAATAATTATTTGCCGTTAGAAGTATATTTTTCTACAAATCGGACCAGTATATACGCTCCATGATCATTATTTTGACAAGACATTCTATCGAGTACCAGCCGCAATGACGTTTGACCTTGAACTTATGGATTATACCCACTTTTCAAAAAGAGTTAAATTTGGCCGTACCTCCTGGATATTTATTATCAGGGGTTTACTATTTTACCGCTTTTTTGTGGTAAGAGCTTTTCTTGAAAACCAATAATACTTTACTTGGACCCCAAATTTTGACCTTCTTTTGAAAAAAATTGGTAAGAACTTTTGAATGTTTCTGTGAAATTATTTTGGGCATCATCAATATTGACTCATTGACCATGTCAAGTTTGACCTACTTTTGAATATTTCTAACTTTGGTAATATTTACTAAATTGTTGCTTCTTTTTATTGTTAGGTCACCTGAGAAACTCAGGTGACCTATTGCTATCCGTTTTCGTCCGTCGTCGTGCGTCGTGTGTTCACATTTAATCATTTTCAGCTTCTTCTCTGAAACCACAAAACCAATTTTAACCAACTTTGGTATACAGCATCTATGCGTGAAGGGGAACAAAAATTTTGAATTTTATGGTCCCCACCTTCCTGAGGTCTGAGGGGTGGAACCAAAACCTCTAAACGTAATTCAATCTTTAAAAATGTTCCTCTTTACTCCTGGACATCAAGCAGGCAAACTTTTGGCATGAATGTAATGAGCAGTGAGTCCTCTACCAAAATTATGAAATTTATAGCACAGGGGTCAGGGGTTCTAGTGCTAGGGTGGGGCTATAGAAATAATATAATGAAAATGCATCATTTCTTTGAAAATCTTCTCCACTGCTCCTGGGTATTAAATAAACTAAGAAGATAGTTATTATGAGCAAGAGTGCATCTTCCAAAGTTGTGATGTTCATGGCCCCAGGGTCAGGGGTTCTGGTGTCAGGGTTGGGTTCTATTGATTATATAGTGAAAGTGCATAAATTTTTTGAAAATATTCTTCTCTGCTTCGGGTATTAGATAAACTAAGTAGATAGTTTTGATTAGAAAGAGTGCTTCTTCCAAAATTGTGAATTTTATGGCCCCAAGGTCAGGGGTTCTAGTGTTAGGGCGTGGCTCTATTGATTATATAGTGAAAATGCATTAAATCTTTGAAAGTCTTCTTCTCTGCTCCTTGGTATTAAATAAACTAACTAAGTACATAGTTTTGATTAGCAAGAGTGCCTCTTCCGAAATTGTGAATTTTACGGTTCTTGGGTCAGGGTTTCTGGTGTAAGGGCGGGACTCTAATGATTATAGTGAAAATACATTAATTCTTTAAAAATCTTCTTCTCAGCTAGCTCCCGGGTATTAAGTAAATTAACTTAGTATGTAGTTATAATGCCTCGACCATTTTTTTGATTTTATAGCCCCTGTGTCATGTGATTTGACATTTGGTTTAAGGGGTGGGGCTCTTTTGATTATATAAAGAAAATTAATTATTTGAAAATTGTATCTTTGCACGTGGGTAATATGCTTTTGATTCGAGTATATATAGTTATGATGAGCAAGAGTGCCTCTTCAAATATGGTTAATTTTATGCCTCATGGGTCAAGGGTATCGGGGTGGGGTGGGGGTTACATAGTCTGAAAATAAATCAATGCTTGAAATCTGCTCTTTGGTATTAATCTACGATTTATGATGAAATAAAATTTATAATAAATTTTCCAAAATTTTGAAATATGTGGCCCCATGGTCAGTGGTTCCTTTGGGGTAGGGTGTACAACTGGTTTTTAGCTCACCTAAGGCCGAAGGCTCAAGTGAGCTTTTCTGATCATATTTTGTCCGTCGTCCGTCCGTCTGTCTGTCTGTCCTTCTGTAAAATTTTCACATTTTCGA
The DNA here is from genome assembly GCF_032062105.1 of Saccostrea cuccullata. Lineage (NCBI taxonomy): Eukaryota > Metazoa > Mollusca > Bivalvia > Ostreida > Ostreidae > Saccostrea > Saccostrea cuccullata. The sequence goes on from NW_026930315.1 coordinate 412,615, forward strand.
CTTTTTCTCAAGAACCACTGGGCCAATTTTGACCAAACTTGGTACAAAGCATCCTTGGGTGAAGGGGAATTTAAATTGTTAAAATAAAGGGCCAAGTCCCCTCACAAGGGGAGATAATCAAGAAACTACAAATATAAGGTGGGGTCATTAAAAAATCTTCTCAAGAACCACTGGGCCAGAAAAGCTGAAACTTATGTGGAAGCATCCTGGGGTAGTGTAGATTCTAAATTGTTCTAATCATGACCCCTGGGGTAGGGCGGGGCCACAATAAGGAATCAAAGTTTTACGATGTTGAATCAAAGCATCCTTTGGTAGTGTAGATTTCAAATTGTTTAAATTATGATCAATTGTGTAGGGTGGGGTCACAATATGTATTACAAGGGGAAATCTGGTAAAGAACGGAATCGTCAAAGCTTCTCAGGTGAGCGATGTGGCCCATGGGCCTCTTGTTCAGTGGAAGTGCATTTTCCCTTTGTTATTCTGTTCTACCTCTGGATATTAAGAGTAGGCATGCTTAGTTTATAACTATGATAAGCAATTATTTCAAAATTGTAAATTTCATGGCCTCTGGTTTAAGACACGAACCAAATTTAATTGTTGGAAAGTGGTTACATGATACTGATGTGACCTACAAGGCCCTTGGGCCCCTTGTTTTTATTTTTATTTTTCAAAGGTGGGCTCAGTATGAGGAATTTTTTGGCACCAAAAATAATTTTTCTTGACCTTGGTGTTTGACCTGAAAACGACATCTATCATAAGCTGCAGTACGATAGCACCTTTGTTTCAGAAATGCATCTTTGAATTTCATAATTAGCTCCCAAAAACTTTTCCTATTTATTTAAATATAAGTTGCAGTCTATAATATTTTTTGATATATGTATCATAGTCTACACATTGGAAAATATAAAAGACTTGTTTTAACACATATGATGATGATTGTGCCTTTATTTAAGCATTGAGTCTTTTTTTTTTTAAAGAGGAAGTCCATAATTGCAAACATATTGAGTAATGCGCCATATGTGCATTATGAACATTTGTTTGTACAAATCGTTGCAGATATATGAGACAACATATTTAAAAAAAAAATGAATCAGTGATTATATTTCATATTTTACTTTTTCTAACTCCTTGTCTTGTTTGCAAATTTGATTTATTATTTAGAATACTTGAATTATCTCTAATGTAAGTAACAATCAATCTAAATAATTATTTTTTTGTTTTTGATTTTCGCTTATGATTTTGCTCTTGCACGGCATTGAACGTTTGTGTCGTCAGAATAAAACGCATATTATACACTGTAACCTTTTTACCCCCGCTCTGTGTTGTAGTGTATTGAAATAAAATAAACCAAAAAATACAGTATCGATATTAGGCTACGATGATGGTATCTTGTGCATTCAAGAGCAGAAAGATCTAACTTTTATTCTTTTTTCAAATGATTTTCTGTAGCAATAAAAGATATTGATCTTCAGAAAATGTTGTTTAATGTAATTTAAGATAATACTCTAGTATCTTTGCAAATCTAGTATCATTGCGTTTCTTGCCACACGTATATCTCAAGCTATTGACATATTTATGGTATAATTAGATTTGTAGGAAGAAATATTCAATACGTCTGAGGCCAACTATTTAGTTTATTTTCTCCATGATATAAAAAACCCACTTACATCTGTTTAACAGGTTTTTGTATAGTAGATTAATGGATAAGAAATGCTCATCTATTCAAATACCGCATGGATGGAAAAAGATATATTATCTTAGACGTATTATTCTGCAAAACATGAACATCAAATATACCTATTACAAATATTATTTTTTTAAATAAATATCTTAAAATCTTTAGAAATGAGAAATGAAATTGAATGGCAGACACCACTGTAAAGCGTATTGCCCATGTGTCGGATTTAAGAGGTTTCACTGTAGTAGGTTTAACAATAAATCAATCATCATCCTAATTCTCCGTCCAGGCTTTTTTCAGTGTTTTTAAATAAAAACAAAATAGTTCTAAGTTCAAATTTATTACAACACATATAAAGTACATCTTTTACGAAATACATTCAGTAGAAAAAAAAATATAATAATTTATTGCTTTAAAAAATTGTTCAG